>NC_045702.1:6678881-6983720 GCF_009834535.1 Camelus ferus | reverse complement strand
GAAGACACTTGGCATTTTGAGCGAGATGATTCTTAATTGAATAAGACAGTCCTTCATGTCACAAGACTCTCAGTAGGCTTCACCCTGCCCACCAAATGCCAATAGTACCCTCTGTACACACACACGCGCGCACGCGTGCTTGCAAAAGCCCTCGAGTGACAGGTCCAGGAGGAAGACAGTCCTGCCCGCAGCTGCTTGTGTTTAACCGAGCTCTTCACCACATGCGCGGTGGGACGCCGCCGGGGCAGCAGTGCCGGGCGGCGCTCTGCCCGTGTGCGGTGGTGAGGGGGTCGGGGTGGCACCCGTGGCCCTCAGTGGAAAGTGGCAGCCTGTCTTTGTCATAAGTGTTTAACCTTTACTGGATGCCTATCCTGTCTTCCAGGCACGAGGCTAAGTGTCATCCGTGGATTAATTCTCCCAACAGGGGCCCCACTTTTCAGAGAAGGAAACTGAGGCTTGAGAGTTTCAAGCCACTGACCAAGTTTAACTGGGCTGGTTAGTGGCCAGGCTGAGAGTCACCCACAGGTTCCAACTCCAGACCCACGATCACCACGCTGGGCTGACACTCTTAGCGCTGAGTCTCCTTCACAAGAACAAACTTCAGAATTCCCAGAGAGAAGCCTTTTAAATTTGCTCCTCTCTATGAATTATCATGTAAAGCAGTGTTTCACAAAACACTTTTTTTTTAACACCTGTAGTGTGGTATGACTCCTGTACAGTGAACTTCACATACTTCAGATGTACCATTTGATGAATTTTGATAGATGCAGACACCCATGAAACCAGCACCACAATCAAGACAGCTCACGTTTCCATCACAGAACACATTCTGCGTGGCGTTAGTTTAGTGGGACGTCAAGTCTTATGAGAATAATGGGTTCCACCAGCAAAGTTAAGTTTGAGAAGTGCTTTCCGAAGAGCACGTGCACAGGGCAATGAAACTACGAGGGCTGAGCAAATCCTGAGAGCCTGCCTCGGCCTTTCGCAGGGAGGCAGGAGGTGACTTTAGAACACTGGGGAGCAAACAATAAGGAAACCAACAGCAGGAGCTTGCCTGCCGGGAAATGATTAAAGACCCATTAGCGCTGATGAGGCCTCAGGGAAAACACTAAGGAAGAATGAGTGACCTTTCTTCTAATTTCTTAATAATGATAATAATAGGTACTATGTATTATGTGCTAAGTACTCAAATTATCTTTTGTAATTGCATCACTGTTTCCCTTTCACATGCTAAATACTGAGGCCTGGAGAAGCGGTTGAGTGACTTCTCCTAACCCTTGAGCGCAGTGCCAGATCTGAGCCCAGTTCCCTCTGACTTCACGTCCTGTGGTTTTGAACGCTCTCCCCAGAGCTGCCCGGGATTTTGGCGCTCCTGTGTGAACCACCAGAGCGACTCCAGTCTCTAAGCAGAGGGGCCCGTGGGCTTCTTGGGCTAGTGGCTCTGGGATACCACTGCTCTGTGCTCAGCATCTCTCTTCAGCCTAAATTGGTTATTTGGTCTAAGTGCCAAACATGACATGTTTTTCTGGCGTGATATGCGTTTCTTAATTTTACTATTACATTTTACGTTTACAGATCGCTGTACTCTGTTTTGGGGTTTTGGTTGGTTGTTTGCGTGTTTGTGTTGATGGAGTAACATCCATCTGCGTAGAGAAGTGCACCCAGTCGGGTCCCCTTCCTGGGTCGGCCTGCCCTCCGTCAGCTGCCTGAGCAGCTACGGCAAAGCTCACGTCCCCCCAGGCTTCAGTCGTTGGCAGAATTAGCATCAGTCTTCTCATCTCTCCATTTTCTCTTTCATTTTCAACAGATGTGGGTGCATTTTTTGAAGAGGGGATGTGGCTCCGGTATAACTTCCAGGCGTCCGGGCTCGGTGCCAGGGAATCGGGTGGCAGGTCGGAGAGCTCACCGGACCCCGCGGCCCCGGACCTGGCCCGCGAGGAGATCCACCTCAGCTTCAGCACCACCAAGGCGCCCTGCATCCTCCTCTACGTCAGCTCCCTCACCCCTGACTTCCTGGCGGTGCTCGTCAAACCCACCGGTAAGGGCGAGGGTCCTGCTGCCGTTTAGTGTGGGAGGACGGGATATCCCAGTGGGTCTGGGCAGTCTGGGCTTGTCCTTTATTCCTGACAGGATGCTGAGCAAGTCATCTAACACGACCTGCCTGCTAGGGGCTTTGGCATCGTGTTAGAGCAGTTCCGTTGCTAAGGCTCGTCGAGCCCTTTACAAGAACCGTATTACGTGAATATGAGCTGGCTTCATGTGTATAATGAGGACATTTTTTTCCTTTCAAATAAATATATTCACTACTGTACACCTCCCGCAGGTCTGCCGAGGTCTGGGGGGAGCTGGGCTCCCAGCATCCAATGACCCCTTCCTGGGGTCACCATGCACCTCAGCTTGTCCACGAGGAAGCTGTGTCCCGCCCTGTGTCTCTGCTCCCTGTCGCCCGGCCCTAATCTTACCCACAGGCCAGAGGAGGTCTTCCTTCATACACTGTCTCTCTCATCACACCCTTAGCAGTGCCTCCTCCCCCAGGGACAGGGAAAGAGGTCCCAAATCCCACTACCTTCTGCTGGAGACCCACCAGCCTCGTGGAGAAGAGCTCAGAGTGTAGAACCAGAAGGTCTGGGTTTGTTTCAGCTTCTGCATTTGCGGATGCTGTGATCTTGGGCCATCACGAGCCATTCCGTGCCTCAGTTTCCTCATCTGTGACATGGTGTCTCTCTCATAGGAGTGCTGTGAAAATCAAGTGACTTAGTCAGTGTGAGGCACTACACACACACAGGATAATATGTGTGTGTTAGCAGTCAGTATCCAGAGTCCGCTGATACCGTCTGCATTTTGCCGCACATCAAGCCCACACGTCCCTACTCTTCCTTTTCTGGGAACTCATCACCCCCCAGCCCCTCCAGGAACATTTGCCCTTGTGCCCACTCTGTCCCCTTATCCAGAAAAGCTCCGTTTTCCTCTGTAGCTTAATACTTGCCTTTCATTCTAGACCCAGATCAAGTCTCGCCTCCTTTCAATGACTTCTCTTTCCTTTAAAGTCCTATTACACTTATTTTCAATGTCATTTGTTGGGCTCTCCATGCACCGTATTGTTATCCGTCTTTGTTATAAATACATCCTGTCTTCCCAGCGAGATGAATGCCCCCCCCCCCGCCGCACTCCATCTCCCGCCTCCAGTAGGCGCTCTGCAAGTGTTTGCTGATGGTAATGATGATGACCAGGAGAGAATGAATCTGTTAAGCACATTATTTGCTGCAGCCAGTAAAAAAGCAGTCCCTTATAACTGCTTTAATTCACTCGGGAGATGAACATGAGATGCAAGGAGTGAAGTATCTCTCCATCTCAATAATATTTTATGTTAATGAACAAATATTAATATTCTCCTTACCATTCTTTAGTGGCTCTCTTGTGCTATTATTTGAAATGCATAAATATATCATTTAAATTTTATTATTCAAGAATATTGCTATTACTGTTTATAGATGTTCACTATATATAAATTTTAAGTTCCCACTCATCTTTTTCCTCAAAGCAAATCATTTCTGTTGCCATTAAGTGCAGCAGTTACAGAAATTTTAAATCATATTTACAAAGTCCAAGGAAGCCAGAAAAGAGAGAAAGTAATGAGGACAACTTAATACTGATTTTAATGAGCTGGAAGATATAAAGGGACCGATGACAAAGAGACAGGAGGGAGGGAAATGTCCAGGGTTTTTGCATAATTACCAGTTCCTCTGACTTCTAGCCCTCAAAGGCAGAACCCTCTCTAACTTCTCTGTATCCCCAGATCCAGACACAGCCTGGCTTGTACCAGGGGTCTGGGGATGGATGTCTGTATTAAAAGTGGGCTCTGCACTTAGAGCCAGCCAGCCAGTCCACTTCTAGGACTTGAAAAAATGGCTTCAACACTGCTTTGCATGAGCACTAAATAAATATGTTCTAAAGAAATGAATTTTAAAATAATGAGTGACTACAGCTGTATATTTAAGAAAACTGGCTGTGATAGTACAAGGTCAGAGCTCCAGAAGCAAAGTGGAGAATAAAAACTCAAGACAATCAACTTGTTTTTTTTCTGCCTGTAGCCAAACAGCTGCCCAGTCATCTCCTTCACTCCCAAACAGTAGATTATTGTTAATACTATTAGGGTAGGGAAAAACATAGGATAAAACACTGAGGGGTGAAGAGAGAAGCAGCTCAGGAAATGGGAACAGCATATTCAAAGGTCCTGAGGCAGGAAGAATTTTCCAGGGAATAAGAGAAGTCCAGGGTAGCTGGAATGTAAAAAGTGAGGGGGTAAACGGCTTAAAAATAAAGTAACAGGCAAATTGGATTTATGACAGGGCATTATAAGCTATTTTAAGAATGTATGTCTCTATCCTGTAAGCAGCTGGAAAGTTTGGAGAGTTTTAAGTGAAACCAGTGGATTCGTTAATTATGTATTTTGAAAAGATTTCTCTGCAGAGAAAACATGGGAAGGAAGAAAGCTCAGAAGCAGGGAGACCATCATTCATTCATTCAACAAGTATTTATTCAGCACCCACTAGGTATCAGGTATTACCCTAGACATTGGGAATTAAGTCACAAAGAATATAAACAAAAATTCTTACTCCCGTGAAGCTTACATTTGAGCAAAAGAAAAAAGACCATAAACAAGTTAAGTACAGTATGTGGTATGTTGTGTAGCAAGAAGTATGATGGGGAAAACATAAGACAGAAAAGGGAGGGCCTGGCCAAGAGAAAGAAGTGGGTAAATTCTGCTTTTAATAAGGAAGTTACAAAGATAATTACTAAGAAGACAATACTGGAACAAGACCTAAGGGAGTGAGGTGTCAGCCATGCAGATAGCTGGGGAATGAGCATGCTAGAGAGAAGCAGCAGCAAGTGCAAAGGCCCTGAGGCAGGAACATGCTGGCATCTGGGGAAACAGCAAGGAGGCCAGCCAGTGTGGTCAGGTGAGGCATGAGCGAGGAGGAGAACACTGAGAGGTTATCTCGGAGATGATGGGGAAGATAATTTGGGCCTGGTGAACCATTATGGAGATGTTGATTTTTTACTCTGAGTGAGATAGGAAGCCACCGGAGGGATTGCCATGGCGAGGGGAGACTGGGCATGTTGGGGGCAGAGGCAGGTTGGGCTGGGGGAATGTAGGGGAGAGACAGTGGTTAGTTTGGAAGTCAGTACGATAATCCAGGCAAAAGACGATGATGGCTTGGTCCAGGGGTAGAAGTGGAGGTGATGAAAGCAGTAAGGTTTAGAGCGTATTTTGAAGGTAGAGCCAAGAAGCTTTGCTGACAGATCATGTGTGTACTATTGGAGAAGGAGAATCTGTGATTTTGGCAGGAGTGACTGGAAGGATAAAGTGGCCAGGTAACTGAAACGTGAAAGATGGTGATGGAATACTTTTTGGAGGGGAAGCTCAAGAGTTTGGTTTTGTGTATGTTGTGTTTGAGGTGCCCGTGGAGCGTCTCCTTTGATGGAATTAATTGTAAGAGGGAGAAAGAGGGGACTTGCCTGAAGGTGAACTGGGGTCAAGAGTGGTCACTGAAAGGAGACTGATTAGGGTCACATGGTCCAGGCAGCGGATGCCGTGGGTGCAGCTCTGGTGGTGGCCGTCAGGTCACTGATATGGAGTGACCAGCACAAAGGCCCCGAGACAGCGCAGGAGCTCTGCGTGGAGGGCGGGCTCCTGGGGAAACCGCACAAAGGCACCCTAGGTGCCGGTAGAGGCCCTGGGGCCACGGAAATGGGAAAGAGTGGGTGAACGTAGACACATTTAGGAGACGAAAGTCAGCAGTGCTTGGTTGAAATGCTACAAAGCAAAGAAATCTAGGGTCAAGTGCTCAAGCAAAATTCAGAAATAGTGATGGCTTGTCTCATTCATTCAGGAAGCAAAATAGGCAATGTAAGTACCTCTTGAAAATTCTAATGACTGTTTCTTTCAATTTCAGGAACATGGTTCAATATTTTAAATGGCAGGTGGAGTGCGAAATAAGGAAGGGCAATGTTCAGAAACTACTGCATTTGTTACTATATATATAAGGGCATGAGAATTCCCTGGAAGGAGATACTGTCATACATTTAGAGTAGTTATCTTTGGACAATGGGATTTCCAGTGACTGGCTCTTTTTTTTTTCCTGTTTACTTGTTAAGTTTTAATTCTCATGTTTTATTTCACAACTTAAAATCAGAATGTCAGTTTTGTTTGGAAGGAATATCAGAAAAGGAGGCAACAAAGAATCTATGAGGTGGGGGGAGGGTACAGCTCAAGTGGCAGAGCGCACGCTTAGCGTGCATGAGGTCCTGGGTTCAGTCCCCAGTACTTCCTCTAAAAATAAAGTAAATAAATAAAAACCTACCTACCTCTCCCCTCTGCAAAATAAATAAATAAATTTAAAACAAAACAAAACAAAAAGAATCTATGAGGTGATTGACAGTTGGTCAAACTCTTGCTAGCTTACTGGCTCCATTTTTTTCAGCTCTGATATGTCGAAAGCTACTAACACAAAGATTTCAATTTGAGTAAAAACTGAGGTTTAAAAATAGACATTTTTAAAAACCATAAATAAGAAATGAAAGCTATGTTTGCTGTGCAGATTAACTAAAAGCAGGATCTAGACTATTATATTAGTCTTTTTGAATATTATTTATCATTATGGGGAAGAAACAAGAAAGAAAAAAGAATAATTTGTTGAGGCAAAATGAACTCTGAGAGGCAGTGGGGTCTTGGGGACCTTAGAAGCCTGTCTTCTCCTTTGATTTGCATTGGAATTGATGAAGTCTAACCTAGAATAAAATCCGTTGCTTTGTTTTCTTGGTCTCAGTGAAGCCACCCCAAATCTCATGTATTTATCTTTTATAAATGATGTTTATTTTGAATACTATATGCTCATGATTCTTTTATATGCCGAATGTCACACTTTGCTGATGACATGAGACCATCCCTGCATCCTCACGTCCCTGCTGATGACATGAGACAATAGCGTTTATTTTTTATTTCACATGGTGTTCGGCGGGGCCTGTAGGCGTTGCCACAGTCCTATATTGTATACGTCCCATTCTGCCTTCCCAGGCACAATCCCAGCTTGAATCATTTATAGCACTTGCTGCTTCAGCTTGACCGTCGGATGGTGGTCACTGATGGCTCATGGTTGTTAGCATGTAAGCACATGTGTGCCTGGTGCTGTTATCCCTACGGGTGAGTGTGCCTCCAAGCCAAGTGAGTCAGAATTCAGCATGGCGACGGTGTGGGCGGATGTTGAAAGAAGGAGCAGAGGTTAATGGAAACCTAAGCCTCAGGGGGTGGGGAAAGAGGACTTTAAAATGAAACCTAGGGCAGAAAAGTGAGTTTCTTTCCTTTTCTCTATACAGGAAGCTTACAGGTTCGGTACAACCTGGGTGGCACCAGAGAGCCATATAATATCGACGTTGACCACAGGAACATGGCCAATGGACAACCTCACAGTGTTAACATCACCCGTCACGAGAAGACCGTCATTCTCAAGGTACGCAGACAGTCACATACCAGCTGTACGTGGTAGAGCACTGCAGCCCCTGTCCTGTGTCAGTACTTGGCCATCGGTTTTGTTGGGGGTACTTGGGACGGGCAGAAGAGATTATTATTAGACTTTCTCCTAAAAACTTTAACGAGTGAAATGAAAGATACATATTTCCAACAGGAAAGACAGTGACGGAGCTGATGGAGAAGAGTTTTCTTGGGAGGAGGCAGAATAGATGTTTACTCCATCTGTTCTTTGTAGCCCTCCCACTGTTAGGTCGACACCACGTCTATCAGTCGACTGCTTTTACCTGTTGCACCATCTTTTTCCCCACTCTCTCAGACGCCTGAAGCTTATCATGTCTCACAGAAAAGGTTATTTTGGTTTATCTGACCTACTTCCTTCACTACTCCAGCACAGTGTGAATAACTTGTTTTTTTCCTTCCTCTGTGAACGCTTCACCTTAAAAATCCTCCGTATGCAAAGCTTCCCCAGAATCTCAGACTCTGGGTTGTAGACTTTCCACGCACAAAGGGATGGTTTTATTATGACACTCCAGTTTTATTTCCGGTTCACTGACTGTCCCTACCCCCTCACACACACCCCCACCAGTGTTTACAATGAAGAAACCAGCCTGGGAGACACCATGACTAAAACATGCCGCGAGGAGGTCTCCCTAGGAACTCAGCCGAAGATCAAGGCTGCAAAGTGTCGCTGCATGCTCCAGAAGGAGTTCCAAATAGATACCTGTCAGGAGGAAGAATGGCAGGGGGCCGCTGTTGTGTCAGTGGAGTGGAGTGTCGTTTGGCAGGGTTCAGCCGCCTCTCCGACCCCGTCGGGATTCGGCTGGTCGCTGGGGGACGTTCAGGTTGCAGAGGAGAGCCACGAGCCCCGTCTCTTTTCAAGCACTGGTGGATGTCAAATTCATAACTTGATGTGGCGTTTACGCTTGGCCTCTGGCGGTGAATGCCAGTGGGCATTTTCAGGAGAGGTCTTTCCTAGGAAACTGACAACATGACAGTTACAGCTTATTGGGCAATCGATCAAATGGGGCGTAAACAAGGTCCTCTCCTAGTGACAGACGTCGCTGAGTCTAGCTCAGTGCCTGGCACAGATTAGGTGCTGCAGATTATGTAGAGAGTAAACCATACCCGCCTTTAACTAGAACTCAGGTGCCACTCAGCAATCCCGCAAGTCCAAGATTAATATGGTTTATACTATAACAGGAGAAGGATGGTTTTATAGCATTTTATCAACGTTGTGTTTATTGGCTTTTAATTAGTGGCATGCTTTTGTTTTAAACTACGCCGTCTGTCACCTCACTTAAACAAAGTGATTATCTTGCCATTTCACTTTTGCAAAATAATAGTCAAAGTTAAAAAGAGCTCAATAATGAGTTTTTAAGGACAGTGTAATGGAAGAGACCTTTTTCAGCTGTGGAATTTTGCAGGGTTAATCCTCACGCTCTCCAAGAAAACACCTTGTTTGTCCGGACTGAGTCCCATGGGTTGAGGAAGCTGGTGCAGAGATGGGGGTGAGGTGAGTGGGAGAGGAGATTCCAGGTGATGGGCTAGATAATTCCATTTCTGGGTACCTTTCCCCAGATGAGTCTGGAGGAAGAGTAGGTCAAGAAGGCTTCCCTCCTGGCAAATTCCACCAACGGGAAATCTTTGGAATGTACCGGCACCTCTTTAAATATTAAATATCAGGTACCTGCCACAGTGAATTAGAGAGTGACCTCAAGAATGGGAGAGGGGTGGACAATGTTAAGGGCTTTTGAGGCACAGAAAGGCAGAGAAATCCAGATAACAGGAGCCAGAGGCCACAGAGAATCCAGGGGACTGAGAGGCGGCCGAGGGTTTGGGGTTGGGGGGATCTGCTTCTAATGCTCAGGGTTCTTCTGGTTACAAATGACAGAAAACCCATTCAGAATTCATTTGTAGGGATAATTCCTAGGGCAGGCTATAGATTTAAGAAAAGGAAAACCAAAATTTTGAAAGAGAATCCAGGGAACTTAGCAGATTCAAAGACTGGACCACCACTGAGTGCCCCCCGCCCTCTCTCTCCCTCCCCCTGCCTCCATCCCTTCCCCCCTCCATCAGCTATGCTGGGCCACCTCCCTCTGAGCACTGGATTACTGGATGAATACCTCTTGCTGCAGGCCACTTATTTCACATACCAAGATGTTGCCAGTGACTAGGTTCTTTTCCTGCCGCAGAAAGAACTCAGAGACCAGACACAGAGGTTAAGAAAGAAAGTGGGGATTTATTAAGGGATAGATGGTACACACTCAAGGGGAGAGCGGGCAGACTCAGGTGAGCAGCTGCCCTGAGTTTCTTCGGCAAGTTGACTACATAGGGTATAAAAATGAATGGGTGGAATAGTCATTGGGGAGGGAAGGGTTTGGGGTCATACTCTCTGATTTTCATCCCAGCTCCGCTTTCCCAAAGGGAGGAGGGATTTTTGTCCTCATTTAGTCTGGATCAGAAGTCTCACAGTGTCAGTGCATGATGGGTACTGCTGACCTGCAAGGCTAATTTTATTGTAATGAGGGCGTAATGAACAAAAGGTTGCATTTGGACACTGGAGATTCCTGTTTTTTCCACCTTTCTTTGTTGGCCTCCAGAACACTTGTCACCCCTAAATGTGTGATGTGACCATTCATCAGCCCAGAGGTTCCTGCTTTTCTTTCTCTGCCCAGGGACCCCTGTTATTTGCACGATGTATGGTTTCCTTCATTTGGTCCCTGCCCCTCCATTTCTGCCCAATTCCTGCCATATGGCCTGCATCCCCCGTTCTCTGCTCACGTCTAGCTGTCTGCCTGCTCTAACAGTGGAGCACAGACACTGAAGTACTGGGCTCACATCTTCCCAGTTTTGCTACTAGAAGGAAGGTCTTAGTTTCTTGGTTCTCAATTTTAAAATCTCTGGAAGGTCTCTGATTGGCCTGGCTTGGGTCACATATTCACTCTGTCGTGGGGAGGGGGGAGTAACAACTGATAGCCCATAATGAAACCTCATGATCAGAGTGGGGAATTGGCGAGAATCCTCCAAGAGAACAGGAATACAGTTCCAGGAAAAGGAAATGTGATGGGTGTGAGAAACGTTGGCTCCATGGCACTTGGAGGTAAAGGACGAGACAGAAGCAGGAATTATTCTCAAAGGCATGGGACAAATTCAGGCACAGAACCTGTCCCCAGGGTGTTGGAAAGCTCTGTCCTCTCTTCTGTCATACAATTGATGCAATTGTACTGAGACTTCCAGATGCATTTAGAAAGCCAGACACCTCAACCCATTTGATTCCAGCCTGGAAAGACTTCATGGTCTGGGGCACAGTGGTCTTTCTCAGCCTGGCCTCTCTAATCCAGCCCGGATGAAAAGCAAAGGTAGAGATGGTGGAGGAAGCAGAGATATGGTGCCTTCTTACAGTTGGAGTCCAGCCAACTCCCTCTTTCCATGACCTGCTTCCTTGCAGGGAGGGAAGGCTGCAGAACGTGGAAGTAATTCCAAGGGAACCTTTAGAACCCCAGAATCAGTCTATTTTTTTTCCCTTGGAAGCTATCTACAAATCCATCTTGAGAACTTCTACAATCTCAAGAATGTGTGGAAAGAGATATAATGTTAATCATGATTACTTGTGTGTAAAGGCATTATAAATGGTTTTGTTACCAAACCAAATTTGGGTCCACTTTGCCCACATGCAGTAAAGCCAATCTACTGACCCCGGGTTGTGGTGAAGGAAAGTGCAGTGTTTATTGCAGGTGCCAAGGAAGGAGTCCGGGTAGCTAGTGCTTAAAAGGCCTGAACTCCTTGATTTCATTTTTTCTGGTGTTTTCTGTATTTCCTCATTTGTTATTACAAGTACCTGTTGCATTTTTATAGTCTAACAAAAATGTGAAACACACATACATCCTCAACATAGTCTCACAGCCCCCAGTTACAATAAAATATAATGACAGATATATTTAAATAATTTCAGATTAAAACATACTTCTAATCAAAGAACAAAAGTAAGGCTAATTCAGAGACGAGTTTAAAAGTGCTGTGGAATGATGCCTTTGGAATTAAGGTGAGATTGTATACATGTACAAACATCACATCATTTAGATGATGTTTATCAGTGTCTATAGTGTTTTTAGAAGCAGGTTTGCTTTCCTAGCTGGGTTTGGCTAAAGCTAACATTAGATTAATTTGCATTCCCTGAGCACACACCGTCTGAAATGGTGCTGAGCACTTGAGGGAAATTGACCTTGGATGAAACATTTGCTGCCAAAAAACAAAGTGCCCAATCTCCACGCAGATAATGAAGGACTGACTCTGGGAGTTATCAGACACGTGATCGAGAGCCCGTGACAGCCCTCAAGTGGCGTCGTTTATGAAAACTCACGGTTGCACCGGCGATGATAGCTAAAGGCTTAATGCCAGTCAAAATGTAAAACCAACCCCGAGCAGGCAGAGAGCACCTGAAAAATACTGTCTGCAGTGAAAAAAAAAAATGTGCCAATTGGCACGAATGCAAGAACTGAACATTGCAATGAATAATTTCAAAGTCTCATGTTTCAAAGCCTTTCTTCTTCCTTTCCTGCCTGCCGTCCCTGGCTTCTCCCTTCTGTCTTCTTTCCTTCCTTTTGCCCCAACCACATGGCGCAGGGGATGTAAGGTGGTGTACAGGGAGTGCATAAAATGAAATTGAGAATTAAAAAGCCTCAAGACAAGGGGGGAGTGGAATCCAGGTATCCAGTCAGAGGGTCTTCCCCACTTGCAGAAGTTTGGCTCGAAACTTCTTGGTGGCCAGAAGTCCACCATCGATAAAGATAAAATATCCCAGCTCCTATAGAAAATTTCACTTTTCTTTTTTAATCTACCGTGGATTCTATTTACTGGCTTAGCAAGCTGCCCATAGCTGGGTCCACACAGCATGATGGTGGCTCCACTTACGGATGCTGACAGTGGCCCAGGCACCTGCTAGCACTTGACACACGTCCTCTCCTTGAGTCCTCACAAGAAGCTCATGAGCTGTGTCCCATGGTCATCCCCATTTTAGAGACGTGGAGACTGACGCTCAGAGAATGTGATGTAGCCCACCCGTTAGAGAGCAGTGGGCAGCCGAAGCCTGGATGAGCCTTGGTCTATCGCACTGAAGTTTACACATGCTCTTAACCACTCCTGAACAGAGAGATGTCTGCAAGGATGGTCATAACAATTTTGGAAGTGGATACCTCTGGCCAGTAAGAAATTGAGTGATGCTGCTGTTTCGTGATTATAAGATAGTTCAAAAATATGCAGAAGCACAGAGAATAATAAAACTGCAGTTAATGTAGTCATCATCCAAACAGTAAAAATTTGGACATTTGGCTATATTTCTTCAGATTTAAAAAAAAAATGCAGTGATGGTTGATGGCCCTTGTCCTCCTCATTACACAGCAGGTCCCGAGAAAGGTGACCTTCACCAGTATTTCTGCAACAAGTGTGTTTTTCACAAACCTGCTTGTTGGAACGTTTCCTTAGGAAAGTCAGGCATAGCTTACAAATGGATTTCAGCCCAAACAGCTCTGTAGGCAGTAGAGTGGAACAGGAGGATGGGAGATGAAGGAGACAAGGGCTGAGGTGATACAGCTTTCTGATGTTCTGGCCTGATCCAAGGATAAAACTAGCTCCAAAAAAAAAAAAAAAGAATTAACTACATGCTCTTTGAAGAGCTATCACATATTTGGGGGGTTTATGGAAGATGATAATGGAGGGTTTGGGGCTATATTCTCTGGCACAGATACTCAGAATCCATATTCTCTAAAAATCAAATGAACAGATGGTAAAGATGTATCATTTTGGCTTTCATCTAACTGGAGGGTCATCCCATCTTTGCCAAGAAGCAGCTCATACAGATTTCCAGCAAGCAAAATGCTAACTTTCTTAAAAAAATAATTCCAGGTCCTCAGGAACAAATAATAATTATGTCCCCCAATTTTTATATTAGAAACAGCATGACTTTGATTGTTTTCAACAGGAATTTTCAAAACAGATGTTCCGCCAAATCACTGAATTCTGTCTCTTAAAATAAAGATGATAATTTCTTACCTGCTGTTGATAAGAATTTCAACCAAACTGTATAAAAACAACTACATCAATTGCTCATTGAGTTATATACTGACTCTGAATCCTAAAAATGCTCACAGAGGTATTACCAACAATAGCAGGGAGCAGTGCATTAAATGCCAGGAATCGAGAAAAAGACACAGAGGCTGGGATGACACCAGTTGCTGTGACAAATTAACCCTAAAAAGTCAGGGGTTAACCCAATAAAAGTCTGTCATATCAGGTATATTTTTAAAAGGAAAGTCCATCTAGAGATTATCATGCTAAGTGAAGTAAGTCAGACAGAGAACGACAAATATAATATGATATCACCTCTATGTGGAATCTTAAAAAAAGAAAAGACACAAATGAACTTATTTACAAAACAGAAAGAGATTCCCAGACATAGAAAACAAAGTTGTGGTTACCGGGGGCAATGGAGGGGGTGGGTAGAAGGATTGGCAGATACTTTATGTACAGAATAAATAAGAAACTGTATAGCACAGAGAACTATATTCAATACCTTGTAATAACCTATAATGAAAAAGAATATATATATATATATATATATGTATAACTGAATCACTGTGCTGTACACCAGAAACTAATACAGCATTGTAAATCATCTGTAGTTCTTTATTTTTTTTAAGTTTACAATTTAAAACAATGGAAGTCCTGTGGTGCATAGCAGGGATGAAATCATGCTGGGTGTGATCTCTGAGGACCGACCGCTGCCACCCTTGGCAGTGGGAGTAGTTCCTGGATCAGACCAAATTCCTGTCCAGGGTTTGCAGGGCTCCCCACGGCTCTCCTCTGAACTGCGCGTGGGTGATAATGCCTTCCTTGAAGCTGTGCAACTTTCAGGGACCGTTTCCTGCAGGTGTCGGTTGCCCTGAGGATTGTTTTACACTCACAAGCCTTTGCAGACCTGTGATTTCTTTGCCATTACAGTTCCTTCAAAGCCTGAGTTGGCTCTGATCTGTTTGCTTCCAGTCAGCTTCATGTACCAGTGGACACCCCTTAAATCCTTTCCTAGACATGACTCTTGGCTCTGCATCATTATTCACTTCCAAGTACCCATGCTCTCTCTCAAGGTCATGGCAGCTACCTTGAGGCCATCTGAAACAAAAGGTTTAGGTGGGGAGTAAAGACCCTTCATTTTAACTTGGCGCATGAGGCTAAGTCTGTTTGCTGAGCTGAGAAATTTTAATGTGCCTTCGTTGGTCAAAGCTTTTTGCGGTCTTTCTTCTTACTCTCGTGTGAGGCTCGGAATTTTTGGGCTTTATTCCCATTCGTTGATGTTTGGAAACTGGCCAGCTCTTTTCTGAACTCATCTCTTCCTTAACATGGGCAGCAGGAAGCCACTAATACCTGGGACCACTCTGGCTCTTTCAAAGTACTTTCTGTAAAGCCACAAGTCCCCAGGCACTCAGTCTGCCCTCTGGGTGATGTGAGGCAACAGTTCTACAAAACATTTGCCTGCATACCATCTTTTCAGCCTCTATAATCCATACAGGACCAATGCTGCAAATTTTAGTTCCCACTGCAGCAGTGCTCTGCTTCAAGGTACTCATTTATGTATCAGGTGGGGTTATATTAGCTGCTGTAACAAAAATGTCATAGATTGTGGTGATGGCTTCATGGGTATATAATTAACTCCAAACTCATCAAGTTGTGTACCTTAATTATGCACAGCTTTCTGTAGGTCAAAAATAAATAAAACAGATGGCAACAATGAAAAATTGTGGGAGGAATTTTATTAGCAGTGAAATGAAAAGTAATTCAATCACGGACTCACAGGGCTGCGATGTGTGTTAATTGGCAGGAAACACTGGCAGGCAGGGGGTGCCGCTCTCGGTATGTGGAGGGACGTTCACTTGTGAGGCATTTCAGGTAACATCCTCAAGCCAGGAGAAGCTGTCTCTGTGCCGGAAGGGCCTGGATAATCATGCCACGTGGTGCTCAAAACATTCATACACATCCTCGTTTGACATGCTCAGCCTCATGAGTTGGGGGAAGCTGGTGCTGTTAGCCCCACGAGACAGCTGAGAAGAGAGAGACTGAGGGTGTCCAGGTGATGAACAAGGTCCCAGTGCTCACGAGAGACAGACTCTTATCTAGACCCCTCCTCCAGGGTCACTCGTTGCCTCTTTGTCGCCTTTGGGAGCCATCAAGAGAACCAGGCTCACCCCTGCCAGTTCACCTGATAAACTTTTGATGTGTTTAGGACCTTTAAATAAAAGTAAGTTTTTGGGGGAAAGTTTGTGTTTGAAGTCAATCAAGGTAGGAGTGGGAGGTAGTGCTTCTCTGATAAACTGTTTGGACCTGTGTTATGCTTAGAGACTGAGATGGGGAGAAAGCAGCCCAGAAGGTGTCAAGACAGCCTTCTCCATGGCTCAGAGAATGCCACCTGCCGCCAGAGGGTGAAACGTGCATGCTGTTTTTTACTGAAGTACACTTGAAGTATACATTGAAGTTTACAATGTTGGGTTAGTTTCTAGTATACAGCACAGTGACTCAGTTATACACACACATACTCATATTCTTTTTCATTATAGGTTATCACAAGGTATTGAATATAGTTGCCTGTGCTCCACAGTCGGACCCTGTTGTTTATCTATTTTGTATACAGTAGTTTGTATCCGCTAATCCCAAACTCCTAGTTTATCCCCCCCCCCCACCTCTCTTCCCCTCTGGTAACACAAGTCTGTTTTCTACGTCTGTGAGTCTGTGACACGTGCGTGTTAAAGTCTCTTTAGGAAAAGAGGTTGAAGGAGCAAGCTTTTTAAAAATTGTTAGTTTTGCTCATATAGATTATTTGGTTTAAACGTTTTTTCTTAAGAATATTAATGAAGAGGCCAGGAATCCCACCCCGACCCAACACAGGAAAACTCTATAAAGGCAATAATAATAATAATAATAATAACAACAACAACAACAACAACAATAATAATAATAATAGTAGTAGTAAAAACAACCAAGATTTCTTGAGTGTCCCGTGCACCAGTCTCCTTAGCGCTCTCTGTAAATCGTGCTCCTGTGGGATGAATAGCATTATTCCCATTTTACAGATGAATCAGATGTAGAGAGGTCAGTAAGGGGTAGAGTTGAGGTCCAAACCCACATCTGCCTGATTCCCAAGTCCAGACTCCAAACACTGTGATTTAAGTGGTGTTTAAATTGACGATGGATCAGGTGGTCTGGTCAGAGGCAATAGAGGACCTTCCTCAAAGAGGCCAACGTGTCCACCTCACTAAATCAGAAAACTGACTCAGCACAATTTCTAGCCTGTATTGTTAGATAATAAACGAAAGGTGTAGAAAAGTGTACGCCGGGTGATCTCAGTGTTGTGAAATCAGTGACCTATGGCCTTTAACGTGAACCATGAGGAGCGTTTACGCTCAACAAGAGACTAGATATGTAACCTACTGCGATTTATCAAAAATTAGACTCATTGTTGAAATACCAAAATAGATGATCATCTCCTTAGAGAAAGAATAACTTCATGTGATGGGGCGAGAGAACACATTTTTTAAAAGAAATGCCTATTGAGATTTGCTGGAGGTCATAAAAGCACGCCTTTTCTAAGTGGAAGAGAAGTGCGCAGGCCAACGTTCAGGCCAGTGTTCGTGTGACACGAGAAGTTCCCTGTCTGTTCTCCAGGAAGCAGAGCTGTAACCTGTCTTTGCATTTCAGCATCCTTCTCTTCTGTGCTAGCGGGGAGCCTGGCCTGAAATTAAATGCCGAAGCTCAGATGCACTATTTAAAACCATAGGCCTTTATTACCCTTGAACTTTCTGCCAGTAAAAAAACAAAACTAAAAAAGCATACAGATGTGAACACTCCTGAAAACTTTATTATCTGAGGTTGTTCAAGCCTTTATTAAAGAAAATAACACTGTCAGGAAGCATTAAATCTTTTTAGGGGTGTCAAAACAAATAAAGGAAGTTGACCTCGCTAGCCAAGGCCCTGCTCTGAACTTACAGTTACCGTAACTCCTTCCCTTTGGCTGAGTTAATGTTTGTCTTCTCTGGGTGATGAGCTCAGCCTTGGTTGTGCACTACAAGTGTGTTTGACAGAAGGGAGGTGATGGCAGGCGTGGTGATGAGGTCTGTGGAATCGCCAAATCCCTCCCTCCCATTCACTCGCCCTCCGCTGGGCTTCTCAGCAGGTGTGTTACCGCTTCACCTTCTGCTGTAACGGGAGGCTGACACATACATCATTCTGCGGAGGGCATTGGTCAGTGTTATTTTTCTTATGTCGTGATAGTGGTTTAATTCCATAGAAGCTACCTGGAAGGAGAAGAGAGAGGGATGCGTGGACTGGAAACTTGCCCACTAATTTGGTCTGTACATGAGTCAGAGTTTGTTTTGTTTTGTTGTCAGCATTTCCACGTATCCAGGGAAGCCTGCTCACCACTGAGACACACATCAAAAGCTTCACGACCTCATTAGCTTTGTGTAATTTGTCTTTAGGTTGAGTTCTGGGCCCTTGGCCCATGGAAGGATATTTTAGCAAGTTTTCCTTATTTAACTCTGAACAGAAAGCAGGACTATTGGATGAAGTGTCTCTAAAACAGAAGAACAGGATACACAACTATCAGTGCCAAGGGTTCCTCCCCTGCTGTGCCTTCAAATCAACCTGCAGCTTTAAACTGAGACCACCTCTGTACTTAGCAGTCTGGGCACCGAGTATCTGAGGACACAGTTCCTAGGTGTGCAGTGGAGAGTGTGATGAAAACCCTGCTTAAGATGAAACGTTCTTAAGATGGTCTGGGCTGTTCCATTAACAGTGCACTTTTCTTATATTAAAATCATATGAAGAGCACTAAGAATTTAACTCGATGACATCTGTTGACGTTATCTCTTAGCCATGTCCAGCGCGTGATGGGAAATCCCAAACAGCAACCATTCCTTAAGCCTGACTTGGGTAAAGTCAGGTGGTCATCAATGCCATTCCATAAGGCTGCTTGGGAAGTGCAGTTAAAATGAACTCAACTTCCTTCAGTATAAATTTGAGGAGAATAGAGGTATACCTCACACCAGTCAGAATGGCCATCATTAAAAGTCTACAAACAATAAATGCTGGAGAGGGTGTGGAGAAAAAGGAACCCTCCTAGACTGTTGGTGGGAATGTAATTTAGTGCAGCCACTATGAGGGACAGTGTGGAGGTTCCTTAGAAAAACAAAAATAGACTTACCCTATGATTCAGCAATCCCACTCTTGGGCATATATCTGGAGAAAACTCTAATTTGAAAAGACACATGCACCCCAGTGTTCATAGCAGCACTATTTACAACAGCCAAGACATGGAAACAACCTAAATGTCCATCATTAGATGACTGGATAAAAAAGATGTCATATGTGTATGTGTGCGCACGCACACACACACACACACACACACACACACACACACACACACACACACACACACACACAGTGGAATATTACTCAGCCATGAAAAAGAATGAAATAATGCCATTTGCAGCAACACATGGGCCTAGAGATTTTCATATTGAGTGAAGTAAGTCAGAGAGAGACAAATATCATATGATATCACTTATATGTGCAACCTTAAAAAGATGATACAAATTCTATTTACAAACCCAAAACAGATTCACTGACATAGAAAACAAACTATGGTTACCAAAAGGGAAAGGGCAGGGAGGGATAAATTTTGGGTTAGGGATCAACAGACACACACTACTATATATAAAATAGATAAACAACCAGGACCTACTGTGTAGCACAGGGAGCTATATTCAATTCAATTTCTTTTAATAACCTATAATGGAAAAGAATCTGAAAAGAAAAAAATATTAATGTATGTATATGTATGACTGAATCACTTGGCTGTACACCTGAAACTAACATTGTAAATCAAGTACACTTCAGTAAAAAAAATTATTTTAAATAAGATAAATTTGAGGATAACAAATATGTGCTGTGTACCTGTTACGTGGACGAAATCCAGGTAGATGATGGTGAGTTGGTGGGGCAGGGAGAATGAATGAGATGTCTCTTTTGCCCTCAAGGAGTTTATATTCTGGGAGGAGAGAAAAGCTGTATACACACTCGATATACATTTCTTCAGATAGGAGAAGCTCATCCACCTGATTCTCCTCCAGAAGAGACTTTAACAAGCCGGTCTCCATATCAGCGTGTCAATTACAGACGGGGGAGACAGAATAGAGTGTTAGCATCTGGGCTGGAAATGAGGCCACAGTGCCCGAAGGAAGAGTTCCCTTTGAGGATGGTCAGAGTCTAAACAGAGACCCCCATGGGTTGGGATGGTTAGATTCAGAAGTTGTTCCTAAAACATACATTTTTAAGCATCCTTATTGACAGTCTCTTCTTCCACCTTCTAACTCTGTTCTCTGGCAAGTTACCAGATTCTCTGCTTGCTTATTTGTAGAATGGGAATAAGGCCACCTGTTTTAATGTGTGTGTGTGTGTTAAATTAAAATATACATGAAAACATCTAGCATGGTCTGTCGCCCCACAAAGGCTACTTCCCTTCCTCCCTTCCCAATTCCCTACTCTTTTTTTAAAGCAAAAAGTAATAGCGCAGCTCTCAGGTCGTTTTCAGCAGGGCCTGCAGGACCAAGGTTTCTGTTCCACCAGTTTGCAGCTCAGCCCACGGGGCACATCCTCGGCACCTTGTGTGTTCACAGCGGGCAGCGTGACTGGTGCCCCCGGGAGCCACAGTCCAGCAGAAGAGACCGTCAAGCCCGCAGACGTGAACTGAGGGCCCGCCTAAGTGTGTTTATACTTGTGCTGAGAAAGCACAGAAAAGGGGGGATCTTAATCATCCTGGGGGTGGGAGGACTGGCTCGGAGAAGACTTAGGCATTTGAGCTATTCCTTAACATTTCCACAAGGGGCGGGAGGCCCACGTTATCTTACTTAATTTTTTTACCACAGGGATCCAATATTTGCTCTTCTGCAATTCATAAAAATTATATAGAGGAACCAAAGAAAAAAGAAGCTCAACTGATGAAACTCATCTGATCTGAAACAGAAAAGGGCTCGTAATGAATATGTCAACACTTCCAAGTTTTCCATTTCTTTTCTAAAGCAATTTCGTCTGCAAATGAATTTTGCGCTGCAGGGCTGGACAGGACCTCCATTCCTGTACTGCAGAAAAATGTGTTCACTTCACTTTACATTTCTTACAGCTCAGTGGGAAGGCGGCTGCAATGCAATTTCTGATCCAGCTTAGGGTTTGAGATGTCAGTTCTCTTTCTTCCTCTAGAATGCAGCCCAAGCTCAGAGAGTTCATTTTTCCCCCCAAACACATTAAATCCATAAATCATCTCCCGAGAAAGAAGATAAGGTTCCTGGATTTCTATTTTGTCTGGCATGAAAACTGAAGTCCAATCTGGGAGGCACGATGCCGTTACATCCATCTACAGTGCGCTAAAATCACTCTCAAAGATGGTAATTCTCAAAGCTATTTTTTTTAGTACAATAGGCAGAACGGTTGTTTCTCATGCACGGGTAACTGAAAGCAGGTTCCTATCTCACAGAAGTGTATCTTCTCTTGGAAAAATAAATGTATCTCCACATGCAGTCTGAGGTTCTGAAGGGTTACGCTCTGCCCTTCTGCTTGGCAGAGGGAGAAGTCTGCGCGGAGGCTGAGTGAGAGAATTTTGATGGACCGGGTGGCCTGGAGCTGGTCCTGAGCTAGTGTTAAAATGCCCTCTAGTGGTCGTTAGCCATAACCGGCACTGAGCGTGGAGGCAGGAAAACTTCCAAGGGAAGCTAGTGTAGGTGAGGTTTCTACAAACTCCCGTCCAGCCCAGGGTCACGCGTAGAGCGTGGGTCTTTTGCATCTAATATGAAATGCTGGGGTGGCAATGGGATTTAGTGTTGCTTGTACAAATGGGAGCTTGCCGTGCCTTTGAAGGTTCAGCCCAGGAATTTTCTCCCACTTGTGCTTCTCACAGCTCTGTCCCTGAGCCCTGGGCACCAGAGAGCATCAGGAAGTGTTTGCTGAGTGACTGAATAAATGAATGAAACATGTTCATAAATAGTGGATTCTGCGCACACTTGCTGCCTGTGAGAATGCATGGGTTCTTGGTGCTTTCTCAGGTGCACTTGATTTGCATGCTTCCCTGTCATCGCTTAGTGACCTAAAAGCATTGGCCCTACTCTAACAGCTTTGAGATGAGGGAATATGATCCAAATGCTGGAGGGGATGGTAATGAAAAAAGAAAACCTTTGTGGGTCAAAACGAGGGTCTGAGCTGGTGGTTCAAAAGTGAAGATGAAGGAAGAGCATCAGAAAGGAAGTGGATGGATGGATGTATATGCATGACTGGGACATTGTGCCGGACAACAGAAACTGACACAGTGTAACTGACTGTATTTCAGTTTAGAAAAAAAGGAAGTGGAGGTCAAACAGGTGTAAATATAACAGTTGAGTAAACACTGCCACCCGCTCAGGCATCCCTCCCTATATTGTCACCCCAGCCACCAGCAGAACAGACAGAAATGAGCCCCCCCAGCCCAGCCTGACTCCTGATTCCCTGGGAGAATGACACCTGGGAGGATCTGGATGACCAATCCCATAGCATCTATCTGTGCTTCACAAGTGCACAGGGGTGCGGAGTGGCTGACAGGTTTTGGTAGCCTCTGACCTCCGACGTTCAGATCATCTCTGAAAATCCATCTTGCTACCAGAGATGGATGTAAAGAGGGATGGGGTCGTGCAAATCAGAAGATCTGTAAAAGGAGAGGTAGCAAAATGGGGGCAAGGAGGACACCAGGCGGAGGCGACACTGGGGCGCCTTGCTCTCCAACCATTCCCAGTATTTGGTGCACTTGCTGTGGGCATCATACCAGCCTAGCTTGGCAGCGGCATAGGACCCGGGCAGACGAGGTGGGGGAGCTCAGATTTTGCAGGCACACAGACTGCTGGGCTTTACCTCTCAGGAGCTGTGTGTCCTTTTAGGCAATGTAACTTCATCTGGTGCCTCAGTTTCCTTAGCTGTGAAATGGGATGAATAAAAAGTATGTCCCCAAGGGGTTGTTTGCAGATTTTTTGAAATAATATGTGTAAAGTACCAAAGGTGGGATCTGACCTGGAGTTGACTCTCAAGAAATGTTGGATGCTGCACTGATGATGATGATGATAATGATGAGATATTGAGGTGAAAGAAGACGACCAAACTTTGGGGGGATGCTCTCTGCCCTTTTCCTCCTCCCAAATCCTTTCAGTAGCATATCCTTTCTTCCCAAGACAGCCAAGGGAATCCAGGCAGAATGGCAGGCACCAAGCCTTCTCTAGAAAATTGATTAATTAAGAGCTGGGATTTGGGCGAAGTACAGAGTGGGTCTGGGGACACCATGAGGTTCAAAAGAGACTCCCCCAAGCCTTTTCCAGAGTGGATTTGAACACAGCCTCCAAGTCCAAAGCTAAATCTAATAGGCTTCCAGGCTGAGAGTTATCTAGGTCCATTTTGTTACAGCTTTCTCTCTCTCTGTCTGTCTGTCTGTCTGTCTGTCTGTCTCTCTCTCTCTCTCTCTCTCACACACACACACACACAGGACATGCTGGGTCACAGGAGAAGTGAATGCTTTCCTTAGATCACTTACCTCATTTCTCCTCATCTTTCCTGTTTCCCACTCCTCATCACCTCTACTAAACTCTTCCACCCTCCCCACATTCCACTTCTTGGAATGGGCTCCAAATGTAGCCTTAAAAAAACTTCAGCATTTCCAGGGAGCAGAGCTCTCCTGCTTCTGTAAATCAAGCAGAACTGGTCACCAAATTGAGCCTTCAGACCCATGGCATTTACCCCGTATTCTGAAGTCACTCTGTGGATAATGATTTTCCTGATACACCTTTATGCTTTCACCTGGAGCAGAATCTAAGTGATGCGATTATCATTGCTCTGATAATGACAGTTTTTAGACTTCATCTTGATTATTGTTATGCCGCCAAAACCTACTGGCAAAGTAATGCCAATAGAGCCTCTGTACTAAAAAGAATGTATTTGCTGAGGTTTTTTTTTTTTTTTTTTTGATATTAAGGGCTTTAACTATATTACATTTAAAATCCATTGAACTGTAACCTTTTCAGCCACACAAAATGAATTCATTTTTATTATTAGTCTTTCTCTGCCATTACAGTGTCACGATTGCAGAAGGAACTGGGTCAATGTACATTTTATTGAAAGATCGTTAAAGAAACAAACTTAAACTCTTTTAAATATTGAAGCAAGTGCCTTAAAAAATCAATAAAGTAAGAGCACCTGGGGTTGCTTTACCTAAACACCCCACATATGAGACTCATTCCACAATCAGGATTTGAGCAAACGTGTAAACCTAGAAGACCAGCCAATGAGGAGGAAAATTCTGTTTCATTAAATAGGTTTGGAACTGTAATGTCTCTAACTTTAGTCTGATTAGACTTACAGCATTTAAATTTTTTCTCAGTATTTTAAAATCACTGGGGAGGAATGAATGCCATTTACTTAGGAAAGCCATTCGCTCACTAGAATGACAGTGGTAGAAAGTGCAGGTTCATTTCTTTAAAAATAGCAAACACCGGCTTAGGCTCTAGTGACAGGGAGTCCTAGGGTTGCAGGAGCTGGGAGGTACTCCTTCCAGCCACGCTCAGCCTGGTATCTTGCACATAATAACGTGTGTTAAATTGAAACGCTTCCACTGATTCTGTGGACTTGGATCAGACACAAGCCTCTTGGTGCTCAATTTCCCCAGATCTGGGTAGAACAATATCCTTTTCTAACTCCCTTCCCGGGGTATGAGAACAAAGATGATGGTCACAAACCACTTCACGTTCTTCCTTATACACTATAACGCAGATTGCAAACTTGAGTCGTAAAATTTGCTTGGAATAATTATAGAATCAGAATGGTCCTTAGAGGACATTGAGTCCAACCTCTGACCCAACTTAAAATTACCACCAGTTCCTGCCTGACATCACCAGGTAAGAGAAATGTGCTATTCTTTTTTGCTCTTTTATTGAAGTATAGTTGGTTTACAATGTTGTGTTAGTTTCAGGTGTATAGCAGAGTGATTCAGTTATACACATTATATGTGTGTGTGTGTATGTATATATATATTCTTTTTCAGATTATTTTCCATTATGTTATTATAAGATATTGAATATAGTTCCCTGTGCTGTACAGTAGGTCCTCATTGTTTATCTGTTTTATACGTAGTAGTGTGTATCTGTTAATCCCAAACTCCTAATTTATCCCTCCCTCCCCAAAACATGCTTTTCCTTCTAAAATACCATTTATTGATTTTCAAATTATAAAATTAAATATATTGACTGTGGAAAGTTCAGAAAAGAACAGAGAAGAAAATTAAGTTTGCTTGTGGGTCCCCTTTAAAGCCACTCTTTAAATTACTGTTTCTGTAAAACCACAGGTGGTTTTACGTGTCCCATAACTTCATAGAAATGGACTCACGGAGCATGCAGCCTTTCATGTCTGGCTCCTTTTGCTCTGTGTAGTGGTCCTGAGATGAATCCTTGTTGCTGTTGTGTGTGTGTGTGTAGTTGTATTTTAATTGCTGAGTAGTGTTGCATTCATGAATGTACAGCTGACCCTTGAACAGCCCTTGGATTTGAACTGCACGAATCTACTTATGCAGATTATTTTCAGTAGTAAAACAACCTGAGATTAGTTGAGTCCAAGGATGCAGAACCGAGGATACAGAGGGCCAACTACAGAGTTATACTTGAATTTTCGACAGTGCAGAGGGTTGGCATCCTTCACCCCGTGTTGTTTAAAGGTCAGCTGTACCAGTGTTTGTTCGTTCACTCCCTTTTTGATGGACATATGGATCACTTCCAGTTTCGAGTTACTGTGAACAAACCTGTTATGAACATCTGCCTACATCTGTATATTGTGGACGTACTTTTTTCATTTCTCTTGAGTAAATGTCTGAGGATGGAATTGATGGCTTGAGTGGTAAGCATATGTTTAAATTTATAAGAAGTTATTTTCTATGTAATGTTCCCTCCAGCAAAGCTGGAATGTTCCAGTTGCTCCACATACTCACCAACACGATGTTGTCACTGTTTTTAATTAGAGCCATTCAAGTGGGTTTGTAGTGGTGTCTCATCTTGGTTTTAATTTTCTTTTCCCTGATGACTAGTGAGGTTGAGCAACTTTTTATATGCTTTTTGACCATTGGTAAATCTTTTGTAAAGTGTTCAAGTCCTTGGCCCTTTTTTATTGGACTGTTTGCCTTCATATTACAGAGTTACAAGAGTTCTTTACATATTCTGGAAATGATTCTGTTGCCAAATGCATGCACTGCGAATCTTCTCCATTTTCTCTTATACCCATTTCCAGTCATGCTTTTGCCCTCTCCTGTGAAGCGCTTCTCATCAAGACCATCCATGACCTCTTCACTACTAAATCCAGTGCCTGATTTTTGGTTCTTGTATTATTCCACTTAAAGGCAGTATTTGATACAGGCAACCCCTTGACTTTGAGGCCATCACCCTCTCCTTGCTTCCTCTTAACCTTGTTGGCCCTTCTGCTCAGTCTCCTTTTCCTGACCTTCAGATGGTGTACTTCTGGGCTGGTTTTAGTCCTTTTCTCTTTTCTGTTTTTATCAACTTCCCTGGTGATCTCACCCAATGTCATGGCTTTAAATTTTAATCTAGATGCCCCAGACTTCCAGCATCAGCTGTGGGCTGCCTTAGCACTTCTCACTTTCCAAAAGACTCTCCGTAAAACGCTCATCTATTCAACAGTGTCTGGGTGAGCCATCTGTTTCCTGCCATGACCCCAACTGACACCCCATGCTTGTTTGGAACCTATATGCAGCCCTGTGAAGATTCTTTTTAAAGGCGTCTTATCTGGTTCAGCCATAGCCTCTAAACTATATTCATTTTAAAACTGTGTTCTGTTATCAGCTCACTCTGCAAAGACTTTTAGAACCGTTTGCCCAGAGTTAGGCCAAAATGCACAGCTTGAGAACACAGTCCTCCATGACACTGCCCTTGCTTCCGAACAGCCACAAGTTCAGGGGTCCCAGACCACCCTCACTTCTGACCAGCTTGCTGGAAATTCAGGGGTTCCCACTTCTGACCAGCTTGCTGGAAATTCAGGGGTTCCCACTGACCTCTCAGTCTTGATAATTTAGCAGAATGACTCACAGAACTCAGGGAGGTGCTATACTTACAATTACAGTCTTATTACAAAGGATGCAAATCAGGACCATCCAAAGGGAGAGACACAGAGGGTGAGATTTGGGAAGGTCCCAACAGCAAAGCTTCCTTGTCCTCAGGACATGTCACCATCCCGGCACCTTGATGTGTAACAGTCATGCAGACCAGGGAAGTCCTGCATCCGCGGGTCTTTTGGCTTTTGTTCTACAGGCATGATTGATTCATTCATTGGCTATGAGGTCCAACTCAATCTCCAACTCTTGATCAGATCACCTTGAGCCACAGTGTTCACCAGTCTTCTCTCTGGTAGAAATTCACCCCCTTCCCAGGATTTCAGGGGTCCTCTCTGTTTCTAGGCTCTTTCTTCTGTGGTTACTCTCTCCATCCAGTGTGTCCACACAGCATGAAACCCGCCAGCTTCTTTGGTGTGCAAGCACATAAACACTACAGGCGTTCACTGAACAGCAGCCTTTGTTGAACATCTCATGGTCATGGGGAGGAGTACACAGCACGTTGAACTCTTCGACGACAAGCGGCTGAATGTCACACGTTGGAGATCTGTGTCCTCCACTGTCACCTTACCCATCCCTCTGTAGAGGTTTCCCACAGCCCTCGCCCCAGGCAGTGCCAGGCTTTCTGCTTGCTCCCTGAGTCCTTCTCCTGGGCTCCCACCTCCTTCCTCACCTGCCTCCAGGTCTCCCCACTCTGATGTGCAATATGAGCTTGACTCTTCCTAAAACAGGATCCAAACTTTTAAGCCCAGAGCAATCAGGTTCTCAGCAGACATAAAACTTGAATCTGCCCTTCCTGTTAAAAAAAATTGCAGTTACAAACACCAACAAGTTGAGAGGGGTGCTACACCAGAGTAACAACAGAAAATGTGACCCCAGCCGTGACTGGATCAAGTCCAAACCTTACCCCCGGCATTCAACCCCTCCGCCATCTGTATCCTTTATAACCTGCCATTGCCGACTGTCATTTCTCTCCAGAACACACACTAAGGACCAACGAGGCTGTCATCTCAGCCCCTCTACAGAGAATTGTTGTACGTATTCCTCTTTCAAAGTGCCTCCACCTGCCAAGCTAAGTACCAAGCCTAATGGCGGGTATCCTCCGTATCATGCGATTTAGAATTCGGAGCATGACTTTACCTTTGATTTTCATATATTGTTTTATAACATTATTCCCTAATTGTGTTATAAGTCTTATTTCCAAGATGAGAGTCTGAGCGCCTTGAGCCCATCTGGGAGCATCTCCTTCCGCACATCTTCAGCTTCACTCCGAACCACAAGGTGGCTGGACAGCAGAGTGGCCCAAAAGCCTTTGTGTGGTGTGGGGAGGTGTTAGGCATCAAGTCATTTATTAAATACATGCCTAGGAGGAGATATAGGCAGGCGGGTAAGTTTGAGTCCGATGCCAAGGTCTCCTCCTTCCCGCAGGGAATTCCCCTCAGCAGTCGGGTCGCCCCTGACAATCATCTGCCTGTGCCCAGGTGGCCTGGGGGATGGGCAGGTGTCACCTCCTCAGGAGCACATGCCAGCACATGCATCCAGGTGGTGCAGCCAACCTGCGCACTTCCGAAGATGTGACTGGCCGTATACCTCTGGGAGAGGCTCTTCTTCAAATAAAGTCCTCGTATCTGGACCAGAGACAGCCAGGGCCGCACGCTGAACACTTGGCAATCAGAGTAGCCACCCACTTTGACACCAACCAGTCCCAGCCTCCGCAGATAAACAGCAGAGCATCAGTAACGTCACACACGCCAGCAACAGTGGCTTCCCTGTTCGGAGACTCACTAGACAGACGGTCCTATACATCATTTTTGCTGACGGCTCTATTAAAACTTCCCCCATACTACTCCCCCAGGAACTTGCCTGGAACCAAACTTAAACAGCCAACCCCTGAAAACACATGCTTGACAAACCAAGATTACAGAAGCCAATGAAGACTGAAATAGAAAAGGTCTCAGTCAGATTTATCATCTTGACACTGTTTCTGATCATTGTTCTCATTCATAGTTCTTCATTCTTGTCATTTAATTAATAAAACAATTTAGCGGTCACATTCTGTAATTTTAGCAACATGTGTTAACACCTATTTTCAAAATTGATCATTTCTAATTTTTTTTAACTTCTCTTCTTTGTCTTCCTCCTCCCTTTTCCCACCCATTGATTTGTTTTTCCTTCAGTCCTGGAAAGTCATTTTACACATTTTATGAAAATGTGCTTTGCCTTGAGCTTTTCAGGAAAATACGACATATGGAATGAATTTAATTGACACTAATTGTGTTCATTATTATCTAAACCACCCACTATGTGTAATCATTAAATTTGATGGTTATTAAAGCGATTTTAAATGTAAAAGCGTATAAAAACCATGAGCTATCCTCACACTAGCTTTGTAAGGAGGAAACTGGAAGTATAGTCGCTAGATGCTGGCTCAGATGTTGGTTTTTGATGCTTTATAATCGTCTTCTGAATTGTCACGTACAAGTCGAAAGACAGACCTGAAAACCCTAAGTATGTTCTGGCCAGATTCTCTGAAAAAGATACGTATCATTTGGGCCCTTCCTATTAGAAAAGTCTTCGAAATTAACTGTATTTTTAAAATGCTCTATCAGCTATGAAACGAGAGTTTCTCCTCTGCTTCTTTGACATCTATAAACGTTATACAGATTTATTGATACAAAGTCAGTTTTCTTTTTCAGACGTTTCATGCTTTAAATGGTATCCAGTGTTTTTCCAGTAGGTGGAGTCTTAAACTAGAGAAAGTAGATTAACATTTGCAAGCTGATTTTTTTTCTTTTTACTGTTCTGAGAAAGTTTTTATATAAACATAAATCACCTCCTGGGCCCACTAATTCTTATAATTGCATCAATACCGCAGGATTTCGATTACACTATGAGGCAAAATATATTGTGCTGATTACATCACCGTAATAATGAAGGCATTGTGACAGTAGTAATAAGGACCTATAATACCTCTCATTTTGAAATTGCTTATCAAGCCATAAATGAAAGCTCCTGACATCTCTGAAAGGGAAATTATGCACATGTACAGGAAAGACGGATCTGTCTCTTAAATCCTTTATTGCTCAAGCTTTAACCATTTTTGGAAATGAGCATCCTTATGGGTTTGGCTCTAGTTCCAGGCTGACACTGTCACTAGGGCAGATCACCAACGCCCCCTGGTGTCCTGCTTCCTGCTCTGCATTTGTGAGGGGAAAGGTGATCAACTAGCTCTTTCTAAGGCCTCTCCCTGCTGGAACAGTCCTGATGAACCTGCCTTTTATATTAACATGTCGCCAGGGTGCATGTTGGAAGCACATCTGCTGAGATGTGTATGCTCATCACGGCAGAGACAGCTCTGGTCCACGGCCTGGGTCTTAGAACTGGATGTGAGAGAACTCTGCCTCCCCTTACAGGGTGGTGCCCCTCTCCTGCCCTCCGACCGTCACTAGGCTTGGCTGCAGGGGAACCACGCAATGAAGGAACACTTTACAAGGTGACGCCCTGGACCTGAGTCATAGCAGAAGATTCTGCTCACAGCTCCAGGCACTTGGGAGAATACTATTCCTTAGGCCCATGGTAGCAAAACATTTTCTATCAAAGAAACCTTAAGTATTTCCTGGTTTCCTTGTTTTACAAATGAGGAAACAGGTCCAGGGAATTTTCATGACTTGTCATCACCCAGCTGTTCGGCAGCAGAGCCAGGACCAGTATCCCCACCCAGTCCGCACTCACCCAGACCACCCTCTGTCTTAGGCTGGAAGTCTAGGCAAGTTCCCGTGGTGACCCTGGCAAGGGGAACAAGAAGATTCCCATCCTCCAAAGAAGGGAAGCGAGGTCCTGTGGAACCGGGTCTTCTGAGGGTGGACAAGGAAAAGCAGCCGCCACTTTTCTGCCTGTTTGCGTTCTCCTGGCCAGGTGGTCTGGATTGGAAGAGAGCCCCCAGCTCCCCTTAGCACGGTGCTCTCCATTCTACAAAGGCTCAAGGCCGCTGGATTCAGCTGGGTCTTTGCTGGATGCAGAGGCCAAGTCACCTTCCCTTGGTCTTAAACTGGAAGGATCCCCGACCCAGGCCGGGCTGAGGAGAAGGGGGCCCAGGAGGTGGGCCGTCTGCTTAGATTCTAGGCTGCACACCCCTAGCCTTGCCGGAAGTTAACTAGTGAGATGGAAGCCCTCCGCGGGGTTGAGCCCAGCTCATCGGGGGCTGTGAGGAGGCCTGGCCCAGCGAGAAAGTAAGAGGGTTAAATAAAATTCCCAGGACCAAAACGGGAGAGCAAGAAAGCCTCCAGACAAAGGGCACAGCGCAAAGGGAGCCCTGCAGCACATCCGCGAGGAGGTAGTGGGGCCAAGGGCTCAGAGAGGTTGAATCCGGTCAACACAGAGCAAGAGAGCAGGAGAGCTCTGCCCTTTTCTCTGCCCCCCCCCCCATCTAGGAAGACGCCAGCCCCCGCTCCAGTCACCTCAGGGCCATGTCACCTCCCCCGAAGCGGCAGAGTCTCCCTGGCTTGTCTGTCTGCAGGTCACTGAGGGACCATCCTTTGGCAGAGGGGCACCACCGGGCACGTCCGCGCCCCTCCATCACAGGTGCTCATCGCTGTCCCAAGTATGAAGGCTGAGCTGGTTCTCGTTCGTTCCGCGGTTCTGTTACCAGGGAGAGTGTGTCTTGGCCTCTTTCCTCTCTTTAAGTATCTAGAAAACAGCAGGGCTTCTGAGCAATTCAGGCCAAAAGCAAATTAAGGTAGAAGTCACCAGACCTTCCAGGAGGCCGCCTCCCATCTGCATCCTTGGCTGCTCTGGGAATTTCAGGGATGGTCCCATGTCCTGGCAAAACAGGTGGCGAGAGGCTGGCGTGCTGGCCCCGCGGGGGCGCACTTGCGGCTCTCAGCCGTGTGGTCCCAGGAGAGGGCTGTGCTGAACTCACAGCTCCTGGAGAAGTGGAGTCTCCCACAGCAAATCCAGATCCCAGGTTAGTCATCAGCCCGTCTCCTTGGACGCAGTCTTCCAGGAGGGAGTCGGGCTCACTCAGCAAGCCTGACAGCCGCGAGGTTCTGTGAGGGCTCCAGGCAGGTGCATCATGCACAGAGCTCTTCTCCTCTAAGAGCAGGAGTTCTAATGGAAGTAAATACTTGGGTTCCCCTATCTTCAGTACACACACACACACACACACGCACACGCACACACAAACACACACACACACACACACACACACACGACAACGAGGCTCATTCAATAAATGTTTCCTAAGATGACACAGGCCCATTTCATGTGTGTCGTGAAGGGACCAGGAGATTTGCTAGATAATCCTGCAGGAAAAAAAACAGCCCAAAGCCCAGAAGTAAGGTGACAACATCCCCTGGGGTCCGACACCCGGGTGTCTCTCCTCTGCCTGCTCTCAGCCCGCTGCTCAAAGTCTCACCAGCGTGTGTGCCGGGGGCCCTGTGCTAGCTCTGGGAGGAGGAGCGGTGAATGGGGCGTGGCCCCGGTCCTCGAAGGGTCACTGTCGAGGCAGGGATGGGAAGGGACGGGCTGTCACCCTGGAGTGGGAGGCAGATCCACAATTAACTCTACTGTTTTGTCTCCCGTTCACATCTGTGTTTCCTGTGTCCTGTCCGTAAATGAGAACCATGTGACATGGAGTCACAAAGACGTGGAAAACACTTACATGAACTCACCCCTGCTCCCGGGCCAGGTCCTGCTCCTTCCCATTCTCAGCTGTGAATGGCCTGGGGCTTGCAGGACCCCCTCTGCAGACCCTCGGATGGGATGGAGAATTAGGTGGGAGGGAGAGACACGGTCCCTGCTCTTCAAACTCTCTCTCCGGTGAAGCCCCTCGGAGCTTCGGGCTGGCAGGGGTGGGTTGGGGTGGGTGACAGGTGAGACAAGCTGACATCTGTTCCTCATCCCTCGTTTCCACTTGCAGTGGCCTCGACCCGTGTTGAGCCTTTCGCTTCAATGCGGAAGAAAACATCCATCGAGATGGTATGTTCCGAACTCAGTAGCTCTAAGCTAATTCCCAAGGGTTACCCCAAATTAGGGATTCGGAAAGGAGGCAAGAAATCCCAGGCCCTTGTCCAGAGCCCCAGAAACGCATCCTCCGGGCAGTGTTTCCTGTCCCTTTGTCCCCGAGAGGGAATCACCCTGCCCCGGGCTATCCCCCTGCTCCTTCCCCACCTTCTCCATTTCATCATAAACAGGCTGACGGAATCGCTTCAGACACTGCCAAGACGAGCTGTGGCTTAAGACGGAAAATCTCAAAATCACACCTGAACGACATTAAAGCTCTGAACTCAGCGTGTGAGGCGCGAGCGCCAGGCTGAGTCAGGGAAGCGGTAAATGGAGAGCAAACGAGTGTCCCCCAGGGGTGGCCTGGGGCGCCTGGGGTCACGGTCTTTAACTTTAATGAGCCTCCATTACACGATCTCTTACTGCCTCCCACCTGCCAGCGAAATGGCCACCAGCTGAAATGTACAGAAAAAATGGCTCACTTGGACCCCAACGAAATCACCTTGAAATGGTTACACTTGACCGTGACAGATGCCCCGGGGTCCCTGCGAAGCGAGGTGGCCCCTGGGGATGTAAGTGCCGTGCTGGGACGGGCGCCCTGAGGCTCCGCAGCGGAGCTTCCCTCGCCTGGTCTGATTTAATGCTTTTTCTCTTTTCGATGTAAGTATTTAAGAGGTACCTGACCTCTTCCCTCCGAGGTCGAGCCAGCTGGGCTAGTTCGGAGACGGCTGCTCCCAGCTACCTGTCTTTGTAGCCAGGTGCCGCTGGCTTAGTTCTGCCCTGCCGCTCACTCCCTGTAAGGTAGGCGAGATGTGAAAGCCTGGCAGACAGGAGCCGCTCAGCACGTGTGGCCCCCTCTTCCTGGAGTAGCTGTTGGGGTCCAGTCAGCGGACAGAAACCACACAGGAGGGTAGACTTGGGGTGTCTGATAGAATTAACTGCAATAAAGGGAAACTTGAGATACAAGGAAACCCCTGTAGAGTTTCCTAGAGGCACCAGGGCTGAGAGCGGACCCACAGAAGGGCCAGCACGGGGGCCCCAGACCTCGCTGGAGAAGAGGGATGGTGTCCGGGCTGGGCAGTCACAGAGGGAGCACGCTCGGGGCCTGTGGCTCGGGCCGACCTCACACCCTCAGCAGACCCTCTGCTCCCTCCCTGCCCCCCAGCCGGCAGCACTGTCCGGGAGCCCCTTCTTCCCTGCAGCGCCCTCTCCTGAGAAAGTTTAACGTCAAGTTCACTTGATTAAAGGAACTGTTGCCCATCACAGAGCCCGTGTTGAAGGGTGCACTTGGAGCCGGGAGGCGATGAACTGACTATTGACGCAAAGAGACTCGCATCCCAGGGGCAGCAATGCGGGTGTCACTGGGCGTCTGGAAGAGCTTGTTTTAGGCGCTGGGCTTGTGCCGGGAGGATTGCAGAAGGCAGGACTGCGGGCTCTCCAAAAGCAGGGGCGGTTCAGTAATCGGGCATCATTGTAACAATTTTTGTCTGGGAGGCAGGAGGAATGGAGCTGGACTATAGTTGTTATTTGAGAAACGAGCCGGGAGAGGGGGATGTTCAGTCATGGTCGTGGTTTCACGAGCTCTTTTTTTTTTTTTTTTTTTTCTTGTATTAGTTTTGTTTTGCTGCTTAACAACTCAAGTTTCAGGGCTGAAAACAACACCGATTTATTATTTTCCGGTTCTGGAGGCCAGACATTCGATGTTAGAATCTGAGCTGATGCCCAACGTGCTGGCTGGGCTGGCTCCCCCTCACCCTCACCCTCACCCCCAGCCCTGGAGGCACCCAGAGGAGACTCCGTTTCCTTGTTTTTTTCAACTTCCCTAAGTCGCCTGCATTTCATGGCTCAGATGGTCCAGGATCCTTAATTTAGTCATATCTTCAGGATCCCAGAGCTGCTGTCCCCTTTCCCACCATCCTCTCCGCTTCACTGCATCCTTTCCCCACAGCCCGACCTCTGCCTCCTTCTGCGCACAGAGCAGGAAGGAGTGTGAGTGAGCAAGCGAGAGGGAGAAGGTGAGCCAGACCCCTCTCTCCTCTCTCCTCTCCTCTTCTATTACAGAACTGCCACAGACACGGGGGATTAATCTTCGTGAACGTTAAAGCCTTCCTGTACATCTTCAGCGTTTGTCGTATTTTCCATTTTAGTTGTTATAGAAGTCTCCTAACTGAGCAAGTTACTTGGGTTAGAATTCCACGTCATTGCACGTTTAGATTCCTGTCCAACATGTTTTCATGAATGACTTCATTAATGAATTAAGACATAGGAGTGTTTGTGACATTTACAGAGAAATCGAAGCTAGGCAGCATCCCTGATGACAGAACCAAGGTTCTGACCCTTTTGAGTAGGCTGTTACTAAGCTACAAAACAAAATAAGTCAATTTTAATATAAATAAATGTAAAATTTAGCTTTTGGTTCATCAACTGCATATATATTAGGAAAGGGAAGAGTTTAAAGTAGCCTGTGAGACAAACTAGAAATTTTAATTCACATAAGCTCAGTACAAATAATGTAAAGTGTGCCAGAAAGCCAAGTCTGTCTGGTCTGGGTCCCTTGAAACAGTTTAGGTAAAGAAAGGTAATTCCATCGTGTGGATCTGTGGACTGATATCACCTCGTGCCCACTGCTTGAAGAGTTGCATTAACAAATGTCAGCCCGTTTTTACTGAGGAGCTGCAGTGTGCTCAGCACTGTACTGGGCTCCAAGATGCAAGAAATATAACAGTCTAAACATAGAAATTTGATGCTTTTTAAAGATTGCGTACCATATATCCATGAAATGGTGTACCAGTCGTTCATTACAAGCGGTGATTTACTTGTATATTTACTGACACCTGAAAAGTTTCATGTTACACTGTCAGGTAATGAAAAGTAAATGCAAGGCAGTATGGGTAGTTCGATTCCATCAAATTTCTGTTAAAAAATTGAAAGAATAAAAAATTAACATTCATGTTTTTTCCCTGCAAATCTATTATTTTCTCTGTAATGAACATATATTGTTTGTGTCCATTTTTAAGTTCTTTAGATTAAATAGATTAAATTGTTAGAAGTACTTAGGGGGAGCGATCACCATGAAGCATAGTAAGGTAGCTTACTAATAATACTGGCAATTTACAGTTAACCTTTTGGCAACAGGTAGTTGAAGTGGATGGAGGAACGGCGCCAGTTACCCACATTTGCCACCAGATGGCGCCAAAGCAGCTAGCTAATATTCAGCAGCAGAAAGAGTTGCCTTTGCTCCAGAGAAACAACTTTATAAGATGTAAAATATTTAAGATTTTCTGGCCAGAATAAGTGTTTTGTTAATGATGCACTTGAAATTACAGAAAGCTTTTCAAGAGTACAGTCGAACATGCCAATGTTTGCTTTAATTGTGATTTTTGGACTTGTATTACATTGCTACCAGATACCCAGGCACACACGCACAAAAACTTACAGGACCAGTTCTGCAAGTTAAAACTTCCAAAATGCCTGAGCTATGACTCTTTGACTCTTAACCCTGAGTATTCAATAACCTGTAGGTTTCTAGTAAGCAGTTTCAAGATTCCAGCGTAGGTAGTCATTACTAATTAGCCATCATTCCTCAAAGCAGCTCACTCCCCTACGCTCCCGGAGAGCAGGTCAGCTTCCTGCCTGCAGCTTGGCGCATCTTGGCCGGTCACTGGGCAGGACGCGGGAGTCGGGGAGTGGATCTAGTTCCTGGAGTCCGTGCTGCTGCCTCCAGCAAGTAGCTTCCTGTACGCAGTTCCCACGGGAGGGCCCTGCCAGAGAGTGATGCAGTGTTTGCCTCTGACCCATGCCTGGCCATACGCTTACCTGAGCAGGTATTAAACTCACTTCAGTAAAACAAAAGGTTACAAAAGAGGTTTTTCCCAGGTGGATACAAAGAAGCACAGAAAGTTCTAGGAACTTGCAGTTGGGGAAACATATCTAGACTGTATCATTGTAAAAATTAAGCTGAAACAAAAAAAGACACTTAGGGACACAAAGGACAAGAGCGTCTGATTCTGGGACACCACCATTTGCACTTTTTTGTGGGAAGGATAATCAGAAATGTGCGTTGCTCCGACAGCTGTTACCTGTAAGCTGTTTCCCTCTGCTTCATTTATTTCTTCCCTCTGCTGCCAATTCAGTTCCACTACGAAAAGACAACTCCACTAGAGCAAAGGCGTGCCCTCCAGGCCTGATGTCCCTGCCTTGTGGCTGGAAGGAGAAATCGCCCTCATTTTAATAAGCAAAAAAACTCTGAATCTGAATCTCAGCATTTGAGTGCACATATGCATACATTCAATATGTATTCATATTTGAACATGTATATTCTGAAGATCAATTTTTATTGAAGTGTAGTTGATTTACAGTGTTGTGTTAGTTTCTGGTGTACAGCATAGTGATTCAGGCATACTTTTTTTCATATTCTTTTTCATTATAGCATATTATAAGCCATTGAATATAGTTCCCTGCAGCATACAGTAGGACCTTATTGTTTATCTGCTTTATATATAGTAGTTTGTATCTGCAAATCCCAAACTCCTAATTTATCCCTCCCCCACCTCTTTTCCCTTTGGTAACCATAAATTTGTTTTCTATGTCTGTGAGTCTCTTTCTGTTTTGTAAATAAGTTTATTTGTGACATTTTTCTTTAGATTCCCCATGTAAATGATATCGTATGATATTTGTCTTTCTCTGTCTGACTGACTTCAGTTAGTATGATCATCTCTGGGTCCATCCATGTTGCTGCAAATGGCATGATTTCATTATTTTTTATGACTGAGTAGTATTCCATTGTATAAATACATACTACAATTTGTTTATCCAGTCATCTGTTGAACATTTAGGTTGCTTCCATGCCTTGACTACTGTAAATAGTGCTGCTATGAATATTGGGGTGCATGTATCTTTTCAAGTTGGAGTTTTCTCTGGATATATGCCCAGGAGTGGGATTGCTGGATCATATGGTAACTGTAGTTTTAGATTTTTAAGGACACTCCATACTGTTTTCCATAGTGGCTGCACAAAATTACATCCCCATGAGCAGCTGAGGAGGGTGTGTTTTCCCCACACCCTGTCCAGCACTTACTGAAGATCAGTATTGGTCTGTAAGTGGATAGTGCCAAATGGCACTGGAAACAGTGTAGCTAGACGGTCCTAAAGAAACTTAATTGCTATAGACGCAGCATTTTCTGTCTCAGAGGTCAGTTCTAGAGATTGGATCAAGCGGATTTTACTCTATTAAAATGAACAAGGGTCTTAACAGGCAAATTATCCACAGAAAGTGCGCGTAAGCTGAGGAGCATCTCACAAAGGGTCTTCTCTTACCAAGCTCAAGTGATTTTCCAACAACCCCGGCAAAGGAGTGGCCGGACGTCCCGTTTCCTCAGGCTGTGTTTCAGTCGGCACTGATGAAATAAGATCCAGAAACTGAGGTTCTGAGGGTGACGTCATCCCCCTCAAGTGGAATATTTGTGTCCAGCGCAGGACGGTGACATTCTTCTAAAAGTGTGTCTTGTTTTCTTCCCTCAGCTTGATCATTATCCTTCTGTGAGTTACCATCTGCCAAGTTCATCGGACACACTGTTCAACTCTCCCAAGTCGCTCTTTCTGGGAAAAGTTATAGGTAAGAATTTGGGATAAAATTTCTCATGTAATCTTTTCTACAACTACTAATTTGCCTTTGAAACACATTGTGACTGGTGGTTGGGGCTTCTGAGTCAAGGACGGCAGTGAAACCCCTGTTATTTGGTGTGTGACGAACTAAAACACATGCGAAGCCAGGTATCTGCCTTCAGCTTCCTTACATAAAATCTGTTCCTTGGTTTATTAACGATGTCTACCTACTGACAACATTTAATTTAACTTTCTCCTGTTCTCAGCATATCAACATGATTCTCTCTTCCTCTCACTCTTGAGAAAGACACCTGATATGATTTGCAAATTAGAAGGCTAATAGGAATTGGAGAACTATGACAGAACATCCTCCCGTCTGTGTGATCAGTGAATCTGAGTCACCCTGGCCTTTCTTGTGACTGCAGATTGATGCTGTCTAGATTAAGTGTGGGTCTGACTGGTTAAACATTTCTAAGTGATCATTGTAAAGCCAATCATTTTTTTTCTAAGAGAATGTATATTGTGAACCCAAAATGTAAGGAGTAAGATGGTGGATAACATGCGGGTCAAGGAGGAGATGACTGTGTCCAGTGGGTGGTGGTGATGAGAATGTCACTCATCATTAAAAGTGATTAAAAGCACTCATTTAAAAGGTGGGGTGGGAGCCTCAGATAATAAGGAGAAAAGGAGACCCAACCTTCATAGAGAACAGCAAGAATATCCACTCATGTAGGACCTTCTCTGGGCCAAGCTCCATTTTAGGGACTTCAGATACCTGAACCCACTTAATCTTCATAGCAATTCCATGAGATAATCAAGGTGATCATCTCCGTTTCACAGATGAGAAAACTGAGGCACCGAGAGGTTAAATAACGTGCCCAAGGTGACCTACTTAATAAGTAGTAGAATCAAAACTTAGGCCCAGGCAGTCAGATGCCTGGGTCTCTGTCCCTAACTACTGTGCAGGAAGCTCTGTGTTGGCTGACTTAGGAATAAAAAGAGAGACAGAAGAAGATTTGTGCAGCAGAGGTTGACCAGTTGAGGGATAAGCCCTACATTTTATGTTAGAAACTGGCCAAGAGCAAAAGGTATTTCGGGCCCTAGAACCAGGTGAGAGAGCGGGCAGACGTAAGGCCCTGGAGGAAAGGGCCATGTCGTCAGCAAAAAGGCAGGAGGTGGTGGCAGTAGCTCAGTGGGTGGATGGAAGTGGAGAAGGAATGGGGGCTCAGACTCACGGCCCATCTGCTGCTTTAGGCATCGCGCTAAACTCCTTACATGTGTCAGTGTGACAACTTAATGTCACCACAATCCGGGGAAACAAGACCTATGATTATAATCCTCGTTTTACCGATGAGGAAACTGAAGCTGAGGGAGGCCACTCAACTAGTAGGTGGATCAAGTTTTGAAACCAGCTCTCTTTAATGAGAGTCCACGGCTACACAGATCAAAAGAACTTGTCATTAAGGGCCAAGGTCCAGAAGGAATGCGCTGAAAGTCTAGCGATGCCATTATCGTTTATGTACATAGGCCAGTATATTTAGTGGAGCAGAGCCTTGGCATCCATAAGGGATGGACCCTGAGTCATTGGTGAGCGTCCAAATGCCGCCATATGCATTCCCACCATTCAATCGTGATTGCTGGAAAGTCTAAGTGTTCCTTCAGGGTGTAATGATTCCATCAAAACAAATTCTACACCGTGACACTATGATATTCCCAAGGTAACATCACCCATGACCATGCCTGAAACAATGGGCTTTATTGCTTTCATGGAATTCACAGTCAAGTTTTGACAGGAATGTTGGGGTGATTGCTAAGTTCCCTCTCCGACTCATCCATATTTCAGGTCATGGAATTAAATTCTCACTGTATTGCAGTGAGGCACAGACCTTCAAGGTCGTGAACAAACAACATCATAAAGGCAAATCCTCTACAACTGAGAATTTACTTTGCTATAAATCCGTGCGCAGCTAGAAGTGCAACACAAACCTCAGATGTAGGAGTGTCACACCCAGAGCTTTCTGTTCACCAAGGGAAAGTTTTGCTGCACATGTAAACTAACTGTGCATGCGGTGATGAGTCCTGTAAAGAAACAAACACCTGTAGGGAAGCCCGCAGTCCAGGGGTGGAGGTGGCCTCGTGGCCTCATGCACGGAGGGCCGGTTGAGGTGCTGCTGCAGGCAGGTCTCACACACGACTTCTAGCAGAGACTGGCCCCCATCCACACGAGCCCTGGAGCTCTCTGACAACCAAGGCAGTGTCTCCACCCTCCGCTGTGTCCTAACAAGGAACTAGTGCTCCAGAAGTATGTGTTGAATTAATAATGAATAAAAGGGAAAAGAAACAAAACGCACCTCATCACAGAAGCATACTGCGGAGTGGGAGGGCATGGACGAAGATGCCACTGCAGTCTGTGAAACTAGCACAGAGGTGAGATCTGGAATTCTCACACTCCCTGCATCTGGCTTTCCTATAAGCTTGTATTTGAGAAGAATGGAGCAGAAAGCTTGTGGGTTATGGAATCAGGCAGAGCTGGTGTCTCAGTCAATGCAGGTGGCCATAAAACACCTCAGAGGAGGCGGCTTAAGCACAGACATTTATTTCTCGTGGTTCTGGAGGCTGGGAAGTTCCAGATCAGGGTACCAGCAGACCAGGGGTCTGGTGAGGGCCCGCTTCCTAGTTTGTAGACAGCCATCTTCTCGTATCCTCACATGATGGAGACAGAAGCAAGCTCTCCCCTGGCTCTTCTTCTAGGGGCACTAATCTCATTCACGAGGGGCCCACCTTCATGATCGAATCATGGCTCCACCTCCTGAAGTCAGCACACTGTGGCTTGGGATGTCAGCCTGTGACTTTGGGGAGATAGAAATACTTGGTAGCAGCTGGTGGTATCGAATCCAGGCTCTGCACCACATCAGCACTGAACCCTTGGGTACTTACTTGAACCTCCCAAGGCCCGGGTTCTCTCAGTTACAAAATAAGAATACAGTGCCTGTTTGCAGTTGGTAGTGTCTGGAAGGTGGTGAATATTGTCTTTTTTCCTTTTTAACGAATCGATTTGCAGCAACCAGATCAGTACCTAGTGTATCAAAAGTGCTCAAAAAAAATTTTGTGGAGCAAACGGAATAAAAACCTTTTTAGTATTAAGCTAATAACATCTAAGGAAGTATCCAACATAATACCTGTAATAATGAAGAAAATAATTACCTTTTTTTGATGCTGGCCCTGTGCCAGTCATTATGGCGTGTGTTTTAGTACAGTGCTCCCTGTAATCCTCACGACACCACCCAGACCACTGTCACCCTCATTGTATGGAAAAGGGACCCAGGCTCAGAAAAGCTAAGTTTTTTCTTAGAGCAGGTTCCCCAGCAGCAGCACTAGTGCCGTTTGGGTCAGATACACTAGCCTCATGGTGGGGCTGACTTGTGCTCTGTGGGGGTTCTAGCAGCATCCCTGCCCTCTATCAGCTGGAGTCAGGTAGCACCCCCAAGCTGTGACAGCCAAGTCCCCACCCTGCCCCACTAAGGGCAGAGTCACCACCAACCGAGAACCACTGGCTTCAAGTCCCCAGCTAGTCTTGGTAGAGGTCACATTTGGAAGAGATGTGTGACACCAAGAGCTAGGCACTGCCTCCTGATAACGCCTGCATCGTTCAGAAGGATGAAGAAGCCAAGAAGAGATCTGGTGCTCTGAAGATGAATTCTGTTAACATAATCAAAGGAGTCAGAGTGAGAACCAAAACAGGCATGTGGGTGCCTGGGGAGGTTAATCACTGGCCACCTCCTCAAGCCAATGTTTCTTTTAAAACGTGGTCATTTAGTAGGGACAGGATTGGTGAGAAGCATTCTTAAATTTCCCTTTGAAATTGACACATGCATCTGTGAGAAACAACCAATGTGCATTCACCAGCCATGTAAATACTCATCTGTAAAGACAGACTGAACTTCAGACGGATGTCTCCTGCACTCCAGTGAGGGTCTGACACCCCCTAGAGAGCCGTGCCCCGAGCTGTTGCTTAGCTGATTCAGCTCCTAATCAGAAACTGATCCCATAAAAGAAGGAAAAGGAGATGGATCTAAATAAATAATACGACTTCCCAGGGAGCCCTTTGATGTTTCACTGCTTTAAAAAGGACACATAAAAAGGGTGAAAGAAAGGATACCTAGTGAAGGACGAGTGTGACTTCTAAAGGAATGGAGGAAATATATTCTAGAAATGAAACTGTCAACCAGCATCAAAATTTGGGGATGAGTTGCCGTGTTTCTGAGTCCTCCAAGAAGGAAGTCAGGAGCACTAGCAATGAACAAAGCTTCACAAAGTAGAAATTTCACCAGACCTAGTTACGTCTGTTTTTTATCACTAGCTGAGTGATGTCATAGATTTTATATATCTGATTTTCAGCGACAGATTTAATAGTCTTTCAAGAGAATCAGTTGGAAGCCTGAAAAAGAGTCTTCTGTTTTACATTATGTTTCTCTCCAACATTTCTATCAATGCCTTGGGTAAAGACACAAATAGAATGTTTATTAAGTTTGCCAGTGACACAAAGCTGAGAGGGATGGTTTATAAGCTGGATGATAAAAAGCACTTCAGAAGCATTTTGACAGGCTAGAAAGATAGGATAAAAATAATCAGGTGAAATATAATGGAGATAAACTCAATTTCTGCACTTAGACCAAAAGAAAAAAAAAAGAAAGCACGTGAGTAGAGGATGGAACTTCTGGTATCACGGAAAGGACTGACGAGGTTGGCTTCATGGACGGTTTGCTATGAGCTGGCATTATGTGGCGACTGATTTTTAAACAAGTAAAATACTGAGCTATGTTAATAGGAGAGTCATGTCCAGAGCGAAGAGTACAGTCAGACCTCAGAACCTCATTTTAACCTTCTGAGGAGACCAGATAGACAAAGGACCCCTAGAGGAAAAATCAAAATCCCGGAGGGTGTTTATACAAAAGAAGATATTATAAGAGAAGTGAAAGAATCCGTTTCAATCTTGGACAACTGCTCCATGAAAGAAGGGTTATGCTTTGTAGAGTTTTACTCAGTGGGACCAAAGTAGGCCAGTGCGAGGAAATTTTCAGTTCCCCATAAGAAAGAACTTCCGAATAATGAGAGCTATTAAAAACAAGTGGCCATGATTTTCAGGTAGTGGACTTTCCAACATTGAGAATATTTAACGAAAGCTAAATGGAAATTCGCTCCATATTTTGAGGTATTTCCTGGATTAAGTGAGACCAGATGACATAAAGCCTAAAAACCCTTGAAACAAGTAGACTACGATGGAGTAATTCTCTTTTTGAAAACGGTGAGGAATGCAATACTAAAGCTGAGAAGATTCTCCCAGTCCGTGTGAGAAGTAAAAGGGTAATTATATTCAGGGTCCTTGGTGTCATGCCCCATTAGGAATGTATTACAGATGTGGATTTAGAAGAACATCAATACTTACTGCTCATCATGTCACTGTGCATTCATTGGTACTAAACAGATAGCCTGTGTTTTCAGGCTGGCAGTATTCATTTTAATTTTCATTTTAGAAAGTAAAATCTGAGCCCTCTTTTTACTTTTTTCAAAGTAACTATTTGTGCTGTTGCTGTAAATTGTAGTAGTACAAAGTCATAATAAAGTAGACCTATTTCATGACAGGAAGTATACATTTGAGACGCTGTGCTTGGAAGTTGAATACTAACTAATGCAGAGTATTTGTGACTTTACTGACCAGTGCTGTTTGTAAAATTAAAGGTGAACATTTATCCAGTTGAATTTAATATAGTTTGTAAGACATATTGGTTCCAGAAGCTATTTTCCAAGTTACCACTGTCCAAATAACTCTGGTAGAAGAGAGGCCTCTTGGTAGCCACTATATGACTTCCATTATAATCTAAAATGTGAATATTATGATCTGCTGATAAGAAATCCTTATTCTTGGGTTTTCCATAACTTTCCGTAACTTTGTCAAAGCCTCCTTACACAGCAGGAAATGACATAGCCCTATCTTCATTCATGGGTGCGGTGGTACTCTATAGGCATTATGCTGCTCATTGAATGTTTCCAGACAAAAAGTCATGAGTAGAAAAGACAAGTGCAATTTCTGGGCTAGAAGATTCACTTGTTGACGCAAGATCCTCTCAGGTCCTTCTGTCCCTTTGGTATGATGTCTGGCAAACCTCAGGAGAGTGGTTGTTCCCTTAAGTAGAACTTAAGAGAACTCTGTTGACTTAAGATGAACCTAGAGCACCAGAAAGAAAGAAAAAAAAAAACTTTGCTTTCTTAAGCTACCAAGACTATAGGGCTGTTTGTTACTGCAGCACAACCAAGCCTATCCTGACTGATTCATATGGATTGCTGTTCAGAACAGCCTTTGCCATGAGGCCACAAGGGTCAGCATCTTACTCTATCCCTTACAAACACTATGACTTTAGCAAGTTACTTAACATCTTGTGCATTCTGTACCTCATGTGTGAAATAGTCATGGTTCCTATTTCACAGGATTTAATAAAATAATGTATATTTAACAGGTGGCACAGGGTCTGCCACATAGCGTGTGTGTAATACACATTAGTAGTTTTTAATTCAGTCATAATTAAACACATATGTAGACATTATTTGTTGCATGCCAGGCATTATATACATCACTGGAACACCAATGGTGTCCAAGATAGGCACAGTTTCTTAAGGGGGCTTGGGTTTTAACTGGAAGAAAAGCAAAAATGATGAGAAGCAGGATAAATGGCAGGTAGAAATGCTGGATTCGTGGAGCAGGTAGGAAGGGCACTTAACCCAGTCCCAGACGTGAGGGAAGGGTGGCATACCAGAGGACATGACCTAGAAGCTGAGGCCCGAGTGATACATTAGAATTATCTGAGCAAAGGAGTGGAGTGGACTGGAGGGCAGAAAGAAGAGGGATTTTTCAGTTTTCTGTATTGTTTATCAACCCACCCAATACTCTGTGGCTTAAACAATACTTTGTCATTTCACACAATTCCGTGGCCTGAGTGGACGGCTCTCCTGCTTCATGTGGTCTCAGCTGGGGCGTGAGAATGACTGGACAGTCCAAAGTGGCCTCAGGGACGTGGCTGCACAGGAGTTCCCCTGGGGCTGTCAGCCCGGGGCTCAGCTCTCCACCCCCACCGCCCGGCCCCCACATCATGGCTGCTTGGGCTTCCACCCTTCACGGTGGTTGGTCTCTTCAAAGGAGCATTTGCAAAAGCAAAGGTGCGAGCTGGAGGTCTCTAAGAGCGTACACCTGTCTCCTTCACTACCGGCTGTTGGCCAGATCTGAGCTCCAGCCCCGATTCCAGGAAAGGGAAAGCAGACTCTGCCTGTTGATGGCTCAGAGTCAAGGTCACACTGCAGAGGGGCATGGGGGATGGACAGTATTGTTGTGACCATCTTTGAAAACACTGTTCCATGAGGGAGACTGGAACTGCAGTCAATTTCATTCGAAATGGTGGAAACCAGAGTAAAGAAGCAGGTGATGAAAATGCAGCGGCAGTAAGCTGGGTTCAGATCAAAACAGGCTTTAGAAGGAGGCTGGTCCAAGTGTTCTGATTTACCCAGGGCAGTCCCAGGTGCCTCCTGCCAGAACAAGAGTGAATTAGCAATGCCCACATTCACTCTAAAAATGTGACCCAGTGTGGTGATAAATTATATGATCATCTGTCTGGTTTGGGGTTCTGCCAAGAGGAGCGTTGAGGCCAGAGCTCCAGCCCCTTTTCCAGGAAAGGAGAAGCCCCTTGGTGGAGCAGTAGCCAGGAGACAGGGATGGGAATACTGGCTTATTTGGGAAAGGATCCCAGGAAATACCAGTAGGCGAGTAGGGAAATGAAATAGGAAAAGGAGTGGATCAGTATCAGGCCACTCACGTCTCAGGGACCACTGGGGACCCTAGGAGACAGTCCTGAACGTGCCTGTGGGTCTCAGACGAGCAGGAGGAAACCAGGGCATTGCCCATCTGCCCCACCACCACCACCATCAGGGCTGCTCCCAGGACTATTCCTCCCCAGCAGTGCTAGCTTGTCCCTCTTTCCCACCCCACATGCTCCCGACGCAGACCAGGAGCACAGGGGATCCCAGCCAGCTGTCTTTGGAGTCGGAAGTGACTTCAGAGGCATCTGCCATGTTACAGGATTTGTCACAGTCCTGTTAAGGTGTTAATGTTATCCTGGGGGCAAAAGGGGGTCATGGAAGGACTTTTTTTAATCAGGAGAATAACCTGATCAGATCGACACTTTAGAGAGCTAACACAATCCACAGAGTGGAAAATGCGTATCAGGAAGTAAGGGAGAGGCTGCAGGGAGACCAGACTGGGGGTTGCTATTGTTATAAGAGAGTTGCACTTTGTAATGCCTGGAACAACCTGGATGTGAAGAGAAAAGACAACGTCTTCATTTGTCAGTGGTGAGCGGATTTTCTTCCTGGAGAGCAAGGGCAGATACACCAAGGGTCTGGTCCGGTTTACAGCTGAGTCTGACTTGGTCATTTTAACAGTCCCAGCTGTTGGTCTGTGTCTCTCTTGAGTAAAAGTGCTCAACTCTCAAGTCACCCTCCCCACCCCCTGCTTCTTCTACAAGTGTGTGGAGGTGATGGAATATAGAGGGGGATGGGCAGTGAGATGTTGTAGCTTAAGTGTTCTTTTAACATCCTCACAAGGAGGGTCATTGCCAGTCCTTCCTTGAGTTTGTGAGATCTGCCATCTGCTGGCCTCAGCCCAGGGTCCTGCATCTGCCTGGTGGCTGGGGGCGCTTCTGGCCTTGGATGGTAAGATCTGAGGTTGATAAACTTATAGTCCATCCTTGACTGAGGCAATGCTCCCAGGGAACACCTGCCATCACCCCCTTTGCTGCTCCTGTCTGTCACTAGAGGGGCCAGACCTCTGAGTCACTGTCGTGTCCTCTTCCCTCCCCATGGCAGCCTTGTGGCAGAATCATCGGCTTCATTTCAGGGTTTACTCCTCACAAGAAGAGGCTGGGGAGAGCCAGAGACCACGTCTGCTCACTCTTCCTCCCTCTTTTGATGAGGCTGGGTTACCCCACGTTGAATGCAGGACCCCTAGACACAGCTGTCTCCTCCCAGAGCCCCAGATTGGGAAGCAGTGCCAGGTACCTTCGGTCTTCTCCTTCACCCTTTATAAACACACTTTCTGCTCTCCGGGCCAAACCTTAGCTCTTCTCTCTCTCTATGTGCCTCTCCTTTTGCTCTTAGTCTTCTTGGGCTTTAAAAAAAAAAAAAAAAAAAAAGCCTTGCTTTTGCTTCTTCTACCAGTTAGCTATTGACAAAAAAGAAGTGCTGTGTAACAAACATTTCCAACAATCAGTTTTTTCAATAATCTGCAAGCCAGTTAAGAGTCAAGCCACGTCTGTCATCTTCCTCCCAGAACATAGGGTTACACAGGCATCTTCGTCTCCAGCCAATGGCAGAGACACAGGCAGCAGTGTGAGCACTTTTCAAGCCTTTGCTCTTGTCATGCCCACTAAGATGCCATTGTCTGAGTTAAGTGATTTGGCCAAATCCAGAGTCAGGGAGAAGAAAAACAGACGCTGCTTCTTCTGTAGGAGAAACAGCAAAGTGACATGGCAGAGGGCTCAGTGATGGGGAGGGAGAGAGAACTGGGGGTGGGGGCATTAATGCAGTCTACCGTATTCCCTTTCACCAAGTTGTCCTGCAATTGAGAAATAGCTCATGTCTTTCCCACACTGGCTGGAAGGGTCGGTACTGTCTCTATATCACAGGAGAACTCTGTGACCTGCTTAGTCCCTGATGGCTTAAAAGGTATAAATAAAGGAATTTGGAGAAATCATTTATTCACTCAAAGGTATGTTGAACGCTTATATATGCCAGGTGATAGGGATGAAATGATAGAAAAAAAACAGAAGGCCTCGCCTTTATGAATCATATGTTCTCTTGGGCATGGGCGAAGACTGAGAAAACAGTTGTGCAATAGGATGTTAGCTAGTGGTGAATGCGATAAAGAAGGATAAAGGAGGATGCGGGCAGGTCCTCTCAGAGGAGGTCGTGTCTAAGCAGAGACCTAGTGACCTCCGGAGGGAACGCGTCCCAGGAAGCCTGAAGGTTGATGCAAAGGCTGGGAGGCTGAGGTGGCGGCGTGCTTGGCTTGTTCAGGGAACAGTGAAGAGGCCAGCACAGCTGGAACACGGAGGTGGCGGGACAGATGGAAAAGCAAGAGCGTTCGTAGGCTGCTGTGGCGGTGAGGTGGGAATTAGCAGAAGGCTCTGGTCTGATTGAGGTTTTAGACCCGTCATTCCAGCTGCTCGGAGCTGTACTAACTACAGCAGGGGTGGACGGGGAAGGGCAGGATGGACCGGGGAGACCCGTAAAATTCCAGGTGTGGAGCCCAAGTGAGAGACGGTGGTCTTGCACCAAAACAATAGCAGTGGCAGCAAAGGAGAAGTATTTGTGATAGGAGGGTGTTGCAGGAAGGGCACATGGTGTTTGGTGAGAGGTTGGACGTGGTGGGTGAAAGAAATCGATCAAAGATGGCTCCCTAAGATTTTGGCCTGAATAACTGGCTAAGTGGTGGTACTATTTACTGCAAGTATCTTTGGGAAAGAAGTGGTTTTGGGAGCAAGGGATAAAAATTAAGATTTTTGTCCTGGACATGATGGCATCCTGTATGTCCATCAACAAATGATTGGATAAAGAAGTTGCGGTGTACATATATATATCTATATAAAATATGTATTTCATATGTATATAATGGAATACTACTCAGCCATAAAAAAGAACGAAATAATGCCATTTGCAGCAAAATAGATGGACCTATATATTATCATACTAGGTAAAGCAAGTCAGATAGAGAAAGACAAATATTATACAATATCACATATATGTGGAATCTTAAAAAATGTCACAGATGAACTTATTTATAAAACAGAAAGAGACTCACAGACATAGAAAACAAATCTATGGTTACCAGTTGGGGAAAGGAGGTGGGGAGGGATAAATTAGGAGTTTGGGATTTGCAGATACTAACTACTATACATAAAATAGATAAAATAGATAAACAGCAAGGTCCTGCTGTATAGCACAGGGAACTACATTCAATATCTTGTAATAACCTCTAATGATAAAGAATATGAAGAAAAATGCATATAGATGTATGTATAACTGAATCACTGTGCTATACACCAGAAACTAAATACAACACTGTAAATCAACTATACTTCAATTGAAAAAAAAAGACTTCTGTTCTGGACAAGTTCAAGAGTATTCCGTGGTTGCAGAGTCCTGTGGTGCATGTTGGAAACTGAACAATCCCTGGAACAAATCCTCCCTACTTCTGCCTCTACCTGCCACTCCCTCCTCAGGCAGATGGTGTCTTGGGTTGATCAGGGCATGATCATTCCTCAGAAAGGCAAAAAAGAAAAGAGTACAACTCCACTGAGAGGGAATAGAGCTGTGTCTCCACACCATGGAATACTACTCAGTAATAAAAAGGAGCAAACTATTGAGACACGAAACAACTAGGATAAATCTCTGGGGAGTTATTCTGAGGGGGATAAAGCCAGTCCCCAAAGGTTGCACACGTGACGATTCCATTTACAGGACATTTTTGAAATGACAACATTTTAGAAACAGAGGACAGATTGGTGGTTGCCAGCAGTTGGCGACAAGGATGGGAGGCAGCAAGGGAAAGAGAGTCCGAGATGGTTGTGGATATAAAAGGGCGACAGGAGGAAGGGCGACAGGAGGGAGTGTGACAGTGCTGGAATTGTTATCTGGGCTGAAGTGGTGAACACCCAAGCCTGCACCGGCGATCCAATTGTATAGAATTAAATACACACACACACACACACACACACACACACACACACGTACAAAGTCCAAGTGCGATCAGGGAATTGTGTCAATCTCAATATCCTGATTGTGGCGTTCTACGATAGTTTTGCAAAATGTTTCCTTTGGGGAAAATTGAGCCAAATATACAAGGAATCTTTATTGTTTCTTATAACTGCATGTGATTCAACAATGACATCAATACAAGTTTCAGTTTTGAAGGCGTAAAAGAGGACCTAGTCCCACTGTTCTCTGGGTTCATGTACTCGTGGGATGGTGGTTAGTGATGTCTGTACACAAAGGGGCTGGTACCCGGGACTCTGCAGAAGGAAGACAGACAAGGCGGAGGAGCAGAATTGAGGACGGCATCACCTCCGTGTTCACACCCCACCACCTGGCCTTCTCCAGTAGAGACTGGGGAATGTACAGGAGTTAAATATTTATCTACAGCTTAAAATTGTGCAGTTCTTTTAGAGATGTTATTGAAGGGAATGATTAATAGAAGGCATTAAAAAAAAAACAGAGACAGAGAAAAATGAAACTGCCTGCTCCTTCTTTCAGGGAGAGTCCCTGATCGCGCTTATGGCCTTGTGATTTCTCTCTCCCTGCTGAGTAGCTATGCAGCAAAATTGATAAATGAACAAATGTCAGATTGCTAATTGAAATTTCTGCTCAGTTGCCTTTGGCTTTTATTGTACTGATTAAAGAAGTAGTTAAAACCCTGATGAGGAAGCGTATTTCAGTGACAGGCGAGAAATAGTATTAAAACTGAAGAGAAGCAATTATATCTAATTTTTCATGTCCTAAAGAAAATTTAACATAGTCTTAGTGTCCAAAATCTTCTCTAGGCTGAAGGAAATCTCTGTAGAAGGAATTTGTCCCATGAGTTACAGAACGTTAACTTCTCATTCTTTTTTAATTGCATTCGTAACTTTCATTCTGAGACATCCATTGTTTTTTTTTTTTTTTCATTCTTATTACCTTCATAGAATCATGGGAGGGTCTGGGATATAATTTATTGAAACTTTGTCATATCACAGCTGAGGGAAGTGACGGTCACGAAGGTCAAGTGACTGGGCCAAGGTCACACAGCAGTTTCGATCAACAGCCTTTACAAACTAGCACACATTCAGTGGAGTAATAATCTCTGCCTCTCCCCCCAGTGTGTCTTTAACAAATACAGTTAACAATCAAAAGACACCCTCTCAACATCCAGATAAAGCAGCTGCAAAATCACATCTTTTTTATTGGGGGCCGGGGGTGGGGGGGTAATTAGGTTTGTTTGTTTGTTTGTTTATTTGTTTATTTATTTTAGCGGAGGTACTGGGGATTGAACCCAGGACCTCATGCATGCTACGCATGGACTCTACCCCTGAGCTATACCCACCTCCCCAAAAGCACATCTTTTAATGAAGTTTAGGCTGGAAGAGGAGGTGACGTAGAGTACAGGTTAAGAGTGCAGGCACTGACGTCGGGAGCCTGGGGTTCAGTTGTCCCATTGCTCAGGGACCTGCAGCAGGTTTCCTGCACATCTGAGCATCAGTTTTCTTAATGATAAACTGTGGCTGATGGTAGGACTAAGGTCAGATACTTTGTTGTGAAGATTAAATATAGTACCGTGACTGTAAAGTGCTTATCCCAGTGCTTGGTACATAAGTGCTCAATATATTTTAGGCAGTGTTATTACATCTAGTCTTTGATTCTCATTTCTACAAATGAAGGAAGATCTGACCTCAATACTGGTCACTTATAAAAACAAGGACTCAAATAAGCAATGAAAACTTTGGGAAACTTTCAACTGAAAACAAATTGGTACTAGCATTTCTCCACCTTTTTTTCCCAAGTGAAATTATTTTTCATTAACAAAAGCAACCCCACCCCCCAAAAAAAGCATTTATCATTAAAATTCAGTGAGAGAACGGAAGTTCTATTTTTGTGACATTTTTAATACTTGATGAAACCAGATTGTCAGAGTCAGGGGAAAACCTATTTCTGTCCCAAATGTTCAGCTCACCTGTTGCTGACATACAGTGTACATTCGTGTAACCAATTATTTCTGAATAAGCAAACACTTTGAAAGCCAAAATCCCCCTTATTGTGATAGTCAGAAGTATTCCAGAAGACACAGAAAATTTAACTTCTTCTATTCATACGGTCAGTCATCATTATTCATAGAGTTCACATCTACAAATTCACCTACTTGTTAAGATTTGTCTGTAACTCAGCGGAAGTAATAGTGGTACTCTTGTGGTCATGTGCAGAGATGTGCAGAGCCCCCCAGAATTTGTCACCAACACACACACATTCCTAGCTGAGATGAACAGGGGAACACTGCCTTCTTGTCTCAGCTCTCATACTGTTAACAGTTGTTATTTTCATGGTCTATTAAGTGCCACTTCTTTTTGCATTTTTATGCTTTTGATGAATGGCCCCAGATGAAGTACTGGAGTGCTGTCTAAGTGCTTGAAGGCTGTGATGTGCGTCGTAGACAAAATACGTGTGTCAAGTAAGCTTCATTCCGGCATGAGTTCCAGTGCTGCTGGCCATGAGTTCAGTGTTAATGAGTCAATAATATATGTTAAATAAGGTGTCTTTAAATAGAAACATACATAAAACAAGGTTATGTATTGATTGTTTGATGAAACACTGTCACCAGAGGCTGGCAGGACCCCCACCCTGTATTTCCCCGGGAGCCACAGTTCAGCATTTGCTAATTCAGTGTCTTTGCTGACTGTAGAAAACAGAAACACTGTGAATATTTAGAATCAGCCCTGTTACATTTAACCCGAATCACATAAATGTGATGATATGTTGTATTTGTATGGCACTTTGCAGTTTTAAGAACCCATCATAACTTATCGCATATGATACCCATGGAGGTTAAGATGGGAGTGATTTAAAATGAAAACAAATATATGTATGTATATACATGACTGGGGCGTTGTGCTGTGCACCAGAAATTGACACATTACAGTAACTGACTATACTTCAATTAAAAAAAAAAAGATGGGAGTGATTGTTACTCAGTGATGTTGAGTAACAGGTTCAGCCGAGGTTACCCGATAGAATTGGATCTCTTCCTCCTGGTCTGTGACATCTCATGGTACTTCATGCAGCACAAAGATTAGCTGCCACTGAGCATCGCCTTATTCTGGGACCCAGGGAAGGAGAACATGGAGTGTTCGGGGGAAAGGGGTCTGAGCTACAGAGACCCTTTGCATAATCTTATTAGTGACCTAGAATTTAAACCCCTGGAGACCTCGAAGTTTGACACATTAGAATGGAAAGAAATCTGGTTACCATTCATCTGAATACTCTGGAGGACAAAATACAAACACATAATGAAGTTGGACAGAAGAAGCAAATTTAGGTGATAAGTTTGTGCTTTAAAGATTCTCTAAGCAGCTTTATGGCCATGTTTGGGACTCGCAGACTTTTCTATGCCAGTTAAAGGGAGAATAGAGAAGCCAGCGAAAAATAAATGTTTGCTTGGAAGAGTTATTCGTCTCTTAAAAATCCATGGAACGTGAATAATCCTCCTATTTAAAAAGCATTAAAGGTTTACAACAAATATTTCGTATGACTGTTACGTTTTCTGGCAGCAAGCATGGCTGGATTTTGATTGTGACACCTCCATGCTCTGGAAATAAGATAGACTCCGTTGTCTAAGTTTTTTTTTTTTTTTTTCTGCTGTTAAAAGCAACGAAGTGTACTTAGGTAAGGAAGCTAATCTTCTACAAGACACTTTTAATAATTTTAAATTCACAATCCAAACTATTTCTCCCAGGTAAATTTATTCTCAAGCTATAATTCCATCTATAATGTCCATGAGGAACTAGCATTTGAAGTGTGAACTCAGAGGATAAAGCAAAGTCGTAAATCAGAAAGAAGGCACTGTTCTATTTCTCTTGGTCACTCGAGTCAGCTTTATTTAACAGATTGTCCCTCAGTCTCACCCACAATCCCAAGACAGATACAGTGAGGAACAATGTCTGTTGAGTGCTTGCTAAACTCGTCTTGTGGGCAAGTACCTACTTAAACCCCCATCTGATAGATGAGGAAACAGGTGCAGAGAATTTAAGTGACATGCGCCAAGTCACGTAGCTAGTAAGTGGTGGAGCCAGGATTCCCGGGTGAGTCTGTCTGTGCTGCTTTGTCTGTTTATTGTCTATGCCTTATGCCTGTTTTATGAAAGAGAACAGACCCTGGGAGACAGACATAGTATATTTATTTGACATTTCAAACAGGGGGTCATATTGGTCTCTGATAACATCCTGCTCTCCTCTCTGCTTCCTCTCCGTCTCCCAGGGCTGATCCTTGTGTCCTCGTTAGCTTTCAACCAGCAGAGGTCTCCAGGCTGCCTGGGACCCTGGGATAAAGACCCACACACAGAAGGACCTGGCTTCAAGTTTCCAGTTAATACGGGAAGCGCAGTAGGAGGCAGGGAGGAGAGAAAATTCAGTCAATAAGCACAGATCATGTGCACAAATTAATTTTTGTGGGATTAATTATCAAGTCTATTCTAAAACATTAAGTTTTATTGATTTTTTTCTTACTATTCAATGAATCAGACCCAAAAACATAGAAACTCTTTTAGTTCTCTTTTTAATAGTAAGGTTGTTTAATTTAAATTAATTAATATCACATTGATGGCAATAACAGGTTAAAAAATGGAGATGTGTTATTAATTTAAAGCAAAGTGACCTAGTTTTGCAAATGACTTACTAACATGTGCTTAATAGTTTGAAGGCTTGTTTTTCCAGCCATTTTTTTTTAATTTAATTAATTGACTTTACTTTTTAAGGCAGTTTTAGGTTTAGAGAAAAATTAAAGGGAAAGTATAGAGATTCCATATACCCCCTCACCCTCCCCACATAGTTGCCCCTACCATTAACATCTTGCTACACCATAGGTATTTTTGGTGTTATATACTTGTGAAAACATAGTACCTTTGTTATAAATGATGAATAAATATTAATGCAATATTATTAACTGAAGTTCACATTAGGGTTCACTCTTTGTGTTGTACATTCTACAGATGTTGACAAACGTATAATGAATGACAAGTAGTTACCATTACAGTATCATTAAGATAGTTTAACTAGTCTAAAAATCCCTTATGTTCCAATTATTCTTTCCTCCCCATCCCCAGCCCCTTGTGGCTACTGATCCTTTTACTGTCGACGTAGTTTTGCCTTTTCCGGAATGTTGTATAGTTGGAATCATACAGTATTGTAGCCTTTTCAGAATGGATTCTTTTACTGAGTACAGTGCATTTAAAGATCCTCCGTGTCTTCTTGTGTCTTGATAGTTCATTTATTTTTATTGCTGGATAACACTGTAACCTTATTTTGCTGAAGGAAAAAAAATCAAGAAGCTAAATTTGAACAGTCATTATAGAAAAAAGGTAGAAATTAATCAAGAAAAACAATTGTTCAGCTTTACTCATAATTGCATGAACTTCGGGGCTCTTTGACTAGTTGACATCAGTGGCAAGGTGGATGCCACCAGTTAAGTGATTCCATTTCATGCTGGTGCTGCGTTGGACCTGCCTGTCCTGACTCATGTTTATAATCATCTTCATCCCCATGCAACTGTGTATATATATATACACACATATATATATATGTGTATGTATATATATATATATCCTCTTTAAGGTAATGTAATACTATTAAATTAAATTAGAAGGGAGATTTCACAGTAATAATTGAGTTGGATTTGCATATTCTGTGGGTCTGTTCAGATGACGTGTTCCTTCATAGTCCTTATCTATTTTTGAAAATTGTTGCAATCATTTCCCTGCTACCTTTCCAAAAAAGTCAAGTAGAGCCAGTTCATTTGAGGTATCTGCGAGCAAAATTGAACACTTTTAAGGTTCAGAGAAATGACTCATTAAGCCACAATTCCGTTAAATTTAGCAAATATGCCTTGTACAACCACTATATGCTTGAGGTTGGCATAGGGACCTGTCTTTAAGCTTCCTGTTCATTTTGTTTTGACTTTTTTAATAAGAACAGATTAAAATATCTTCTTCCACAACAAAACAAGAAAAAAAGCCCAGCTTTGTTTATTGAATTTTAAAAACACAAGAGAAGAGAACTGGACCGAAAGGGACGGGCTCTCTCTCCGGCCTGGCTGTCTCTCTTTGATGGGCCCATCCTCCAAAGCTGCAGCATTTTCCACACAAGGTGCCCTCATGAGACTCTATTAGCTCAGCACTTTGACAAGTTCACTTGTCCCCAAGTCCCCAGAAGGTCACTGTGCCCCCAAGAGCTGCACTTAAATAGCCACCATGGGGTGATTTGGAGGAGAGACAACAAATCTTTTCTGGGAAATGGTTGAGGGGACCAAAGAGCAGGGAGAAGGGGATGGATGCTGCCCCAAACTTGTGCTTCCAGGAGCAGATTGAGTCTGCTCTCTGCGTGCAAGGTGACCAGAATGAAAAGACTACGTATCATTATGACACACACTGCATACGGTCCTTGTGAGAGTCTTTAAACAGACTCCTACCCCCAGGGTGAAATAACAGATTTGAAGGCACCTTCTACTTGGGTGCAGCCGGTACAGACCCCTTTATGGTTATTTTCACCCCCCGTCATTCACCCAGCTCATCAAACTCATGCATGCTAGAGTTAGACTGCCCTCTCTCCCGCTCGTTAAACACACACACACACACACACACACACACACACACACACACACACACCATGGATTAGTCAAGAGAACAGAAACGCTCCCAACAAACCCATTTATCACCAAAATAACCAGCCATCCTGCTGTCCGCCACATGGCGCCTCACAGGACAGCTGCCACAGGCCAGGTTCCCCTGATGCTGGCTGGACGGACACCTCTCTTGTCCACTTTCCTGAGATGAGCATCTTTACGGGACCAGGCGCGCCAGAGACAAATACTGTCGGGGGAGGCAGAAATTGGGAGCAGGCATTCCCTCTCTGCACCCACGTCTGGTACCACCACTAGAAACATCTGTGGCTGATGAGTTTGCTTTCTTATAAACAGTTTAAAGCATCCCTTATTTTTGTCAAAGACGTCTTTCTTTGAAGACAAACCACATTTTTTTAAGATAATTTCTTTAATAATGATAAAAATTCATGTGGCATTCATGAAAATTTGCACTATATGTTAGAATCTATTTTCAGTGTTATATGCAGATAAAAATGGATTTCCTTTCTCTAGTGATAAAAAAATACATGTTTACATATTCACAACATATTTTTATAAATAGCAACATAATTGAATAGTATAACATTTGTACATATCTAGTTTCAATATTTCAGGGGATAAAATATGAAATTTAAGCTTGAAATAAAAAAGTAGAGGAAAGAGCAAAAAACTATTTTTAGTGGAAATTAAAAAGATTTCTTATTTTAAAAAAAATCATCGTAGATAACAGTTTTCAGCTTCACATTTAGAAATCAGAGCCCAACCCTCGTTGCCACACAGCAGAGAAGAGAGACCACACAGAAAATCAAGTGGATTACCTGCTGTATTTCTGTGCAAATTCTAACCCTTAAGTATTTCTCTATAATGCTTCTGAGAAAAGAAAATAAATCTGCAAGACATTTTTTTTTGAATTATTTTCAAAGCTCCTTACATTTTGCTTCCCATTGTGAAGGACAGGGATATGAAACTAAGCCCACTTGGCAAGCATGAGAATTCTCATTCACTTTCTTTATGCTACTATTTAATAATGAGTGATCAGATTTTAGAGCATGCATTCCACAGGTGCAAACAATAGACCACCCTCCCACCTCCTATGTTTTATGCAGATGGAACCTATACACTAAATTACCACTGTGGATTCATTAAAGCAGTGGTTCATTTCCCACTGTACCTGGGTCCCATTCCAGTCTTTTGTGTCAAACCCATCACTCAAACTGGCATTCAGACTCACTTCTCTGCAAAACCCTTCCCCAGCGCCATCCTGCCTCCAAATGCAAGTGATGAATATGTCAGCCTGTAGTGGTTTCTCATCTCCGAGGACCATCAGTTGCACTTCAGAGAACTTTTCTATCAGCCTTTTTGGGTTTATACCCCCGAGGATGTTACTTTTGTGGTTGCACAAAGGAGAATTATTACTTGACATTACTTTGGTGTTTCCTTAGTGGCTTTTGTAGCTTCTTTTTGTAAGATTGACAAGCGCAAGTCAGACTTTACATTTCTGTGAATTCACATCCTGGAACATAAGGGTCCTGATGGTGCTGAGTCTTCTGGAGATGAGGATTTGAGATTATCCAGCATTTAAGAGAGTTCCTCCAGCTACAGGGAGCTGTAGGTTGGTATCAAGAAGCCAGATTTAAGCCACCATGAGGCTGAATTAGAAAGGGGAGTTAACAGTGATAAAAGAAGTATGTAAATAACTTCGAGTTGAGGTTGAAAATTTTAAAGATCAAGAGAACACACACACACACACACACACACACACACACACACACACACACACCACACACACACACTAGCCTTTGACACCTCAGAAGCAGCAGCACTCAATTTCAGTTCACCCTGTTGATTTCAGCAGCACGGAGTGGTGTCCGGACACCAAAGAACACTCCAACAGCAGTAACATTAACATTTCATGTTTTAGAGCTAGGAAAAAAAAACAAACACGCCCCAGGTCAGCACTAGCTTGAACCAGGAAAACCCGGGAGCAAAGTTATTTTGTTGGAAAAAAAAGATAGGTTTTCCCAAAAGGAAGTTTGCAGAATTCTATAAGTAAGCGGGGTGAAAATGAAGATTTTTCTCTCCTCTTGCCCAGGGTGATGAAAGGAAGGTACCCACTTGGGCTGTGAGGTAACATGAATACTGTGGGTCAGGAAAAAACTGCTTGAGTTTTGTTTTCAAACCAGTTTAGGTATTCAGATTACTTACAGACACAGCGGAGAAAGTCCAGATTCCTGCAAGTTCTGTGTTTCCTCGGAAGCCCAAGACAGGCAGTCCACACTGATTGGTCTCCACTGATGAAAGCACGTTTGCAGTGATAAGTGTGATGCTGTAGTTACAGTGAGTAGCCACGAGCCCAGCTTCGGTGACAAAGAACTGGTTCCAAGAAGAGAAGGGAAGTTCCGTGCCTTCAGCCTGGAGAGGGCAGAAGACGGGGGTTAGCGGTGCCTCTGGCCAGTGGTCTTGCGCTGCCCATGAGACTCTTCAGTGAGAGGTTCAGCCCCATCTGAGGGTGAGCCAGCGAGTGAGGCCGAGGGTGCTGCAGGGTCTCCTGGAACCCCAGCATCTCGTCTCAGTGTGTCTGCGCCCCACTGGGTTCCCTCTGGTTGATGTGAGGGATGGAACAGATGGAACGTTTGGGGCGATCACGCAGCAGATGGCTGGAAATGCCTGCGCCATCTACAGTACTGGCAAATTTTCTTTTTTATTGGCATAAAATTTCTCCCAAATTCTGGTATGAGTAGAGATTTTAGTTTTGATGGAGCACAGTTCTGTGGCCACCAGGATTGACACAAATAAGAAAGAGTGATGAAAACCCACTAACCGAACTTGGATTAACTGGTCTAGCACCCTAGTTTTCTTTATAACTCTTCAGCACCATCTCAATAAACACACACACGCACGCACGCACACACACACACCTATACATGACTTGTGCAAACACAAACCTGTCTTTAACGTGATATTTTTTCCGTGACACTGGAGGCAGCATAAAATAGTGGGGAAGAAATTGCAGCATTGAAGTCAGATAGAACTTGGTTTGACTTGCAAGTCAGCTGCCTGACTCGCAAGGTGACTCCTGGTATACGGTTATGTCTGAGTTTTAGGGGCTGGTTATCAAATTAAAGGTAATAGATGTAAGGAGCCTGGCACAGTAGGTGGTCAAAGCCACTCGACAAATTGAGGATAAACAGGGAAATGGGTTGTGAATCGGCCTGTAGCCAGTTCCAGAAATGCTTTATTAACCTGGGAGGCAGAGTCTCCAGGTCTCACCCCAAAGTACAAAACATTGCTGGCAAGCTGGGTGAGGATCTCCATCTCACATTTTTCATTCTCTCATTTCTGATAGATTCTTACAAAAGCTTACCATCAGCCTAGGTGTGTGTGGAAGAGGAAAAGGTGTGGCGTGAACATGATTGAAGGCCCTGTTGACGTTCAGGGTTCTCCATGCTTCCGAGTTTCAGGTTTAGGATCTCAGCCCGTTTAGTCCAAAGAGAGAAGGGAAGAGAAGGAATTTCCTACAGTTCTAAGTCTATCCAGGCCTCCCTCACCCCAAAGCACCCTAAGCAGGCGTTTCAGCCATGGCTTTTATCTTAATCTCTCTATTCTCAGAAGATACACTGGTACCCATCTCTGAAAAAAGGCGTAAAAGTCATTTTTCAGTCCAGAAACTTGATTTTTTAATTCACTCATTCAGAATATATTCATTAAAGCACTACATAATTAAACATTATTAAGCTTAGGTATAATTAACCTCAAAACAGTAATTAAGCGTTATTACTTTCATGTACAATTAACGTAGGAAGATGAACCCCCTTTCTGATTATCAGTCTGAGGAAACAGTAGAACCCTTGTAAAAATCTTGAATTAATTAAAAATCGGAGAACTCTACACGGATCTGTCATCTTTCCCTTTATAGCGTGAAAGAGTAAATCCTCGTGTCGCTTAAAAACAGCTTAGGAATAAGAGCTACTTTGTAATGAATTTTTATCGAAATACAGTCAGTTCACAGTGTCGTGTCAATTTCTGGTGCACAGTACAGAGGAACGTACATGCATTTGTTCTCATGTTCTTCTTCACCATAGGTTACTTTCTACAAGATACTGAAAATGGTTCCCTGTGCTCTACAGTATAAGCTTGTGGTTTATCTCTTATATATATAGTAGTTAGTATCTGCAAATCTCAAACTCCCAATTTATCCCTTGCCAGCTATTATTTTATAGAGCTATTATTTTGTATGTTTCATTCTTATAAATTATCTAGAAATCGATGATTATTAATTAACCGCTGTTTACCTAAGGTATCAATGCTAGTTAAGGACAAAGCAATGACAATTTTTGCTAATATAATGAACCGTCTGACATACAACATTGTAAAATTTCACAAAATTAAACACTTTTTAAAAATTCATTATTACCTTTTCATTTAGTTGACTACAATTATATGCATGTGTGCGTGTATGCATAAATTGTAAGTGAGTTATGGAAACAGTGATGATTTAGCTAACTTGTAAAAACAATGTAAGAAATTGAGTAACTTTAAATCATAAGAAATTTAACCCCGCTCTTACACAAACCAAATAATTGTGCTGGCATTATTTTTATATGATAAACTACATTTTAAAGACTCTAAATAATGCTCATGGCTCTTCTTTTACTTGAAACTCTACTTAAGATGAGACTTTTCTTATCTTGTAACGATAGTATAAAAGGCTAATTTGTAAACACAATTTTCAGTGTCCACAAAAGAAACACAAATCATTTAACATTTTTTCTGTCTCTTAGACGTTTTTGATGGTTAATCTGAAATGGAAATTCTTGAAGTGCACATATAATGACAAGATGATTATTTTAATCAATTAATTTTTAAAATTTCCCAAGAGAGAACAAAAGAAGCGGACAGGAATAGAAAAAAGAAGTGAGAGGGGTCCAACTTCAGACACTTATGAAATCATCACTGTAAGCAGCAAATATCCTTCCTCGGCAAAGAGAGAGGATGAAAGTTTAGATTCAGGAAAACCCATTTTGACATATGTTTACACACGAAAGATAGTTATTGCAGCTGGATTAAATAATTATTGGGGCCTTGAAAATTTTATCAAGCAACGCATTTTAAAGCCAGCATTTATTAATCTTCACAGTACAGAAATGTAGGAGAGAGGTATCTACAAAAATCAAAACGCTGTCTCATTTTTAGGCTCTCTTTTTTAGGCAAGTAAGATAATCTCCTGCTGTTTCTTCCCTTTGTGTTCTAAGCCATCTCTCAAATGAACAATTTTGTTCATGTCAAAATTTCCCCAAAGCAGAATGTAGTTTGGTGCAGCCATTATGGAAAACAGTATGGAGATTCCTTTAAAAAGGAGTAGGCTTACCATAAGATCCAGCAATCCCACTCCTGGGCATTTTTCCAGAGAAAACTCTAATTCAAAAAGATACATGCACGCCAATGTTCATAGCAGCACTGTTTGCAATAGCCAAGACGTGGAAGCAACCAGAATGTCCATCAACAGATGACTGGTTAAAGACGTTATGGTCTATATATACAATGGAATACAACTCAGCCTTAAAAAAAGAATAAAATAATGCCATTTGCAGCAGGATAGATAGACCTGAAGATTGTCATACTAAATGAAGTAAGTCAAAAAGAGAAAGAAAAATACAATATCACTTACATGTGGGATCTAAAAAAAAAATGACACAAATGAACATCTTTATAAAACAGAAACAGATTCACAGACATAGAATGCAAAGTTGTAGTTACAAGGGGGAAGGGAGAGGTGGAGGGATAAATTAGGAGTTTGGGATTTGCAGATACTAACTACTATACGTAAGATAGATAAACAACAAGGAATAAGGTCCTACTATACAGCACAGGGAACTATATTACATACCTTATAATAGCCTATAATGAAAAAGAATATGAAAAGGAATATATATACACATATATATATATGTATATATATATAACTGAACCGTTATGCTGTACACCAGAAAATAACACAACATTGTAAACCGACTATAATTCAATAAAAAAGAGAGTTCTTAAAAAAAAAAAAAGTTCCCCAAAGCAGCCACTGCAATTCACAATCTTCCACAGTGAAATTGTACCAGCTAGAGAGCAACATGTAAGTCAAGGTGAGGTGAGAGAGCAGGTGTTTGTCCCAGAGGACACGCGTGGCTTACATCAGCGAGACGCCACGAGGACCGCGGTGCCCGCTAAGGCGGTGCTGGTGCAGCCGGCTGCCCTCGGGACTTGGCTAAAGCCCAGTCAGCAGTCAGAAGCCAGACAATACCTCCCAACTCAGACAACTGAACCAAGTTCTCAGGAACACAGAGACAAAACCCATGAGGAAGTTCTTAGAAGGGTTTTGAAAGACGGGTCCAAGTTAGAGTTAACCTGAAGACCTCCTGAGCTTGTCAGCCCCCAGAGCTGGCTCAGGAACAGACTGACCTGGCTCGTGTCCACAATCTCCCTATGCGCTTTCCTCGTGTAGACAAACACCACTCAACACAGACAGATCATAAGAACAGATACTAGGAGACAAGAAAACGGTTTTGCCATGAAATAATCAATATCTGATCAGATAATCAAAAAGTCTTTGATAACTTTATTTCTAAACGCAAGAAGCAGGGGAGGTGACAACCACAAAGAAAGAAAGGAAGAAGGAAGGAAGGAGGAGAGAGAAAGGGGGAGAGGAAAAACTCCTAAACTGGAAGGAACTCAGTAACATATTGGAGCTCAGCTGCACGTGCGCATCCTCCCAGCCAGGGGCAGTGTGGTACCTCCGACAGCCAGAGACCAAAGGGTCTCAGATGTGCCCACTAGCAGTGAGGGGAGGGGTTCCCACTGGAGGCATTAAGTCTCTCAGATGAATATCGATGGAACGTCCAGTCAGTAGGTACATTGTAGCAGTGTCCACAAGGAACCCACGTGTACGAGAACAAATTTGGGGTCATTGACTCATTGCGGCAAGGCAGAAAGTCCCCGGAGAACTGAGGGCATCTTGGGGGTGCCAAGAGTGCTTCTTACAGGACTTGAGTTTGTGTTGAGTGATTTGGGGGTGGTTTCAGAGAAGCAGGAGTTTGCTCAGAATTGGATGCTGTCATGAAACGGGTGTTTCTGTGATTGGACATCTTAAGATTTTTATCTAGAAGGTAATAGGAACAAAGCAGGACTAAAGCCCCCTAGTTGGTAAAGAAGAAGCAGTTATGTGTATTAGGTAGGAAAGGGGTACATTTGGTCACTTTTGTGTTTTGGACATTCCTTTTTGTCTGGAATAAGACATGACTGTGAAGTGACATCATCCTTGCCTCACCCTATCAAGGGCGGAGTAACCTTGTCTAATGTGTCCTGTGAAATGGTGTGTGTCCAACAGAACACCCGGACCTGACTGTGAGCACCCAGGCAGCTCCCATCACCACGAGCTGCTTTCTTCTTTCTCATTAGAGATCAAAGCTTGGGGGACAACACCTGCAAGATGACCAGAGGGAAATTAAACAAAATCACCAAAGAGAAATTAAACAAAATCACCAAAGAGAAATTAAACAAAATCGCTGACGGAAAATTAAACAAACTGGAAAAAAAAAAAAAAAACAAAAGAAAAACTCAGGAAAAACAGAAGCTGCAGAAAAGGAACAGTAATCATAAGAAATGGTATGACTTAGCTGTCAATGGTATTTCCATGTTCTTAGTAGGATAAAAACTAATATTGAGCTAACCAAAACGACAGTCTGCCTATTTTAGAAGGACATATGAATGATGCTTGCTAGTGGAGGGGGAGGGGAGTAAGAGTTAAATCTTCATCTTCCACATTGGTAAGTCAGCCGATAATGCCTAAGCATGAAGCATCATGAAACTGTGATATTACTGTGTCTTTTGGAGATATGGACATAGATTTTTAAACCAGCCCAGAGGTTTGAAACTGCTTCTAGGGAAAGGAAATAGGAGGGCAGAACACAGACAATTGTAGCTTTTCCTAACAATCCTTGAAGAACTATTTGTTTCAACTTTTTAAAAAGAATTTGTTTAAGAATGAGTAGAAGGAGCCAGGTGAAGAGAGGGGAAAAGCAAGGGAAAGGGAACAGCCAGGAACAGGCATGGGGTGTTAGGAGTCAGGGGAGCCACCTTGCCTGGCCCTCAGCAAAGCCAGCTCAGACCGCGCGGTATTTCTGCACAGGATGCAGGGTACTTTCGGTGACCACGTGTCTGCCTTGTTTGCAGTGGCACCCACACGCCATCCACAGTGTTTTCTCACCGCTATGGCCAGCACCTCGGCTGGCGTGTGCCCTTCGGCACTTCGCTTCCCTCAGCCCTCAGTTCCTGCCTCGTTCCACCAGCCGAATGGCAATCCCGCCTGATCTGCCCTACAGAACTACTTCACAGATCAAAGGGGCTGTTGGATGGAAGGCATCATTTGAAAGTTTAATGTGCCCTAGAAATGCACAAAATGATTGTGTGTCTTTACCCAGTCATTTTTTTTTTTTTAGCTTAACAATCTCCTGATAAACGCAGAACACGCTGTGAACAATTGGCAGAGGAATATTTTTCCATTTATTAACTAAGAAAAAGGATTTAAACACATTTTGGAAAGCTAACACTAAATAAATAACAAGCCCCAAACAAACTGATTCAATGCTGAATATAGACTGATGTGAGGAGGTAAAAAAAAAAAATCTCCTGGAAACTTAACGTTCTTACTAAAAGGCCTCTGTCCTTGAATTTACCTTGAGAGGATTGCATAGGAGTAAAGGATTTTTTTTTTTTTTTTCAAAAACACGCGCTTATAGAGAGAGGGGGGCAAGGAAGCAGAAGAGGGAAATGCAGCTCCTACTATTTTTGTGGAATTATTCTCTTTCATGGATAAGGAAGAAATGCTACATGAGGATTGACAAAGAAAGTCCTTGACATTGAGGTTTAAAACCTTACGGTTTCATAATGTGGCCATGTTCCAAGGACTCTCAAGGGACAGCCTTACTTTAGGAAGAAGTGAAGATCTGGATCAGGTTTCCTCCTCCCTGGAAAAGACACAGCGACACAGGAGAGAAGATGAACGCACGTCTAAAAAGAAAATCCATAGTTTCATGGAAGTTGTGTATTTTCATTAACTACTGATCGCATTTGAAGAGCGTGAGCATATTAGCTAAACGACAGAAGGGATGGTCTTTTGTCTTTGGGCTTAAATCCTCTCTCCTCAATAAGTGAGAGGGACTGGATAAGATAATGATAATCATCAAAAGTTTCTTTCCTAAATTTTCTGCTCTGGAGGATACGGGGGGGAAAATCATTTAAAAAAGACTGTGTGGAAGATACAGGAGGGAGAAATCATTTAAAAAGCCTGTGGACTGTCTGTACACCAGTGTTCACAGCGGCGCTACTCACAACAGCCAAAAGGTGAAAACAACCGAAATGTACATCACTGGATGTACTGGATGTAAAAGGCGTCATGTCCACACAGTGAGATGCTAGTCAGCCTTGAAGGAAGGAAGTTCCCGCACATGCTGTAACAGGGACGAACCTTGAAAACAGTACAGTAAGTGAGATAAACCACACATGGAAGGACAAACACTGTATGATCGCGCTGGCATGAGGTACCAGGGTAGCCAAACTCATAGAGGCGGAACGAGCAACAGAGTCTGCCGCGACCAGAGAGGAGGTGGGAACGGGGACGTCGTGATTAATGGTGCAGGGCTTCAGCCTGGGGTGATGAAAACGTTCTGGAGGTGGATGGTGGGGATGATCGCACAGCCTTGTGACTGTGCTTAGTGCCACTGAACAAGGCACTTAAAAATGGTTAAATGGTAAATTTTATGTCATATGTATTTTACCACATGAAAAAAACAATCCAAAAACCTTGGACAGGTCCTTTTCCTCCTCTGGGCCTCAGGGACATCATCTGTGGAATAAATGTGTTCGAACAGATGGCCTCTGAGGCTGCGTTCAGCTCTGCGAGTCTGTGTGTCTGAGACCCTCCCTCCGTGCTTGTGGGGTGTGGCACCAAGCTGGGGAGATGAGACGCGAGAAGAAAAAGACAAACTCGTGCTAGTTAGTTTTCTCAGTACCTGATGAGTGATAAAGAAAGAATGTGTGTCCCTCAAGGGAGGGAAAGAGCAGAGCTGTGGAGGCCAGCTTTCTGGACAATTTTAAGCTTCAACTTGGGTTCGATGCTGGTGGGACGGTCTTGGCGCAGGTGAGCAGGCCTTCCCGCACAGGGTCGGTGGGGCAGCGGGGAGGTGAGGCAGGTGGGGGCAGAGGTGTCCGAGGACTGTCGGGAGGACCCGTGGGAGACTTGAAGAAGCTCTGAGTGGAAGAGACTGGATGGGAGGCCTGGCTGGGCCATGACAAGCCCTGTGGCCTTGGGGAGTCAGGGGGGCCTCATTTCTGCTTCCTCCTCTGCGAAATGAAGACACAGACCAGCTGCTCTTGCCCCGCCTGCCCCCCGCTCCGGGACTCTGTCTGGGGACGGTGAGCGAACACCTGCCAGTTCCCACTGCCAGGCCCACGCTGGGCCTGGAGCTGCGTTCCAGAGGCAGGTTACTTCCTTCTAGGTTCAGCTAGTTGACCAGGCCAAGGAATGTACAAAGGATGCTCTAAGAAATGCCGTTTAGTAGTAATGTGTCTAATGAATTAAACTGGGAGGTCTCATGAAGGTCCTGAGACCTGCTGGGTCAGTGTTGCCAAAGTTTATTTATGGGGTAAGACCCACGAAGGCCTGAACCTGGTTAGGGGAGAAGAAAATGGAACGGAAAGTATGAATGCATGAACTCTAGAGCCCAGTGGCTGTTGAAGCCCACCCCATGGTCCTCTGTGCCTCCTCCCTCCCTCATCCTGCCTGCGTCAGCCTCCCAAAGCTGCCTTTTCTTCTGAGTTTCTCGGGTGCACTTGGAATGCTCTGTCCCATGGTAACTGAGCCCCCCAGCACCGTCAGCACCCTCACAGAGCACTCCCCTCACTGAAATTGCACTTGGTCCTAAGAACAAGTTTCGCTTGAGCTCAGAAATGGAAATGGTTCATCTTCCAGGTAGAACGTGGAAGGGAGGTTGGCATTTTCCCTCTTTGCCGGTACAACTTCCCTATCATTCGTCCTCTGCTGCAGGCGGAATTTCATCTGCACCTCCTTAAACCATTTTCTAGTCCCTCCTCAGGACAGGAGCAGCTCATTTCCTCCCATGCTCTCCTATCACTTATTCCCTCTGCATCCTGTATCCCTGTTGGCTCTTTCTGCTTGGCCTATAGCCTGTCCCAGTTTCTCTCCAGACCCTAGATCTATTTCTAATTCCCGCCTTCCCTCCCCCTCATACCCTAGTTTTGTAAGAACCATCTCTGCTTCCCCACTTCCCAGTTATTCCTCAACCCCCCACAATATTTTATTCCCCCATCACTCCACTAAAATTGCCCTCACTCATGCCCCCATGACCTTATAATTCCTAAACCAAATGGGTATCATTCCACCTTATTTTGTCTTTGCCTCTTCTCAGCACTGGAGTCTGTGGACCCCAGAGCCACCATGTTGGATGACTTCGGGGGCACCACCTACGTAGACTAGGATCTGATTGGCACCCCCAGGCGCTGTGCACGGTGTGCACTCTGCTTGGACCTCCCTCCCTCTTGAAAACCCTGATCCCTCTCTTCCCTGGTCTTCCCGCATCCCTTTGCCCTTCCTCAGTCTCCATGCAGAGCCCGCTTCCTCTGCCCACAGCTGAGGTCTGGGCTGGCCTGTGGGCTCCCCGCTGGGCTTTCTTCCGTTTCAGTCTGGACAGCGCCCTGGAAAAGCACGTCCATCAGTGGCCTCGGCCGCCTCCCTGCACACTAAGCCTCCTCCATCTGTGCCTCCAGCGCTGACCCCTCCTGTGAATTCAGAACCATCATTCAGAGCTACCCCATCTTCCTACTCCTATATCCACAGATGCAACCTTTCCTCACTTCCATAACAACCAAAATGGAACTTTTCTTTATTTCCTCAACCTGCCACTCCAGAGTCAGTGGCCCCACCCTCTACCCGGTCACCCGGGACAGAACCCTGAGTGGCACTCTGGACAGTAAGTGGCGGGCAGAGGGATAAAGACACAGGCTCTGCTCAGACCCACCAGAGCCAGAGCACAGCCCCGCCACTGGAAGAGCCTCTCATCTCTCTAGGTCTGCTTCCTTGTCTGGGAAATGGGAAAGCACGCTCTACCTTGCACGGTTCTACTAAGCGTTAAACAGGGTGTTGCATGTCAAAGACTTCACCCCATGCCTGCGACATAGAAAGCACTTCATACGTGGTAATTACCTTCTTCTCGCCCTCATTCCTAACACACCACCAGTCAGCAGGGCCAGGAAAGTTCAGCTCTTTCATAGCTCGTGAATCTGCACCATCTTCCCATTCCCGGGGCCAGTGTCTCAACTCAGAAGACCCTGGATTACTGTAGCAGCCTCCCTTCCTCTGGCCCTCTGCCTCTCCATTCCACCCTCCACTCTGCTGCTGGGTCATTTTTCTAAAACGTGAATCTGATCCTATCACTTCTCTGCTAAAAATGTTTCACTGCTTCTTCATTGTCCTTAATTTAAAGTACAAACTCCTTTCAATGGCAGGAGAAGGTCTGGCCCCTGCCCACTCCTCCAGTCCTCTCTGCTGCCATCCTCCCAAGCGGGACTCTAGGCTTCAGTCATGCCAAACTGTCCTCAAGGCCTGAGTGTTACCTCCTCTGGAAACCCTCCTTAGCCCTCTTGGTTTAGACAGGAGCCCTTTTTCTTGTTCCTGTAGCACCCTGAGCAAATATTTAGCACAGAATTGTAAATTATAGATTGTGATTTTCTGCCAGGACGGGCCAGGCCCTTCATGTCTCCATCCCTCACAGTAGTCGGTACAAGACTTCACATGTGTTAGTCCTTCAATACAGATTTGGTAAACAAATAAGTGAATGAATGAGTGAATAAATGGATATGCACTTGAACGGATAAACAGGGCAATAAAGAATGTAAGAAAATGGACAAAGATAGAAATGTTGCGGTTAGGAGGCTGGTATGTCAGAAATGCTTCTCCCTCATCAGTTGTTCTTGTAATTACATCATTGAATGCTTATCAAACATATTTTGTCCTAAGACCATTGACTGTCTTTATAAAGCATCCACCATGCATTTGACTACGCTTTTCCTCCTGAGGAGTAAGTCTCTTCTTCTTCTAACAATGGAAACCTTCCTCATTCTTTAAAGCTCATGCCAAGACTCACCTCTGCCAGGCAGCCTTTCGAGAAGAGGTCGGGCCTTTTGCCTGAGTTGACTTGTTAGGACTCACCTTTCACCTGCCAGCAATAAAGGGCTGCGCTGAGTAATGTAAATAATACGGTCTTCATGGCAAATTGGAACAAGGTTTTAATCCAGCTCCAGTCTTTATAAACTGTGTGACCGTGGCCAAATCACTTAGCCTTTCCAGCTTTTGCACTCCTGATCCATTTGTTCAAACAAGGATAACAAAGCACATCTTTGTTGGAGTGTTGGGAGGATTGAGATAATGGCTTTGCACGGCCCAAGACGTCGTGGCCATTTGACAGATAGTAGTGTTCGTCCTGGTAGTTCTTGTCTGTGCACTTCTCTGGAACTTCCCTCTTCCTCTCTGGACCTAAGATGCTCACCAGACCTCTCTCGGCCTAACTCCTGGCCCTGGTCTTTTCTAGGCAAGTCTGCCCTGCATCTGTCGAAATCCTAATGTCAAAAGCCTGCAAGAATGGCTCAGTCTCTTAAGTTTCATATCATCATGCCCTTGGAAGAAACATTTGCATGTTTCTTGCATTATTTGCAAGTTTTTCTCAATTTTGATCGTTGACCTACCAGTACGTATTAATGAGCAAAGTCAGATGTATCAGTGAGTGCATGGGCTATTTGTTACCACATGCTTGATGGAACGCTGGGATAGTCCCTTACAAATATGGGTCCAGTGAGCTCACTGTCAGAGATAATAGGTGGTCAGTTAATCGGCCCATGTTTTCATATGGACAACTCTGTAGAGCAGGCTTAGCATCAGGAGACTTTAATTAGTTCAGAGATTACTGTAGGGTTGGGACAGAAACATAGTCGCTGGTATTAAATCACTGTAGATGGAATTCAGAGCTTTGTTTTCCAACCATGATTAGTGGACCTTCAGTCCTGCCCCATGCTCGTTCCTGGACCCTCCAACTGGAAACACCTGCCCTCTCCCCTCCAGCCACCCAAGCGGTGGGGGCCCAGCCTGCAGTTCCCACGCTGGAGTCCGTCTCCTTCCCGAGCCACTCCTGGCTCCTGGAGCACACATAGCCTCAACCTCTCATGCTGTCACGCGACCGACCTTCTGGGGCCCTGCTCTGTGGTTTAACAATTTCCCGTGTACCTGTCACCTCTGCCTAGCCTGTCATCATCTTAGTCATCTTTCCGTCCTCTACAGGGGTTCATGCAGAGCTAAGCACATAGTAGGTACTCAATAAATACTGCGTGAAGACACTTAAGTGGCATAGCTAGGCAGAGAAGGGAAGATGAGCACACTGAAAGCGGGGAGAAAGGACATCGTCCTCCAGGAGCTCGGAGAGCTGGCAGCTGACTCAGCAGGAGTCCCACTGGGCTTGTAAGCTTCAGCGATTGGCAGTGTTGCAACTTAAGTTTCTGCTGAGTAAGGTCGTAAACATTAACCTGAGAACATAATAGTGAGAATGGCGCCTTCTTGTTCACATCCTAGACTCAAGAACAGAAGTATCTGCCATCACGTCGAGAGTACAGTATCGATGTATTACTGGGCATTGTGCGTATAAAAAAAGCACATTTTTCGGAACATGTCCTCGTTTATCTTGAAGTAGTGGGTGGAAGCTGACCTTTGAGATTGCTGGGACCAAGCCCAAAGTGCTACTAAGTTGGAAACCTGTTTCATGGCCAAGACAGCTTACCTCCCAATTAATTATAGATGCCCTACCATTTCAAAATTACATTAGGAAGGAAGCATGTCACCAACTGTGATCGATGGGTGGAATGTGATTCTTGGAGGCATCCTTTTAAAATAAATACATTGAGATTTGAAGAAAATTTGAGATCACTTTTGGCTGAGTAAAACTAAATTCTCTGGATTTGTGGGTTGCCTAGGAGTCTACAAATCTGCAAACTCCCTTCTCCAGGTACATTCAGAGTGCAGAAGAGTCACTGAAGGCCTGATGCTCGACTTTTTGCCTCGGTTTCTAACCAAAATTAAAAGTAAAAAGGCAGCGCAGAGGAGAGTTGACTCAAAGAAAGAAGTTGAATTGTCAGTAAATAATGTCCCAAAAAACCTGAAAGGGGGAACATGAAAGAACAGAGGTAATTTTTTAGCATTTGTGTCATTGCCCTGGGAAAAAAAAAAAATCACCTCTATAATTTACATTAACACTGCTTTTTTTATTTAGCTTTTGTTTTTATCAAAGTAATAGAAGCACCTTGTTTAAAGTGTCAAATAGTTCTTTATGGCTTATTAGGAAAAACTAGCCACTCAACTTTCAGATTTTTGTTATTGTTGTTTCTTTTGGCGTTTGTCTCCAAACCTCTGAAGGCATTATTTGCCACGCAGGGGGTCAGCAAACTTTTCTTGTAGTGAAATAGTGAGAATTTTAGGCTCTGAGGACCATACGGTTTCTGTTGCAGTTACTCAACTCTGTGTTTGCAGCATGAAAGCACAGACAATATGTAAACAAACGGTGTGGCCAGGCTCCAGCAAAACTTCATTTACAAACACTGGTGGCTGGCCGTAATTTACTGAGCCCTGGGTTACATCTTGAACTTTGTTTTTTTTAATTGAAGTATAGTCAGTTTATGTGTTAATTTCCGGTGTACAGCGTGTTTCAGTTATACATGTAATTATATTCCTTTTCATATTCTTTTTCATTATAGGTTATTACACAATATTGAATACAGTCCCCTGTGCTATACTGTAGGACCTTGTTGTTTATCTGTTTTATATATAGTAGTGTGTATCTGCAAATCCCAAACTCCCAATTTACCCTCCTCCTCCACACTTCCCCCAGTAACCGTAAGTTTGTTTTCTGTGTCTGTGAGTCTGTTTCTGTTTTGTAAATAAGTTCATTTGTGTCTTTTTTTTTTAGATTCCACATATAAAGGATATCTTACGGTATTTTTCTTTCTCTTTCTGGCTTACTTCACTTAGAATGACAATCTCCAGGTCCATCCATGTTGCTGCAAATGGCATTATTTTATCATTTTTATGGCTGAACAGTATTCCATTGTATATATGTACCACAACTTCTTTATCCAGTCATCTGTTGATGGAAATTTAGGTTGCATCCATGTCTTGGCTATTGTTCAGAGTGCTGCAATGAACATTGGGTTGCATGTATCTTTTTGAATTAAGGTTTATGTATCTGGATGAAACTCTAATTTGAAACTCTAATTGAACTTCCATGTTTTAGTTAGTGACTATCAGCTGACTTCTTCCTGTGGACGGTGAGAATTAGGCTCTTGACAGCCAACAGCTCCCTCACCTCCACATGCTTCCTGTGCCTGCATCCTTCCACAGGAGACTTCACTCACTGTGGTTAGATCCGTGTGCAGTGTTCTCACCATCACAACTCCATGCATGCTTTTCAGAGCTGAACTGTATAATGGAATTACATCTTCTGTCTTGAACAATATCTTGTTTTCCTTAAAGGTAAATCTTGCTTTTCCATGTGTTTAATGTTCTATGCAATCAATGGTGAATTCAAATTCAAATTCAGAGTCTACCAATTTTTAAAACCTTCTCTCAAAACATTTTTACACATGTGAGATAGCCTGTCTCATGTTCTTAGAGATATCTACTCCAGAGCATTCTGGCTGGAGAGACCAGCTGTCATCCTTTCATCTCCCCTCCCCACCATCATAGATATTCCCTTGGCCTCTAGATTCTTAGAGCCCCTCTTACCTGACCTCCAAGACCTCCTCTTACTTGGTCTATTCTCTCTCTCTCTTTTTTTTACATGGAGTCATCTTTCTGTAGCTCCCTGAGAAAAGGTGCATGGGAGTTACATTTTCTGAAACATCACACAGTCTGAAAATGTCTTTATTCTCCCTCACACTTCATTGAAGTTAGACTGTGTATAGAATCCTAGATTGGGAACTATTTCCCTTCCGAACTTTGAAGGAATATTCCAGTTGTCAACGGTGTTGTTCTCAAGAAATTCAATGCCATTCTAATTCTTGGCCCTTCACTTTTCTAGAAGCTTTTAGGTTCTTATTCTTCTCCCTCATTTTCTGAAATCTCGTGACTATTATTTGATGTGTGTCTCTTTTGACCCTTCTCACTGGGTAACCAATGGGCCTTTCAACCTGGAAAGTTGTTCTCTTCAACTGTAGGAGACCTCCTTGAATTGATTTTCTGCGACAATTTGTTTTCCTTCATTTTCTTTCTTGCTTTCTAGAACTTATATTCAGATATCAACCCCCATGGATTAATCCTCTAATTTTCTTATCTTTTCCCTCATTTGTTCAATTTCTTTATTGTTTCCCCTAAATTTTGAGAGACGACCTGAAATTTACATTTCAAAACTTCTCCTTGAGTATTTCACTTATTTTATTATACCCTCAATTTCCAAGAGCTCTTTTTTCATTCTTTCCGTGTTTCTTGTTTATATCATCTGTTTTTGTTCTCTGGAAGTAATCGATTATGTCTCCGAAGATATTAATGACACCCTTCTTCTAATTGTTCTTTCCCTACTCAGCCCCTCTTTCCTTCCAGTATTTCTTGTTTGTTGTCCATTTGTTTGTGTCTCTTTGGCCTTCTCCTGTGTTTGAGACATTTCCTCAAATGTCTGGTGACCCTTTAGGTGGCAGGCATATTTAAGAGTGAGGCACTAAAAATGTCACAGAAAGTTCTGTGCACACAAATGGGACTCGTGACCTGTGGGCTTCACTGACGGAGGTGTTTCATTGGAGAGCCCCTAATAGCATCAGACTTTTTTTCTCTTGGTTTAATCAAAAGCTCCAGGAAGAATTGTCCACTCTTGCCTGGGGTGCAGACACCTGGCTGCCTTGTTCTCACAGCTGAGGAGGAAGAGGGCTGTAGGTCTCAACACGCAGCAGTGCTAACTTCCACTTACTACCTTGTTTTCAGTACTGATGCCCTGCTTTCCTATGCCTGGAGTCCCCCAGTTAAGAGTCTCTCTGCTAAACCCTTCCCAGAAAACAAATCTTGAGTCTCCTGCCTGAGTGAGGGAAGGGCAGCTCCTGGTACAGGGATCGAGAGGTACAACCATTCTTCACAAACTTCCAAAGAACTCTGTTTTCAGTTTCACATCCACACCCATAGCCAGTGGTAACTCTTGCCTTCAACTAAGTGACTTTGGGGCTTTTGCCCTGCAAGTTGGGTTGCTTCTCTCTCTTCACCTAAGCTTAAGTGTCCAGGGTTTTTTGGATATGCCACCACTTAAGACGGTTCAGTTGATTTTCCATTCTTTATCCTTATGTTTTCATACATTGTAACACTTTATTCTCCTTTTCGTGGGATTTATGGAGAAAGATGTGGCATGTGCATGCGTTCAGTTCACACCATCTTTAACAGGAAGCCACCAGCCCTTCTTTTTTAGAGAAATTTCGAAGTATACAGACAAAAGACATGCTTTAAAATATCCTGATTTGCTAAAGCTAGAGTCATGGCATTATTTTTAATCTGCCTTTCAAAAGGATGAACTGGTTAGTTTAAAAACTTACAAAGAATTTTTTTCAAATAGTGAGGTTTTACTATTAAAACTAATTACATTTTAAAACTATGTAATTTTTCTTCCTCCTCCAAGGGTGAATTTTCTTGTTTTAATAAGGATGCTCAGGAGAGAATGTAAAATTATATATAGTTGTCTATGAATTATTTATTATAGAATTATATATAACTGTATGTAAGTAATTTTATAAGTATAAAATTAGTATATGTTCATTGCAGAAAACTAGAAAAAAACAAAAAGTATAAGCTAAGCTTTTAGGATAAGCTTAAAATCAACTATATTCTCAACAGTCAGAAAGCTTAAGTTACGGTGTATCAGTGTACTATCCATATATTGTACACACGTGGTTAAGAACTAATTAATGTAACCACATCAGTATCATTTTTATTTTTTTAATATCTTAGGGTTTTTTTGTTTGTTTTTGTTTTTAATTCTATTTATTTATTGAGTTTTTTTGTTTGTTTTTGTTTTGGGGGAGGTAATTAAGTTTACTTATTTATTTTTAGTGGCGGTCCTGGGGATTAACCCCGGGACCTTGGGCATGCTAGGCACGCACTCCACCACTGAGCTATACCCTCCCCGCAGTATCATTTTTAAATTAACAATTTTTTAATGGATCCAGTTTTTAAATTTTGATGTATTCCTAGAATTTCTAAAAGACTTCTGTTATAAAAGGGAAACGTTGCAGTAAGGGACTTGTGTGTTTATTCTTGAAGCGTCTTTGTTTGTTGAGGAATGACGGGTCTGCTGTATGTAGTTCAAATGCAACCCCACGCACAACTGTCAGACATCATTCACTTCATAGTCTCTCATGTCTGCATCGCACTGCGGCTCTGCCTTCAGGAGTTACATTAAGAAATCATTTTATTTGACCCGAAGCCTTCAGTTGAGATGAAAAGGTTGTTAATTGCTCTGGCAATAGAGAGAACAGTAGCAGGCAAAAGCAATTAGAAAATTCATGGATTAAATCTTTCTTGATATTTTAAACCTGTCAGTTATTTTTCTAGCCTGATGAGAATGCCTTAATAAAGCATCAGTCTTGGAATTTGGGGCATAAATGTGCTTGAGGTTTGTGAGTCCTGCTTTGCCCACCACCAAACCAGATTCATTGCAGACTTTTACAGAGGATTAGGATGAAAAGTATTCCTTCAGCAACATACAGTTTCTGACAGCAAGGTCTAGTCCAAAATATATCTTCATATTTATTATTTGTCCTTTTGTTTAACAAACATGTACTGAGATCCCACTTCTTTGGCATAGTACCTGTTATTCTCTCCTGAGCATGCTTAGTGCAAGAAGAAAATTCATCATCAGGGAGGAAGAAAAAGCAGGGAAAAAACATAGATGACAAGAATGTGGCAGTGTTAGCAGATAGAGGAACCTCCAAATTGGAAAACCCACCAAGCGGGTAGGCAAGCCCCCAACCCCCTAGTGTGTGGATTCTTGCCCACCACCTGAGAAAGGAATCTCAACAGAGGCAGAGGGACAAAGAGAAAAGGAAAAAAAAAAAAAAAGCTGCTTTTATTGCTCAGAGAGAGAGGAAAAGAAAACGGTGAGTGAGGGTGCCATCAGCCAGGTAGCCGGTTGGTTGAGATAGCGCCAGCCCCTGATCGGGCTGCGGGTCTTTTACTGGAAGCCTCGGCCATCAGTTGTCTTCACTTCAGGTCCTGCCAATCACCTTCTGCTACTGGCTTGTTCCTGCCCTGGAGCTCGGCCCTAAAACAGAAGCTTCAGCGGGAGAAAGAGAACAAAGAACGAGATACTGGGGTGTGTCCTTGGAATTAATGCAGCAGTTGCGGGACATAAATCGTCCTATTGGAGGACTGTGTCCTTGGAATTAAGGAGCCAGCTGTGGCATAAGAGAAATGTCCTGCCTTCACCAGCCTGGCACTTTCTTCCCTTGTTAATCAGCCAGGGGCAGTAAGCCTGCCTAGTCATGTCTCCCAGCAGGAGCCCAGCCCCGAGAACTAAGGGTCTTAGGAGTAAGGAAGCAGATAAAGCTCTACAGAAAACAGCTGGAAACAGAAATGGAAAGCTGGCCATTAGCCCGCAGGAAAACTGGGTCCCATTCAGGGTGTGACCAGCATCCAGGACCATCCCTGCTGCCCAAGGTCATAGTCAGTGTCAGACTTTAAGATGGAATTAAACATTTAGGTGGTGTTTAATGATGATGCGAGGATCTCAGAGGTAAAAAACCAACTAGCTACGGGTGGTACCCACACAGGTCCTGACTTACACTTACTTTGTGTGGAGTTCAAATAGAAATCATTATCTGGTTTCCAAGATTCAACACAGATTAGAATGATCTGGGTGGAATATTAGAGGTAGGCACATTGACTACAGTAAGAACTGGCAGCTAGATGCTTATCAGCAAGAGGGAAGATAGACAGTAAGATACGAGAGGTCAGACATCCACGTAATCTCATTTTGCAAAAAAGCAAACAGCCTAAATAGCACTGGAGGTACTGGTGTATATATTACTAGAATCATCAAGAGAAGGCAATTGTTATTCACTTTAAGGCAGCAAGTAAAGAAAGAAAAATTTGGAGCAGCCTTTCCCACCTAAAAGAAGTTTGGCGTTTAAGGGTTTCATTTTCCTTATACGGGGGAAACCGTTTATTTGGAATAGTTCTGCGTCGTTTGGCAGACCTGTATTTTTTTTTCTGAAGCCATGATGGGTTTATTAAACAACCCCACAGATCCCAAATGAAGTTGCATAACCATAACCATGGATGCCTTCTCCCTGCACCAAAACAGAGGAGCAGACATTTTGAAATCATAGTGTCATTCTTCTGATCACAGGTACATATAAGTAAAACAAAACAAACAAACAAACAAAAATGTTAGCAAAGTAAACTGCAGTCCTGTTACTGATCTTCGTGTCACAGTGAGGTTAGAGCCCACCTGGGTTTTATACCCACAGGTGTTTTAAAGCACAGGTTTGCTTGAACAATAAAGAAAGCCTTGGTTGCCCTGAGCTCAGGTTTAAATTCATCCTCACCCAAGGTGATGGACGGCAAGACTGCAGGGATGGTCCTTTCTTCAAAGCCCATTAGACCCTTTGGCTTTTGGAATGCATTTCTGGAGAGATCTCTGAGCTGATCTCTCCTCTGAGAGCCTGTCCTCCCTTGGAATCAAGAGGGCATCTTGCAGATCAGTCGACTGCGGAGAAAACTACCTGAGCGAGTTAGCTCACATTCCGCGTCCTTTAGGATCTACTCCCCAGCGCGATGACGTCACCTGCTGCCACGGCTGCCGGCCCCCTCCTCCCCTCCCCAGTCTCATTTCCTTAGCAACGCGAGTGTTCACACCCTTCAACGTGAATATGATGGGTGTTAATGAACATTACCCATCTGTGTAGCTCGTGTGATTTCTTTTTCCTAATAAATCTAGTGATTAGCAGTAAACAAGTAGAAAGGGAAGAGAGCAACCGTCTGGAAGCATTCGAGAAAAAATAAAGGCGAGCGTGATGAGTCAGATTGTTCTGTGAATCCGAAAGGGCCACAAACCTCCTAAACTGCTTTGAGTGTTTGTACCTCGGTGTTTGGACACTTAGACCCCTGGAGAGTCTCGCCCATCCAAAAGCATTCCTACTCGGCTTGTTTTTCAACAAAGCAGCTGGCTTGGCATGTAAATTGTAGGAACACTGTTAACCTTTGCCAGTGGGCTTCGTGGTCTGAATGGGTGATTGCGTATTTCCTTGCATTAGGAGTTACAGCCTCATCAAGATTCTACATTCCCGCGCCTGGGTTTGACTCTTCATCAGACAAGAGGAATTTATTACTCAAGGGCGGAGGGAAAGGACAGCTTCGCTGTCCTTCTCCGCGGCAGAATGATGGTCAGGAAAGAACAGATTGAAGGAAGAAAACCTCTCTCTGTTAACCCAGCTTACCCACTCTGGCCTGTATTTTCCAAGTTATCAGTAATCAAAACACTAGGGAAGGAACTCTAACCTCTCCTCCTAAAGGATTTATTTTAATCACTTCCTCATAGCAGGCTGCTTTGATTGCATTATAGGCTGTTCCTGAGGAATATATTATTAAATATACAGTTTGTCAGTGGAAGCTATTTGTCGATGGGTGGAGACTGATGAATTGACTATTAACGTAGATAAGAAAGCATATTGATTGAGTTGATTTTGTAGTTAGTGATTTGCTAGACAGCAGCAACACATGGAAAATGCACTCTGTAACAAAGAACTGCTTTTTCCTTTCTGTCCCATTGAAAGCTCTTGTATATTTTCTTGCAAAATAGACCACAACCACGATGAAAAGATCATCATGTTGTCATCATAGGTCTTTACTGTAAAGGTGAATTAGAGGGAAAGTTTTATAACTCTTAGGACAAAAATAATTATTGATACAAACACCCTCTCTGGCTTTTCAATATCTCTGAAGTTCATTTCATCCGTAGCATGAGTTCTGCTAGGTAGAACTGTGCTTGGGGTGTGTCTTTAAATGCATACACTCTCCTTTTACCTGGAGAGGGCAAGCACATTGCCTTAATTCCCCTCCTACATTCAAGGTGCTAAGGAGTGTGCTGCCCTCCCAGGGGCAGTAGTACAATTTCCCTCTGAGCCATGTGGACCAAAGGAGAGGGTTTTGGAGACCACGTTCAGATCTTGCAGGATGGATAAGCTTCATTCTCATTCTCTCTAGAAATTTTGTCTATTTTCTTTTCACTGGCTCTGGACCAAGGGAGCAGCAGGTAGTAATTGATCCAAGATGGATCCAGTAAATAATTGTTGGGTTTTTTTTAATTGAAGTACAGTCAATTACAATGTGTCCATGTCTGGTGTACAGTGCAATGTCCCAGTCATGCATATACATACATATATTCATTTTCATATTTTTTCATTAAAGGTTATTACAAGATATTGAACATAGTTCCCTGTGCCAAAGAGAAGAAACTGTTTTAAAATCTATTTTTATATATTGTGGCTAACATTTGTAAATCTCAAATTCCCAAATTTATCCCTTCCCACCCTCTTTCCCCAGTAACCGTAGGATTGTTTACTATGTCTATGAGTCTGTTTCTGTTTTGTAGATGAGTTCATAGTGTCCCTTTTTTTTAGATTCCACATATGAGTGATATCACATGGTATTTCTCTTTCTCTTTCTGGCTTACTTCACTTAGAATGACGATCTCTAGGTCCATCTATGTTGCTGCAAATGGCATTATTTTATTCTTTTTTATGGCTGAGTAGTATTCTATTGTATATACAGACCATAACTTCTTTATCCAATCATATGGTGATGGGCATATAGGTTGGTTCCATGTCTTGGCTATTGTATTAGTGCTGCTGTGAACACTGGGGTGCATGTGTCTTTTTGCTTTAGAGTTTCCCCTGGATATATACCCAGAAGTGGGATTGCTGGATCATATGGTAAGTCTGTTTTTAGTTTTCTGAGGAATCTCCATACTGTTTGCCATAATGGCTGCTCCAAACTGCATTCCCACCAGCAGTGTAGGAGGGTTAAATAATTGTTAAGGTATCCACTAGATGTCACACCTGTGCCAGACGCTGAAATGACAACAAAGGTGGATCAGACAAGGTGACTGGCATTAAACCCCTTGCAGTCTAGACTAAGACATACGCAAAGATTAATTTAATAACTGGTAGAAAGTAAGAAGTATTGGATTTTACAGCTTCTGAGACCAGACGAGGTTGGGCGTGTTCAGGGTTGTATGTCCGTAGACACAACTTCTTAAGGTGCTGCATTGTAAGCTGTTGCTGAAGGACTTGTCGAAGACACTACTTGTCAATGTAGGGTATTTGCCAGTGATTAGAGAGGCTGATGAATTGGCAGGTTATGTGATACATATGCTTTCAGAGTAGAGAGGTTAATTCTAGTAACGGGAGGAGCAGCCGGACAAGGTGCGCACTCCGACAGAGACATTGATGCAGAAAGCCAGAAGGCAGGGCAGGTAGCAAGTGTGGCAGTAGATGGTGTGCGTGATGTGGAGCGGTCTGGTAAGATCTTAAAGGCTGAAAGCCCACGTTGAGGAATTTGGAGTTTTATTTGGCAAGCCAGGAGAGTTGAAAATGATTTCAAACAGTGAAATACAACATGGAAGGCAGAAATTCCAATCAAAGTGTTTTAAGGTTTAGGATTCAGAATCCAGAAAAATAAACCTATCAAAACAGCAAGGAAGGCGATCAGCTCGGATTCAGTTCTCCGTGGTTGTACTACTAGTGGAACTAGAAGTCAGGCTTGGGGTGGCAGAGGAGGAGGGACAGAGTTCACTCTCCCAAAGTAAAAGAAGGAACGTTTTTAACATAGCTCATCATCGTGATTGGATTTATCCAGCAAGATGGTTAACAAGCCATGGGTATTTCCCATTTAAAGGAAGCTATGCATACACTCTACCCAAAATAGCTCCCAAAGCAATGTTGGGCTGATGTATAGGTTGGATGCATTCTCCCAGCAAAGGAGCAAAGTCTCCTGAGAGCCTAGGTAGAAGGAATTCATGCATTTTACAAAATGTGGCCAATGCAGTTATCAGGCAAGATACTCTCAGTGTTTTCTTGACATGCTGAGAATACATTCCCCTAGTTTTTAGATGCAGTATCTCATTCTAGGAACATTGCTCCAGGAGAAAAAAAAGAGAGAGAGAGAGAAGAGAGAGAAAGAAGAAAAACTAAGTAATCATTTATAAACCACAATAGAATTCTAGCTGAGGTTTATCAAGAGAACTGTAAATTCTTAAAATTGGGGGAAACCATCCAAAAAAAACCCCGAAGTTTTGTGACCATATTCCAGCCCTTGCACATTTTGACTCCCTTTTGCCACCTCCTTGTACATTCTGAGGGGAATTCAAGAAAGAAAGAAAAAAAAGTAACAAAAAAAATGTTCCTGCTAGAGCATGGTAGCTCTAAGTTACCAAATTTTTGGTGTGAAATAGAAATCTCCTTCTAGGTGTATCCACATTTGCATGCTCAGGTGGACTGTCTCTAGGATAACTGTCTTGTAAATAAATTTTGTTGTAACCCTAGAACCGGATGCCAGAGAAGTGGACTTCTCGCAAAATTGTACTTCAGTGCATCGTTTAACATTTTTTTCCTGAAATCGAGGAGTTAATGGGTTGCTTTGACACAACAAGACGACAAAACAGTACAATAGAGTGTTGCTGACATTCTTCTGAGGCCTCTGCAATCTGGTTACTTACTCACTTAGTCAACCTTCTCTCTCCTTCCCTACACCCGAGCCCGCCATCCAAGCTGTTTTCCCAGCTGTTAACTAAATAAGCCTATTTATTATCGTCTTTCTCTTTTTTTTTCACCCCCACCCAACTTTTGTTCGGAAAACAGCCCCGCCCCCCGACACGCAAACCCATCTTTCCATTTTTCTAAAGTCTGCTCCTCCTTCAAAGCCCTGGTTGAAACTTGCCTCGTTCCAGAAATCTTCCCTCAAATGTGCCAAACCATTCAAATCTCTCCCCTCTCTGAGTCACATAAATCAAATTGCTGGTGGCATTCCTTCGACTAATGACATTAGTATGATGCTCACCATCCTCCTGGGGCTTAGCGAAACAACTCTATAATGACAGACGTATTATCACCATTTTACAAGCCAAGAAACTGAGGTTCAGAAGGTTAAGTGACCGTGTCTGAGGTCACTTAGCTGCCAAGTGATGAAGGCAGTCATGGTCCACACCCAGCACCTCCTGTCTTGAAAGTCCACAGCCTTCCTTCTGTGCTGGAGAAGGATGGATTCCTTTGTGCTGTTTAACAAACCCAGTTTGTGCGTGGTTCTAGGAGGGTGTAGTTCTTTTGAAAGTGGCTGCCTTATTACCCCACTGGGCCTACTTTTCACTTTTCTGAACCTATATGAAGTGACCAGTTAACAGGGGAGGAATTAAATTGCATTCCTCTTATGTGGACCCTTAACTCAAGCTCCTCTTCATCGTCCATTGGTGGGTCCTCACATTACATCTAACTCTTTATGAGGGACCACTTCTTCCCCAGTTGTGCATGAATTGGTTTCTAGCCACTTTCCTAACATCAAGATAGTCACCATCTGTGTATGTTACACAAACGTGAGCTCTTACATACACCAGGGAGAGGTTCCAGCCAAGGGGGAGGGTGTAGATCAGCAGTAGAGTGTGTGCCTAGCACGCACAAGGTCCGGGGCTCAATTCCCAGATCCGCATCAGAAATAAACAAATAAAAACCTAATTACCTCCCCCTCAAAAAAGCAAAACAATATATAAAATAAACTTTTAAAAACACTAACATTTACAGGCCAGAAACTAGAAGAAAGTAAAATCAGTCGTCAGAGCTGTAAAGACGGAGGAGGCTGGAACAGCCACTCCCCTCTCTGCCATCCCGGGGGTCAGCCTTGTCAGCCTGCCTGTTTCGAAAGGCTGGAGGGTGTCTTAGCTGTCTCTGAAGTCCTGTTAATCTTCCAAGTGAAGGCGCTGTGTCATAGGCGTCGAATCTAGGCAGCCACCCGTGAAGAGGCAGGTGAGGAGACGTGGTGCTGGTCTCCCCTGGGAAGCGTCGACAGAAATCGTCACTAAGCAATCAATAATAGGGACAGAACGGAGTTTCATCTGAGCCGCACTGAGGACTCGCCCGGGAGCCCGCTTCCCAGATGACTCCGAGAAACTGCTTTGGAGAAGCAGGGTTTCCAGTACAGCTTTGTATCTTGTCAGAACGAAGAATATTAAACAAGTCAAGGATATATTTCTTCACAGTTTAAAAAAAAAAAAAACACAAAACACAGACCAGCACGTGCACAACAGGTCAGCATGGCCTTGGCACCTGGGAAGGGAGTCTTAACATCCCGGGAGGACCAGCATTGGCATCCCAGGAAGAGGGGCGTTTAATTTGTATTTTTAACATGGACATTCTTTACTTCTGGCCAGTGTGCCCTTTTCTTTAACAATTAAAGCAGGTGGACAATGTATGTTTGATAAGCCACAAACAGGCTGTCTTAGCATCAAATTCAAGTGAATTCGTGTACAAGCCAGGAGACTTCTCTCTACCGCAAGACGTGAACATTTCTTTTCTCAGAAGCCGTCTGTACTCCCTTACTCCAAGGCCGCCGTCTCCCGGCCCTCCATGACCTCTGGCTGGACGCTGCACATCCTTTCACAGGCGCGCCCTCCCCCCTTCCCAGGTCGTTTCCCTGGAGCTCCTGCTCTCCCCCAGCATCCTGTCTGTTTCCCTGACTTGTTTGTGGCTCTTCTCCTCCCAGGAGAACGTAGGTTCCATGAGAGCAGAGGTTTCGGTCTCTTTGTCCTGTTCTGTGTCATATACCCGGCACCTGTGATGGTGGGACACAGAGGAGGTGCTCCAGAAGATTCGCTGAATGAACAAAACAATAGGAAGCAGAACATTTAAGGATGTTAAGAAGCTGTGTTAGAAAAAATTCAGTTGTCCTTTGTTTCAGGACCAAATGTGTGGCGGTTTCCCCCTACCAAGCAATTCTCAGTGACACCAGCTGGGTTGTCCTAAAATTTAACTCAGTTCGGACACTATCTTCCTGGATATAGGGTCAGATCTCACAGATTGCAAGCTCAGTCCCCCCCAGACACCTCCGCCACACTCCAGAGGCTGATTGCAAATCCAGGTTGTCACCTGTGCGCCTGGCCAGTTGGCTGAAAATCAGAGGTTCCCACCACCCCTTCCTCAGGCTCAATTCACCTGCTAGAGTGGCACCCAGGACTCGGGGAAAGAGTTCCCTGATGCTTACCAAGTTATTATAGAAGCGTTCTGATAAGGGCTGTGGATGAACATCCGGATGGCAGAGATGCTTAGGGCAAGGTGTGTGGGAAAGGTATGGAATTTCCGTGTCCTCTCCCAGCACCTCACGTATCACCAAACCCCATAATCTTAGAATTTTTGTGGTGGCTTCATCACATGGGCATGATCGATCTAATGGCATTTCCAGCCCCCTCCCCTCTCCGGATAATGGGGCGTAGGGCTGAAAACCCCAAGCTTCTCATCGTGAGTCGATCTTTCGGTGACCAACCCCCACCCAGGAGCCCACCTGGAGTCACCTCATCAGCATAAAAGACACCTCTATCACCCAGAAGATTCCAAGGGATTTAGGAAGTGTGCACGTCTGGCGCCAGGATCAGAGACCAAATATTAGAACACAAAATTCGCTTCGTCCTCCTATCACTTAGGAAATTACACGGGTTTTCGGAGTTCCTGTGCCAGGAATAGGGGCAGAGTTCAAGCTATACATTTCCTGTTGTCTCAGGAAGCCATAACCCTTTCTAATCTTGTAGAGAATGAAGTTAAAAGTTTGTATCGTTTTATTCCTCGGTTATGTTGAAACCACTGAAACTATGCCAGACTGATCAATTGCCTCATTTTTCGCAGAGTCAGCTTTTCACACACACAGCAAACCCTCTCCGCCAGCCAATGGCAAGCCTGACCCAGAGTGAGGCTGTTTCACCCAGAGTGAAATAAACAGTTTCTTATCCTTCCTTCTGTGTGACATTCCAGAGCCTCAGAAAGCAGTAGTACAGAACTTCCTTCAATACAGTTTTGAAGTATTTTTTCCACCTTCACAGCCTCAGTGTCTGCTTATTGTTCAAAATTTCCTAAGAAAACATTGCACTATTGATGTTGTAAGAGGACGTGATAAAGACCTATCATTGTGTGACCTTCAGAAACAGAACAGGGTAGAGTTAACCTGAGGTTCCAGAATCCACCCAGGTTTTAATCTCATTTGTTTCTCTAACTTAAGGACTTAGGTCACAGCCAACAATGACCATCTGGTGCTGTCCCTCCTTTGAGAATGTCTGGAATGGACATTCTGGAGAAGCAGAAAGGGGAGAGACTCTCCAGTATTCAAGCTACTCTCAGTTCCAGTAGAAACAGCATCGTTCCAGCCTCTAATTGAGAAAGTTGCATAGGAGACCCCGGGAAGCTCCAGCTGTTTACCCTTTGTGCCCACGTCGCTACGCATAACCCTAGATCAACAGATTCGTTCTCATTTGTTTGTTTGTTGAAATCTTTGACCCCCAAACCAATAGATTTATTTTAAAATAGCAACATATAAACACGTAACTTATAATTAGCAATTTTGGGGAAACCTCAGGATTAGTAGATCTGCCAGCGCATGGCAAAAGCCAGTGGGTGCCTTCCCAAGAACCATCTCTCTCTCCTCCCTCGTAGAACCCCAGTTCTTTTTGGGCACTCATCCTCCTCCACACAGCCAAGAACTTCAGAGAGGCTGTGTTCTTCCCCAGCCGCAGGGCAGTGCAGAATGGAAGGTGAAAGAGAGAGGTTGATAGATGAATCCTACCAAGAAACCATACACCCGTGAATAGACTTCCATTCACCATCTGAGAATGCCCCGAGGGGAAGTGCTTCCAGCGACCCACCCTTCACTTCCGGACTTCCCTATTGCGTTAGTCCAACCGAAACACTCTCAAACCTCACTGCCCGTTACTACCACCTGGAGAGATTTCAAAAACCTGCAGATACCCAAGTGCACCAGAAAGAGTTCATTACAGGGGGACCTAGGCATCCAGGTGTTTTGTAATGTGCAGCCAGGAATAAGAAACATGATACTCGTCCCCATAGTCTGACCCGGTTGTCAGGATGCTTTGGGAGAACTGAGAGCTTGCGACCATCCTTTGGAAACCCTTTTCCATCATTTGGTGTGAGACTAAATCGAGGGTCTGTCCTCTCAGTGAGGTCCTGTTCTTTTAACTATAGATGGTCTTCAGGATCTGTCCTCTCCAATAGAAAAGAACATATGTTTTCATACATAATTCCTTTTTTATCTTTCGGGCCTCTCTTCATAACATCTGCACCACCATCCTACCCTACCCCCAGGGCTCTTGACCAATCTGTTGGGCATACGGGCTTTCCTAATCTAGTCTCTTCTTGCAAGGTCTGAAATGGGAAAACAGCTTTCCAGGAAAGGAAATATACTGGCCCCGAAGGGATCAGGAACCCCTGGAGCGCTTCGGCAGATGTGGGTCACAGGTTTACCATTCACACCTGCGTACACAGGGCACCTGCCCACCTCGGGAGAGCCGGGTGTGCTGTGTGCTCAGTGCAGTTTTATGGCCATCACGGCATCCAGTGCAGCGGGTGTCTCTCCCCGACATGCTTATTTCCCAGCCACCTGGCGGGTTACGTGAGCCAGCAAAGCACCTACGCTTAAAAGGATGAGACCACCGAGGAGGGGACTGCCCTGGCCCCAGAGGCTGCTGCTCGTGGGCCGGAGGGTGGCGCGGGCTGGCCTGCAGGTGGCGGGCTCAGGCGGATGCCTTGTGTGCTGCTCCACTCTCTACGATGTGCTAAGTGGAGACCCAACAGGATACAGCACTTGCTTATTGGTTTCCGGGGAGAAGTGTTTCAGCATTTCAAAATTCAGCTCAAGTGCTTGAAGAGCTTTCCCTGAATTTTGCCTCCAATTAGCACGCTCCATTGTAAGCATCCTCACTGAATTTTCTCCCATTATCGCCATGTAATTAGAGAACAATACAGTAAAATGAGGTTTGACACACCTTGTTTAGTAAAGCCCTGTTGTAAATTGCCTCATTGTTCCACTGTCCCATCACACCCCGTAGAAGTGGTGACAAGCAGTGTATCACTCAACGTCAAATTCCAGCAGCCTGGGGCACAGGTGTTGCCACTCTCCCAAACCCTAGGGTGGGATTACCTGAGTCTCCTGAAACTGGCATTGCAGCAGACACTCACTGTATTTGCTTTTATTTTTAAATTGCACCTAAACAGGGTAGACTATTTCATGGTTATTTGTTACCTGTCAATGTCTATGGGTTTCCATGGAATGGAAACTCAAGAATTACAGCAGAATTAGAGCATCTGGCCACAGGATCACAAAGCCAGCCCTTCGCCACCTCCTGACTCCTGTTCCCATGGAAACCTGATCATCTCAACTCTGGGTCCAACCCACATAGATCTTCCAACACTGGTCTGGAGTTTAAAGGTGAAAGATCTTCCCAAGATGCTTAAATGCTCGTCTGTTTGAGGAATCCTGTTTCTGTTTGACAGGAGGTATTTAGGGTCTTAGAAAGTTGTGAAGGAATGGCGATACCTCCCTCAACTCCAGCTTCCACCAACATCGTATTCCAGGTACTACGAAAAAAAAAAAAAAGCCTTCCGGAAAAAAAAAGTTGTGGGAATAAACAAAGATCACTCAAGTGAGAACTAGCAAAGGCTGTTTATTCAGAGCTTGCCATAGTGAGTAAGATACCATCACTTATGTTTGGCAGAGAATCAAAGGTAGGTAGGGAGTGGGAAGGCTTTATGGCGGAAAAAAAAGGAGAAGGCTTCAGATGTGCCCTGACTGGAGGTTGCTGGCCTGGAGAAGCTGGGAACAGGCTGGTGAGAAGCTAGGCATCCCAGGTGATTGACTGGGGGGATATATTTGGCTTTCTCTGGTTGGTCCTCAGTTGGAAAAGAGGACAACAATCAGGGAAGCTGGCAGTTATTAAGTTGGCTGATTGCTACAGAAGTGGGTTGACTTTTTGGGCTGGTTGCTGGTTGTGGTCCGTGTTCTGTTGTCACATACGGTGTGGCTGTTATCTTCTGTATATTCAGTCTCTTGGAGGAGCTCCATAGGCCTTAGCGACATGCAGTCATGGAGAGCATCTCCTGAGGACCTGAGTAGTGGCAGCAGGCGTCACTGATGATCGCTCACATCCACCCTCCAAACAGGGCTGGGCCCCTGGCACAGTCACTGTTCTTACAAAGACCCAAACCATCCACAGGGATTGGATTTGGCCCACTTCTCCACCACCACGTTCTCCACGCTACTTGAGGGATAGGTGGGGTCCATCCTGAGACATCTCCCCCCTGTCTGCAGAGGGACTTGGGACCCCGAGCATAGACCAGGATACCCGCCAGGCTCCCTAGGACTGAGGAGTCTAATGTTCTTGGGAATCACTGGTGTTTCTGGAAACTGCTGACAGATTTCAAGGGTCATTGCTAAGTTTTTCACTATCAGCTAAGAAATTAAACTCCATTTTTATATGTCCTGGATGGATGAGAGGGAGAGAGACTTGAGAGGCATCAGAAGCTCAAGGAAATGCTTGGAAGGAGGTCAGGATGGTCAGGAAGTCCTGAGTGGCTGAAGCACATTCATTCTTTATTTATTCAACTAACGGTTGATGAAAACCTTCTGTGGGTGGACCAGGCTCTGTGGCAAGCGTTGGACAGTCTTGTACCATGAGGCTGGAGAATAAGACCAGGGAGACTAGTGCGGGAAGTAAACACACAGGCAGTGGGTGCCGAGCACAGTAGGGGGCAGGATACCAATTGAAGCTGGTGGCCCCAGGACGCAGGGGTTGAGAGGCCAGTGTTGTGCTGTTAGCAAGCCAAGGGGACCCTGGAAGAGGATTTTGAAGGGGAAGGTCGGGAGGCATGGCTCTGGGTGGTTTCAGGGTGGTCAGCCGTCCCACTAAGCAGCACCCCCTGGACTACGAGAACAAAAATATCAGCAGTTACAGTCAGTGCTGTGCTCACTCCTCCCCTCACACGTCTGAGCCCTTGAACAGCCTGCTTCCTCTTCCTGGAACGCTCTTCATCCAATTTTATGCCTGACTAACTCTGACTCATCCTTCAAGTGACTAGACATCATTTCATCCACAGAGCTTGCCTGATGCCCCAGAGCTGGGTGCGGGCCCCTCCCCAGCTCTCCTTCCCCAGAGACAGCCCTTACCCACTGCCTGGTGGGACCACGTTGCTTGAACTCACCACCACACTCCCTGTGCCAACCAGCATCTGCCCAGTGAGGACCATTCAACCAATCTGGATTGAAAAGTGTGTGAATGGAATGGCCTGCGGACTTACCTAAAACCTGCCGTGGATACAAATTCCCCAACAGCTAGCACACTGCCTGGCGCGTGACAGCATTCAGTAGATGTGTGGGAGGGCGGGAGGGAGAAATGGAACTGACTGCCCACCTTCAAGGCATCCTTTGACCATCTTGGGCCACAATCGCAGACGCACCACCCCCCTCTGCTCTCACCCCTCCATCCTGGCCAAGGAAGGGTCTGACGGTGGCTCTTGGAGATGCTGAATGGTTAACTGACCTTTAGTGTAAAAACGTTTTTGAAGTAGCCCACCATACTCTGTTTCTTGACATTAAATCGTTGAAGTAATGCAACCGCGTGTTTGGGGGCGAGTGATCACCCAAGTCCTGGTGACGAGTACGCTCTGTGTGACTCTGGCCTCACGGCGCCCTAACACAGCCGCATGAAGGAGCTGCCGTGTGTTGTTTCTCAGGTGTTTTTAGCCTTTTATTCATAATGATGAAATGAAAGGTGGTGTCTCTCTCTGACACGCGTCTGAGTGGATGAAACTGCGGTCTGGGAAGCCTTCTTTCCCACGCACGGAGCGTGTTGCGGAGACTCTCGGGGCTGGCCCTGAAGCCACGCCTGGTCCGGTGTGATGGGGAAGGGGCTGCAGGCTGGCCCACAGCGAGCCTGGCTGGGCACACGCTGCCTGCAGTCGCTGGGGACCCAACTTGGCCCCTTCCGCCCTCCCCGACCCCTCCTCTCCCTGCCAAGCCCGAGCCACAGCTCAGCTTCTCTTCTACTCCCCACGTCCTGCTCGGCCTCCCGGCTGGAATCCCGGATGGCAGGGATCGCGAGCCCGTACGGACCCGGCCCTCACCCTCCCCACCGCCACGCCACAGGTCCAGAGTTTCCACGCGCCTGAGCACCCCTTACAGGAAAGGAAGACTGGGGTGAAAACAACCCCAAGCTCCAGGGCGCAATGCGGCAGCAAAGTCCAGGGACAGGAAAGAGGAGAGCTGGAGGAAACTGGCCTAGTAGTTGAGTCAGTTCCGGGGTCTCTAGATTTAAAAATCTATGTGCGGAAGGATCACATTTTACCCGGTAAATTGTGACAAACTGAGAGAGAAAACAAAAGCCCTCTAAACATTTGGTTCAACTGCATGAGAATCATAACCATTCCAATGGCTTTTACATTGCACTGACCATTGCAGAGGGATCCACGCGTGCATATGTAAGCCGTGTCCGTTTTATTTGCTCATGACACAGCATTCCAGTGTTTGTATGTTCCCCCTTCGTATTTTATTCTTCGGATAATAGGACATGATACCACGCTTTGCTCACAATTAGAAGGGGCATTAATTGTGAACAGGGAGCTCAGAGAGAAAAGGATTATTTGCTCAGCCAGGGCAGGGCCTCCTGGCTGTTCTGGAAAAATGCCCGAGTCTCCGTTTGTTCTGTAAACCTCTTGATCTGGAGGAAGGCCCTTCTGAATTCACACAGTGTCCATGCTCTGTGGTGATACGCTGGAAATTGGACTTGGCTAGTAGCAGAATACAGCGATGTGTTCTGGATACTGAAGCAGGCTAGTTCTCCCTGCTAAATAAGAAAAATGTCACAAATTACTATAATCAGACGTTGAAATAGGCTCCAGGGGAAGAGAGAGAAGCAGCATTACTCATGTCACTTAAAATTAAACCAGGGCACAATTTATCTGCCTCTCGAGCTGTTTGTCCTTTTTTTGAGCGATGCTGTGGGGATCAATATTAGAAACGGGGGAGGGGGAGGATGGATGGAAAACAGTCTGTTGGTATCACTGTTTCACTATAAATCTGCGAAGAAAGAAACGGGGTTCAAGTCAAGTATGAAATAGGACCGCGGACTGTCCTAAGAGCACCTTTGTGAAATGGTGTGCTTGTAACTACGGAGTTTGATCTACTTCTTATACAAGATTTTAATGGAATTGTAAAAGTCGTTGAGGAAGCCGTGTGTATTTATAGGAATCAGATAAACCTGAGTGGAAATTCCTGTCCCTGCTGCTCGTTGGCTTTCTGTTCCTGGGTGTTCTCATCCATAAAATGAGGAATAATGCTAGACCCGCCTCATCGGGCTGTTGAGAAAATTAAGCAAAGTGAAGCATGTGATGCTTTTAGCACGTGGAACAGCATGTATTAACGTTCAGTAAGCTCCGTGGGGCTCCGCTTGCTTCACTCACCCAGGACCACGGCACTGAGCACGGCACAGGGCACGTGACGGACGCCCCCCAAATACAGGGTAAGTGGATTAATTAGTGGATGGTAGCCAACCCGATAGTGTCACGTTACTTCTGTGATGCTGAAATGGCTGGATGATATTCTGCTACGTGGGTGTAGCTTCCTTAACCTTTTATCTCTGTGCATTTCTGCGTGTTCAGTATTTTTTTTCATAAGCATCTCTGTGAGGGACATCTCTCTCCATCCAGCTTTGTTTGGAGGAGTGGGGTTTCCTAGTGGGCCAGGGAAGTTGAACAGGAGGGCCTGAGGTGAGCCTCGGACTGTTGCTGGGGAAAGGCTGCCGGGATCACTGCCGGGAAACCACACACAGCATCACTTACCTGGGCGAATTCGACTTGAGTTCCCAAAATCCAGTTCAGCGGTGTCGCTGAGTTCACCTATTGAGTTGGTTGTAGAATATAAGCCTTAATGGAAAAGATGCCCCTATAGCCAGTGGAGGTGCCTCAAAGTGGGGCTCACGCTCCTGGAGGGCCTCCTATATGTGGTGCAGAAACGTGTGCTTATCTGCCCACCAGACACCGGGGGATGCGGTGGTGAGCGGTGAGAGCCACCACGGTCCACCCTGAGTGCTGGGGAGCATCCGCATCTCGCCTGCAGTGGAGGACGCAGGCAGAGGCGCAGAGCAGCAAGGGTTAGAGGGACCTTAGAGCTCGGGACGTGTACATCCCCTCGTTCTGCTGGAGAAGAAATCGGGGCCCGAGGAAGAATCTGACCTGCTCATGTCCCATAACTGGTCAGTGTCCAAGGCTGCCCTGACTTCTGCTCAGAACATTCCCCATTAGAATCTGCCTTCTCCATCCTTGAAGTTAGTGTTCCATTATGGAGGGTGGAGGAGGGGGAAAGTTGTGGGTTAGAGGAGTCTGTTTCCCTGAGGAATCCCAGGGCCTCTGGGGAGGGAACTCACTCAAGGGAAGAGAGGACCAGATAAGAAGCACAGCCCAGTCTCCGGGCTGCGGGCAGCATGAGTTTTAGGAGCAATGTAGTGACTGTCTATCCAGTGACCTAGTGCACAGCCAGTCCTTGGAAAACAACTGCAAACAAGGATGGAGGCAAAGGAGCAGAGGCAGCACTGTGGGCATCTGTAGGAGACACCAGAAAAGTCAGGGAGAGAGATTGTCGTGGGTCACAGAGAGCCTGCACTGGTGTACCCGTAGTTCTGCAGCTGCTAGTAAAAAGCTCCAGCAGCTTCCGCAGGGACCACGGGCTCCAGCAGCTTGGCCGGGACGGCAGGGAGCACCCAGGGTGAGTACCTTCTACGCCAGCATCGCGCACAGGGGCCGGCACATCTTTGCCAGGCCCCAGAAGCGCCGTCCCTGCCTTGATACCCAGGGAGGGAGAGATTAGCAGGCACTTTGTGCCAGACGGGAGGACTGGCCACACAAGGCCCTGCCTGGGGACCCCGGCAATCGTTGGGGACACTTCAGGCAAGTGGGGAGACAGAGGCTCCTGAACAGACACAGCCAGGAAAATGCTGCTTTCCCGATACTGAGACTCTTGTTTCACCCCCAGACCAGTGTTTGCAGATCCTAGCAACATCCCTTTATCCATCCTTCTGTCTTTGAGGTGGAAAAATCCAAAGATGGGGAAGACGAGGCACCAGGAGCCGGGCACCTGGTCTTCGCGTCTGCACTTAGCCAAATTCCCTGTCGGCTGCATTGGGTCGGGAGGAGACAGAAGCATGACTAAGCTGGTTTGTATTCTGCCAACCAAGGAAAAGTATAATTAATGTGGCAGCTAGACTCAGCAAAGCCGATGGAAACAGCCAAGAAGGAAAGGGCTCCCACAGTTCAGGGTGATGTTAGAGAAAAGGCAAGGCCACTCTTCTCGAATCCCACAGCATGTCCCCCTCTAATACCCACAACTTGATAAAGGGGAAAGAAGATGAGACCCCGGGCAGCTGTGCCGCTGGGGGGAACCTACTGCCCGTGGGAGTCCTGGCGGTGAATCCGGCAAAGCAGGGTGGGAACTCCTGCCTCTCAGTTCTGCATCTCAGCTCACACCCCTTAGGGGAGGGACTCCACCTGGCCCTGCTCCTCTTGCAACTCTGATAACCACCTTCCAACAGAGACAAGAAACCTTGCAGAGCCCAGGAAGGCGTGAGACCAGTTACTGCATCACGTAGACCCCTAGCTCACAGTCATGAGCTAAGTGACCGAGGATCAGGCAGATGTTAGCAGCCCCTGCGAACTGAGTTGTAAAGACTGGTATCAGTCTTCAGCATGCTCCCCAGCTAACAGACTCCTTAAAAAATGCAAACTGCTTTCTAAGCAACACTGTTTACAATAACCATGTCATGGAAGCAGCCTAAATGTCCATCGACAGATGGCTGGATAAAGAAGATGTGGTGTACACACACACACAACACACATACACATACACACACACTGGAATACTACTCAGCCATAAAAAGGGAAGGACATAGTGTCACTTACAGCAACATGGATGGACCTAGAGATTATCATCCTAAATGAAGTAAGTCAGACAAAGAAAGACAAATATCATATGATATCACTTATATGTGGAATCTAAAAAAAATGACAGAAATGGTCTGATTTATGAAGCAGAAACAGACTCACTGACATAGGAAACAAACCTATGGTTACCAAAGGGGAAAAGGGGTGGGTGAGGGATAAATTAGGAATTTGGGGTTAGCAGATAACACACTACTGTATATAAAATAGATAAACAACAAGGTCCTACTGTAGAGTACAGGGAACTATATTCAATACTTGCAGTAGCCTAAAATGAAAAAGAATATGAAAAATAAAAAAAATATATATATATGGGAGAAGGGTATAGCTCAGTGGTAGAATATGTGTTTAGCATGAACAAGATCCTGGGTTCAATCCCCAGTACCTCTGTTAATTAATTAATTAACACCTAATTAACTCCCTCCCAAAAAATAACCAAAAAATAAAAAAGGAATATATATGTATAACTGAATCGCTATGCTGTACACTAGAATTTAATACAACATTGTAAATCAACTAGACTTCAGGAAAAAAAAACTGCTTTCTAATGCGTCTAACTGGTGCTTGCTTTCCCTCTGGTGACTCATTTATATTTAGAGACTATTTGCTAAGCTTTATAGATTTTTATTTACTTAATATTACCTTAGCCTTTCTGATACATTGAACTGGAGTATTCTCTACAGTTTTAAATTATTTTAACTTTTTTTTTCATGACTTTAACAAGTCAGTGCTCAGCTTCTCCTAGCTTGGGAAACTCCTTAACCTTCCATGCAGTTGCCAAAAGGAAGGCCCAGGGGATGCTCACCTGACCCCTTCCCTCTCTCCCTACTGCCCAGTAGGGCGTGTCTGTCTATCACACTTGCATTTGGATATTCAGGCGTTGCTAAATTGTTGGGTTTTAGTATCTGCCTTTCCTTATGAGATGAGGTTCATTTATTCATTCATTCTGCCAAAACTTAAAGAATATCGATACTGGATTTGAATCCAGTATCAAAACTGTATCTGATCGGTTCTATCTGATTTCATGCACTTGAGGATTAGGACTTATGAACTTCACATATAAACATAATTTGATGAAAAATTATAGCTTAATTCCAGTCCTTTCTGAATAAGATGGTGATATTAATGAAATGATTTGATACAGTTTAATCTAGTTTTATCAAGAGAAACGGAGCCGACAACCCCACACTGGTGGTGGAGGAAAGCTGCAAGTGTGCAGACCTTGACACCCTTCTCAGAGTCACCTCTGTGAAGCAGTGACAGTGGCGATGGTCTTTTTTTCAAGTTTCAGTTGCTTTAAGAGAGATTATCTAGCAGGAAGTCTGTGAGTACTAACTGGTTTCTATCTAAGCCATACTTCCTGTTTGGTTGATAAAAAAGTAAAAATAATAGGTATATTTCAAAGCAAGTGTTAAGTCATTTAAGCAACTCCTAGAGGCAAAAAAAAAAAAAAGAAAAAATATGCGGGGCAAATTTCCCATTTTCCTCCAATCTGGAACTGCCGTTGAAGACCTAAGGGCCATAAAACCTGTATCCAAAAGATAAACTCACATTCCTTAGGGAGCATTTTTTCTGTATTATTTATTTTTATTTTGAAGTGAGGAGGTAATTAGGTTTGTTTATTTTTAGAAGAGGTACTGGGGATTGAACCCAGGACCTTGTGCACGCTGAGCTACAGCCTCCCCCTCTTAGGGACCATTTTAAAGTGACTGGTTTTGACCTTAAAAACATAATCCTTCATTAGGAAATCATTCTTTCAGATGTTTTCAAATGTAAAACGCTCAAGTTCATTGCCAGAATCCCAGTTGGGTGGAAAGAAGCCTACCAGGCTTATCTTCATTCCTCTTGTCTGAAAATACCCATTGCATCTGCTAACTGTGAAACCTTGGGTAAATGACTCCACTTCCCTGAGCAATAAAGGTGCTCCAGTTAGGAAGGATAATAATCTCTCTCTCCCCGGGTGGCTCCAGGGTTTCCATGCTTAGGTACCGGGATGCAGGTACCTGCCTGGCCTAGATGCATTCAGGCATTCAGATATACATGAACTGGCCCAGGCACTGTGCTGGGTGCAGGGGTTCTACTGACAAACAGCACGGGAGGACACCCTGGATTTCCCCTCATTCCTCCCTGGTGCTGCAGCCTGGAGAGCCCACTAAGCCAGCCGGGTCCCCAGCTGGACACACGGCCTCTGCTCACCTTCCTCTGCTTTGCTCTCTGATTCCCTGGGAGGCACCACTCCCGCCCCCGGGAAAGCCCCCCCCCCCCCCCCCCCCGCCCAGATCCTGGAAGCCCCCTGTCCTCCGGACGCCTGCATCCCCACCAGGAGCCCCGCCGGTCTCCTCTCTGAGCCCTGTAAGGACTTTCCTTCTCTCTAGGAAATAACATGTTGCTCTAGGTTTGTTGGTTCCCAAACTCACATTCCCAGCAGTGGCGCTGGGCAGCTGCAAAGAACGACTGGCGAATTCCTTAACGACTGGCGAATTCCTTAAAAATGCAGATTTTTCTGATCCCACCCCAGGCCGACTGGGAGGCCAAGGATTTCTATAGGGAGCCGGATTTGGGAGGCACTGCTTTGGGGTTGCCAGGTTATTTTTGTTTGGTTTTTTCAGAATCAGCAGACATTTCCCTCTGCCACTTCTTCCAAGGGCTGACCCTTCCTACCTGCCGCTTGCTTCCGTCTTGAAGGCTTCCTCTCAGGTCTCTCTAATCTCACACAAAGAAATCTCTACTCCTCGCTGCATGGGAATAAAAAGGATTGGATTTTATGTCTTTCTGGCCAGCTTTTGGCCCTGCACCATGCAGAGTGTCCACTATAGATTGAATTTTAAGGACATTTCACTGTTTAATTCCAAGCTTAGGTCTGGGATTTTTTCCCCCGTGAATAGGCGTACTCCCTGCAGGGCCTCCAGAGACAAAGGAGGAAGGGAGCAATGATCACCCAGGCTTAATAAAAAGCCCTTAAACTTGATAAATTTAATCTTTATTACAGCTGCAACATATTTTTTAAATTTGCATACAGTAGAATTCACCATTTTAGTGTCGAGTTCAACAAGTTTTGGCCAACACATATATGCAGGTAAATGACACCCCAGTCAACATACGGAACCCCCAAATTTCCCTTCTTCTCTTTGTACAACCCCTCCCTCAGCTCTGAGCTCCTGGGAGCCACTGATGTTTTCTGTCCCTATGGTTTTGCCTTCTCTCAAATGTCATATGTCATATAAATGGAAATACACAGTATGTCAGCTCCAGCATTTAGAAAGATTATATATTTAAACAAATATGGAAGACAGGGCTATTTTCTTCTAAATTTGGGGGGCTCTGGCACTTAAAATCTGATACGATGTATCATTCTGTGGATCATAAGCCTTTTTGCAGCACACGTGGCACTTCATCTTCTCCGTTTGTAAGCACAGATGAGCAGGGACCTTTGCAGAGGTCAGGTTGCAGCTTCCTGATTTTCTCTCCCATGGCCAAAATACTCCCTTCTCCCACTTCCCTGCCATCTTACCCACTACCCTTTGAAAACTCCTCTCTCTGACAAGCCCAGAATTGGGGAAAGGGACTGGTCCCTGCTGCTGGACCAGGAGACACAGCAGGATTTATGTTGCTCAAGGCTTTAGCTGCCATCCCCTGATCTGAATAAGCATCTCTGGTCTCTTTCCCACCACTCCTGGCTTCCCTTTCTTTGAAGAAGCAACATATATACAAAAGGCAAATACTTCATTTCTAGAATGCAGAATATTCAGTTGCTCTGGGAAAGTGTGGGATGATTTAACTCTTTCCAAAAGAGAACAGAGGAGGAAGTGGGAGAAGAGAAACAGCAGGGGGCTTTCCCACACTCAGAAAATGAGTCTCAGACAGGTAACGCGAGCTCCCAGAGTGAAGAAGAGGCACCTGGCCCAGAGGGTCACCAGGCTGGGCTTGAGCGAGACTGGGAGGCAAAAGGCGGCCACTGAGAGTTCAAGGAAAGTTATCAAACATCGTATTTATTTTCCCAGATCCTGGAGCTAACCAATGTTCTCCAGAAATAATCCCTATGGAACTGGGTGTCTTTTCCTGTCTAGAGCATCAAACACAGCCACCCCTTCCACACTAATCTCATGATTCATCCACAACAAAAATAGACCTGATTTTCAAGGAGGAAACCAAGCAATAAACTGTGAAAAGTGTTCCCCCAAAAGGCCAGGGCCTCAAAGCCCTCCCTGAACACCAGCAGTATCTGAAGTTTCCGACCCAGACAGTCTAGGAGGAGTCAGCGAAGCCGAAACACCAGAAGAAGCAGGCTCACGCCTGTACTCTGTGTGTTGCCATCGTGTGGGAGGCTGCCAAGTCAAACTGTATTTAAAAAAAAAAAAATCCAGTCCATATATTAGGTCTTCCCTTGATTGGTGTGGTGTCTCCACGCAGTCCAATCTGTGCCGCCAGCCCAGAACTCCAGTCCGGGTTTTTTCCCCCTCCCTTCACCTGCCTTTCTGTGGTCGGGGCTCTGGTCCTGCAATCCCCGGGCTGGAAGCAGCCCGGAATTCCAGCTGCCCGACGAAGGACAATCCTGGGGGGTCCTGGAGTCTGACCAGCCCGTGAGAACTCCACCTGCATCACAAAAGCCAGGGGCACACCTGAGCCGGGGCTGACTGCGAGAGGCAAGTATTGCCAGCTGGAGGCTGACTTGTTTGGGACGCTGAGTCCCCGGACGGGTGCGCGCTACCCATCCAGTCCGAGGGGTGCGAGAGAATGTGTGTGTGAGTGAGAGACAGAGGCGGGGGTGGGAGGGGCAGTCAGGTGCCAAGCAGGGGAGCTGTAATGGGGGTTTAACACCCCAGGCAAGCAGTGCTGTGGGTACAGGGACTTCTGATTCTTGATCTGGTCTCCACAAGGTCTAGTGTTCTTTTGGGAGCAGGATGATGGTGGGACCGAATCACTTAGAGTGCTTGGGTGTGCTTAGAAATGCTACCAATTCTACACCCCCCAGGGTCACTGAGCAGGGGGCAAGTAAAGAAAACGAAGGAATTCCAATCTGTTACATGATTGCTTCGTGCAGTGTGTCCATGTGTGTGTGTGTCTGTGTCTGTGTGTGTAAGCAAAGCTGAGATTTACGTGGTGTGAACTGCTAAACTGTGTTCACATTTTCGAGGGTTTTCGAGACTTGTTTAAAGAGAAGGTTCTTTCTAATTTAGAACAAATTAGTTTGTTATTATGTGACAAGGGTGCCAATAGCAATAGTCCTTTCTAGGAACAATCACACCCCCCCAAACTGGAAAATGTCACGGAAAAGGATCATGCCTTCCTTTTGAGGAAAGATGAAGGATATAGGTTCCTCGAATTGTTATGTTGAATTGAAAGTAGTTGGTTCTGTTTATTTCTCCCTTTATTCTTAAGGAGTAAAAAGAGCTTCAAATTATATGTTTTGTTTTCCCCTCTTTGAAATTTAGCATGGTGTTTGGTTCTCCCTGAAAAAGGCTCTAATTTTTCAGCCTCACATTTGGCAGACAGCTCTCAGGACTTTGCTTAACTCCGGGTAGGGGCTGATTTCCACTGGCAGTGGGTAGAGAATAGATTTGATTCTGCTTTCTCTTCGCACAAAAGCTAATCATCACCATCAGCCCTTCGGAAGTTCGCTGTCTACTGAATAGGGGTCGTTTCTTCCCACGTTTTCTACTGTCTGGCGTGATTAACAATTGAAAGGAAGCTCTTCTTTTGAATAAGAAGCCAAAGAATTGGGGAAACCATGGATTCCCTCGGCTTATCTATTTCGAGGATTCTCCACCTGTCCTGTGCTATGCATTTAATGGGATAAGAGGGAGAAGAGAGGACAGGAAGTCCAACCAGTGTTTCTCCAGGAGCATCTTTACTTTTTCCAGAACTTCCTGAAATCGGAAGTCCTTTGTACAGTTGAAAGGGAACCGGGAGCTCCTCTTGTGCAAGTCAGGTCCGTTCACAGTGGGGGACTGGGTAGCCCTGGGAGGCCATCTCCTCTGAAGGAGTTCTAGATTCTGACCCATGGCCACTGCTGACCTAGGAATTCCAGGAGCAGGTCACATGCAGGTAGCTTTGAGCCTGAATAAACACCATAGTGGCCAACCCCAAAGCCTTTACACACACCTAGCTTTGGAAAGGCTCGTAGTTTCACAGCAACACCACCACTGGCCAGACCACACTGGAATGTTCAAGTTGGAAGTTGGCTACATTTAATCTGTTCAGGAAGGATTTCCTTCTTTTTAAATCAGTATTGGTGTTGTGCTATCTAGACCCCGTCCCTAACGGTGTATATGTATCTAAAGACTTTCTGTGTCGCCGCTGGCTATTCTCTGAATCCCCAGGCTGCTGAAAATTAGTAATGGAACTAATAACAGCAACCAGTTCTCCTAAGTCTCCTGTGCGCCGTTAGCTCCGCTGCAGGCTCTCCTCATACGGTTCTAACTGGTTCATACAACATTCTTAAGAGTCACCTCATGGGATGCCCATCTTACAGATCGGAAAACTGAAGCTTCAGAGAGATGAAGTGACTAGCCCAATAGTCGGTGACTTAGGAGATGAGGTCTGTGTGATTCCTAAGCTCTAACCTACACAAAACCTACACAGACTCCTTAGGACAAGATACATTTTAGATAAATTAGCGCGGCCTTAATGTTCTGCACTAGTGGAAGGATCTACAACAGCTTAGACACAGTGCACTGGGATTGGAGGAAACATTGGTATGCTGGCAACTAATCGCTCGCTCTGCCAAAACCATACTCCATAGTCAGACCAGTCTGACTTCCCAGTGAGAGGTGGGGGTCGGGAAGGAAAGAAGCTGAGGACGTGCCTCCCCGCCCCCAGAAGAGGGGATCCTCTCTCTTCTTGGGGCCTTTGTGTTCTGCCCAGTGGAACCAAAAAGAGAACAGGGGATTTATTGAGCAGATATTTAGTGCATTGGAAAGGGAAGAGTGTTTTATGTTTTTAATCAACCCAGCCCTGAGCTATTTATGTCAAGAGAAGCTGGGTCCCCCATGGACAGACCTTTCCAATGGCCCTTAAACTGTTTTGCTACAATCGTTTATCATGTCTTTGTTGGGGCAGAAGTTTTTCCCCTTCTTCCCCATCTTCAAAATCAAAATTGACCCTCCATCCAGCTTCCAACAGGGCAGTCAAAATCTGAAATATTCACCCTCTAAAAAGTCACAAATGATAACCACTTAGCTATTTTCATCATTGAAAAGTCTGTGTTCCTGAAAACTGGCCTCTAATTTCTGTGTCTGTAATCCAAGGGATGGGTTGAGAAGTGAGAGGCTAGTCCTAAAGCCACTGTATCTCCATTTTTTCTAATTCCTTACTATTAATATTTTCTCATTCTCACTTACCCTGTAAGTGTTCTGGCTGATTACTTCTTACTAAGACAGTTATGTTACTGAAGAGGATTTAGGGAACAGTCTCCATCATCAGCCATTTTTCCTTCTAAAATCTCCGTATGCCTGTGCATTCATGCACACAGAGTTCAGTCCTTGTGTGGCTTCTACAAATAATAATGGTCGAAATACGTTTTTTATATTGCTAGCTCAGTTCATTTTTCACTCATTTGGAACTCCAATGGGTGAAAGATGAACACAGTTAAGCCGCACCCCTGACCTTAATTGCAGCCACAGGTAGACAAGTCTGCTAAGTAAACGAAAACCTTGATCAACACGCTGCAATGGTGGAGGAAAGGGGGACATTTTAACCACTTAAAGTGAGCACTTTTAGAAACAAAAACTGAATTAAAATGCTAATCCTCACCCTCACCCTGGTAAAGGTGCTTAGAGTACACCAGACTGAATTTCTCTATGATGGAAAATTACCTTCAGACAAGAAAATGTTCTCAGACATGCAAAGGGAAACTCCATCTGGAAGAGGAGAGAGTGAGAAAGCCTCCGGGCTCCAGGCCTGCCCGCCCTCATCTCGCGTTAAGGCTGCACAAGGCCCAAGCTCCCCCAGAGCTGCCCAGTCCCTCCTGGATTGAGAAGCTGTAGGGCCCCAGTGTCCTAAGCACCTCTTGGGCCAGCCTCTACCTGAGCTCTGCATCCCGCAGACGCGGGGTGGTCCCACCTCCCACAAAGCACCAGGAACTCCATCTGCCCACACTGCTCAGCCCCTCCCCGCGCTCACTGCGCCCTCGGAACCTGCCCGTGTTCTCGCACTTCTCGGACTAGATTATTTCAGTACCTATCAGGGTATCTTATTTATGTCTCAGTGTCTGGTCCGTCCATCTTCAGGACAGGAACCAAGTCGTATTCCTCCTTGGATCCTTTCCCTCATCCTTCTCTCTTTCTTCTCTTTGATTAGCTCCTGGTACGTGGCAGGTGCTCCATCAGTCAGTAATTGACTAATTTAATTACAGAATTCATTTCCCCAGGTGCAGACAGATCACCTCAGAATGCCGAGAGCCTTTGTAGATGTGGTTGATCAGTAATGGTGGAGAAACTTTGTAAATCTGGGAGGGGCTCAGGTGGAGGCAAGGCAATGCCAACTTTCAAAAAGTCGTTTCCAAAAGCAGAGACTGGGGGGAAGGTGTAGCTCATTACTAGAGCACATGCTTAGTGTGCGTGAGGTCCTGACTTCAGTTCCCAGTACCTCCATTAAATAAATAAATAAACCTAACTACCTATTCACCCCAAAAAACCAACAAAACATAAAAAGAATTTTTTTAAAAAAGCATAGACTAGGGAAATATTGGCTGACAAAATTCTGGGACAGATTACTCAACAGGTGATAATGTAAGGATTTAGAAAATAGTGTGATTTGTATAACCCAGCCTGTCCTCCCAGAGTCAAGCCATACCAAGCTCACCCTAGTTCTTTCTTCTGAGATTCGTGGAAAAGGTGTACTAGAGACTAGAGATTTGTCACTCGGTGGTGTGTTCTGAACCGTCTGGAATTGTTGCTTTTATCCCAGAAACTGCACGCAGCCGGAGCGCTGTCTTAACTGGGCTGCAGCCAGTTGATGGTGATCGAATTACACTGCTAGGTGTGCCGTGGGTGAGTGGCGTCCCAGGACACACGTCGTAAAGCCGTGTCATCTGGTCTTGACATAGTGTTTCTGCATTTTAGCAAGCATTTGACACAATCTGTTATGATATATTTTTTCACGTACTCAACCAATTGTCATTAAAATGTGCGTTCTGTGCCAAGCATTGTATTAGCTGCTTTTTCAGTCTTTGTGACTCAGAAGCAAATTATGAATTAGTTGATAGCCAGGAGGACAAAACCAAGTCGAAAATTGATTGCTTGAAATTCTCTTTGGAACAAAGCAGGAAGTTGATTGATTCATTCCTGTGTGTGTTCACACGCACATGCACGCGCGTGTCCTGGTCTCCGGGCTGCACCGCGTGTTCCCCACTCATTCAGGCCTCTGCTCAGAGTCCTCAGACCACCATCTCTGTAAAAGCCGGCGCCCTGTCACTGCTGGTCCCCGAGGTTGCTGAATTTCTCTTCACCGCACTTTTCCTTCTCTGCAGTCATCCTACAGATGGGGTCCCACAGCTGCCATTGTCCGTCGCTCTCCTTAGAATGTGGCATGAGCAGGGGGTGGCACTTCACAGGTCTGGGCCTTTTGTTCCTTGCTGTTCAGCATGTTTATTGGTCACAACTGTTGCCATTCTGGCCAGTGCAATTTCCAGACGATGGAAAGTTAGGAGGGAGAGCTGACGGTAAAGAAGAGAATCAAAATTCATTAGAGTAGCATATGCAAAAGCCCTTTGATCACTGGAAAATGACACTTAAGTGTAAGTTATCATCGTTATTTAAGTGGCAATAAATGTGAGCCAAAACCAATAAAATGAAGGTTAAATACAGGCTCATGCATTTAGGTTCAAGAAAATCAATTACACAAGTCCAAGATGAAGGAGACGGGGGATGGTGGCTTAGCCGTGAGCAGAGGACGGTTTAGAGCTGCCGTGGGAAACACACAGGGTGAGTGGCTGGGCGTTCTTGGCATGTCTCCCAGTCTGAGGTGCCACGTCGTGCAGGGGACACTGACACACCAGAAAGAGGCCAGGGAAGGGTAACAGCTAGAGAACAACAGTGGGAATTGGGGGGGGTTAACTTGTAGGAGAGGGGACCTGGTGGGGAGTGGGGGTGGACCGCCTTTAACTCTCTGTCTCTGCTCTGCTCACATGGGGAAGGAGAGCTTGTGGCGTGTGTTGAGGGCCAAGTTAGAACCGCGAGGTCCTGGGGGGCAGATTTCCATCCGGGGAAGGACGATGGCTGGAGCTCAGAGCCGGCACCCTCAACCTGGCTGGGGCCCGAGCTCACTGTCCCTGGAGATGTTTCAAGAGAAGCCAGGACAGGACAGAGAGGGAAGCTGGAAGAGCCAAACCAGCTGGTCTTTGTGCTTCCAACTCTGACATCACCCATTTGTTCTAAACTTCAGTGTTTTCATTCCACGCGCACTGAGTGTTTTTCTACCTGGTCTGACTTGACTGAAATACTGCTGTGCGTGTGTAGCTGCCCCCTGATGAAGGGGCCTTAAGAGTTTCTGCTGTTTTGGTTCATGGAGGAAGTTCCCCCATCCCTCTGCAGTGTCTCCTCTTTTTCCATCACCTGCCCTTTCGGTAAATTGGAGTTCGACACCTTGGGGTCATTGAAAGCCCTCTGAACTCATCCTCGAACTTTGCACATGTGGATTCCTTCACCTTCTTACAGTGATGCTCGTGTGCCAAGCCTGCCCCAGATGCCCGAGTCCAGCCTGCATTCTGAGGACTGAGTGAGTGTACTTCACCCTGAGAAATTGAAACAACTGAAAAAATGCAGCTTGGAGACGTTTTTCTGAGGCAGCCCCTCTTCCTCTCTTCCCTACTTCTTTAGAATTTTAGTATTTTCAGAATATCTGAGAATTCAATTTAGTTTCTTTTTAAATGTGAAATGTAAGAAATGATGGTAAACACCAAAGAAAATTGATCACCCATAGCCTATAACATTTGTGATTAAAACTACATTTTTATGTGAAAAAAATTAAAATAAATAAATAAATAAATATTTTTTAAAAAATACATTTTTATGAAGAAAGTCTGATTCCCAGGGAACAGTTTTCTACTTATCAAAATCTATTAATATCAGATGGCCACCTTTCATGTAGAGGCTCCAAGCTCACAGAAAAGGGGGGACACCCAATGGTGCTTCCCCGAGTCCACTCTCCCAAAGGTGACAAAGAGAGAAACATCAGCCTTCCCGGACAATAGTAGAAAATTGTCTGTAAGGCTTTCAGGAGAAAATACAGAAAGGCTGAGAGCAGAACTACAAAGGGGCCAACCCTAATGACCTGAAACGTGGGTGGAAGCCCTCAAGACCAGGCAATGAGAATTAAACACAATACGTTATGTTTTCCCACCCTGGATGCCACCTCTACAGATAGCTTATTTGAAAAATGTCAAATCGTCATCCTTGTTTACCCCAGTGACCGGCTGTTTGGTGGTCTGGCTGTCAGAGTCACGTGAAGGGAATGAATTCGGCCTTTCCAGGTCAGATTTACATTATCTAGAGCTCTGCCATGATGATGGACTTAAAGAATCCTAGTATCCTAAAGACATTATCCAGCGCCTCTCAGGAGGTCGAGCTCTCTGGACGTGGTGACTCAGAGGAGGGATGGGAGAAGCTCAAACCCCAGCACGAAGACAGGCAGCAGCAGGAAGTCAGAACAGAGCTGGAAGCAAGTATGTCACCCTGATCGTTAGCGCTGGGTGGAGTGTCCTGTGTTCCCCAGCCCCGTCTCTCCAGAGTAAGCCAGACATGCTGACCTGCATTAAATCTTTGCAACCCAGAGCTACTTGCTCCGAACGTTCTGGAGTTTTCATCAGTTCAAACCCCACCCCCAGCTTTTTTTCCCTACATTACTCAGCACATCTGTGTCTGGATGAAACTTCGGAAAATCCCTCTCTTGTTTTCTTGCAAAAACTCTTTGGCTGGTGACATCTGAAAATATTTTTTACAGCTTGTAGTTCTTTTTCTTTCCCCTCTAAGCATTTGAAGTCTAGGACTGTTCTCCCCTGGCAGTTGGATCAGAGAGAAAGCTCTGCTCTCAGCCACCCACCTCATGGATTCAAAGCGCTGGCCCCAGTGGGTCCCAGCCCAAGTGTACACTATGTTCTGGGCAATGCAGCCCTGTTACCAGAAAATAGTCAAGGGAAAGACTTCCAGGACAGCAACCTGATCTTTATATTTGAAGGAAGCATGTTATTAGTAAAGCATGTATTTATCCCTACAACAAAATAATATATTTTCCCACATTATTAGCAGCTATTATTGCAGGCACAGAAAAGAACACATAAGGCAATGATCCATCATTCAGTTTAATGTCATATCTCTCCTGGGTGCCTTATGATTCAAAATAAGTATGGAGAATGTGGTTTGTGCTTCCGGACATATCTCCCTGTGAGAGGCGAGGCCCTAGCTCAGGAGATGACTGCAGAGCAGGGCGGAAAAGCACAGAGGATAGTCCTGCTGGCCATGAGAGGGGCGGACCAGCCAGGCGCACAGCATTCATCGTCTGTAAGCACCTCGAGGCAAAGGTCTAGACTTCACGTCTTTCATACCCTCCATGCCCCAGGAAACAGAAGCAAATAACGAATCCTTACTCTTTGCTGAATGACTTCATTTCAGCAGGAACAGCTCCCATCACACTGATGTTGGGCAGATAAACTGATACGGTACAAGATTTTTTCATCTGTTTCTGACCTCAGTCTGGAATGTCAGTGTCATGCTTTCTAATTAGAGACTCATAAGACAACTGATAAAGTCTAACCACCGTATAACCCTGCACAAAGCAGGTTTGACGTGTAAGCCTCACATTGACCCTTGGAAATAGATGTTATTTTCATCCTAATTAATTCATCCCTCTTTTACCGGGGCCTTCTAACTAAGTGCCAGGCACTGCGCTGAATGCTAGGGATCCGTCAGTGAAGAAAGTCCCTTTCTGGTGAGAGGAAAAATCAGCAAGCAAGAATAAAAATAAATACATACATGCTTTAACTCGCTGATAAATACTAGTGAGAAAATAAAACTGTAGTATGATACAGAGTCATCAAGGAGGAGGTGAGATCTTTAGAAAGAATCCTCTAGGGAGGACGTGAAGGAGCCAGATCTAAGGAAAGGGTATCAGACTAAGATGCAGAGCAGGTGCCAAGGCCCTGAGGCCAGACAAGGCTGGTAGCCTCCCGCACAGGAGGGAATCAAGTGTGGCTGACAGTGTGACCGGGAGGAGAAAAGGAGACGCTGGGGTAAGAGAGGAAGCAGCGACCAGTTTAGAGGGCCTTGTGGGCCTTGACAGGATGTATGGATTTTATTATAAGTTGAATGTGAAATTAGTGGAGGGTTTTAAAATATCATTTTGGCCTCTGAGGAATAGACTGAGCATGAGGGGAGGCAAGGAAGTCAGCGGAGGGGCCGCTACTAGAGTCCCGTTGAGAGAGATGATGGCTTGAACTAGACAATAATTCATGGAGATAGGCAAAAATGGCAGATTCCTGATGTATTTTGGTTTTTTTAATTCAAGTATAGGTGATTTACAATGTTGTGTTAGTTTCTGGGGTACAGCATAATGATTCAGTTATACGTATATTATATATATGTATATTCATTTTCATATTCTTTTTCATTATAGGCTATTACAAGATACTGAATGTAGTTCCCTGTGCTGTACAGTAGGACCTTGTTGTTTATCTATTTTATATACAGTAGAATGTATCTGCTAATCTGAACCTAATTTATCTCTCTTCCCCCTTTCCTCCCAGTAACCATAAGTTTATTTTCTATGTCTATGAGTCTCTTTATGTTTTGTAAGTAAGTTCCTTTGTATCATTTTTTTGGATTCCACATATAAATGATATTGTATGATATTTGTCTTCCTCTTTCTGACTTACTTCACTTAATGTGATCATTTCCAGGTCCCTCTATGTTGCTGTAAATGGCATTATTTCATTCAGATTCCTGATGTATTTTGGATGTCCCACTGATAGTACCTGCTGATGGATTCGATTCAGGGAATGTGGAAGAGACAGGCTCAGATCCTGAATGGGTGTATTGAAACTGAGGCTCAAAGAGATTAAGGAACCTTTGTCTAAGGCCACCAAGCTCTGCGTGGCAGGGCTGGGACTCCAATCCAGGGCTCTCTTTCCAAAACAAGTTTTACTTTCCATTCTTGCGTTAAGGATATGAAATGTGCAAAAAATGGCTAAATGAGAATTAAGTCCTCTTAATCCCTCTTGACACTGATGTGGTGATTTTTTGGAGGCTGTCTGTAGTAGACAGCGTGTAATATCCTTGCTCCAACGAGCCCGTCGATCTGCGGTCCACTGCAGCTAGTTGTAGTCACCAGAATCAATACGCTGCCTCTGAGAGTGGACGTTTGCAACCGCAAAGTGCACTTCAGCTAAATTCTTTTCAGAGGTTGTCTCATTTTCAGAACTAACATTTCCTAGTGATATCATAAATTATTAGAGGGATACCAGGCAACAGATCAAGTCTGTCTCTGTGTGGGCTCTCATTGCAAGTTCCATGGTTCTATTAAATCCGCCTTGGTAGACAAGCTGTTCTTTAAAGTCTCCCTGTGAGCCGCAAATGCTGTAAATTCAGATCTTTATTCTTCAGCTGACTGGCTAAGTAATACAGAAGGAGTCCTTTCACCCCGAACTCTGGTTGAGATGTCCCCAGACCTTTTATACCAGATCCAAGAACGGGGGGGGGGGGAATCTGGAAATATGGGTCTCACTGCTTATGGCTTCATCTGTTCATTTATTCCATAAATGCCTACTGGGCTCCCAGCACATGCCAGGCACCCAACTGGGTGTCGGAGAGCAACGTACATGAGGAGTACCTTGATCTTAGTCATCCTGATTCCTGAGTCCCAGGTGACCAGGTATGGCTTTGGTCTCCTTGCCAGCATCTCCCTTAGAGCAGGTTCCCTTCTTTACCTGTCTCCAAAGCCGCCTGTGCTGGATCCCAAGCCGTGACATCAGTTACCTTCAGACCAGGACTGGCCAAATTCCAAGGGTAGACAGAAGTGATTTTTGAAGGATTATAACTCACCTTTGCGGAAATGTGGTCCCTAAGACAGAAGCACTCATTGTGAATGCAAATGCTAACAAAGATCTGGGGAGAGCCCTGGGTGCCTGTTCTCTGACCCCAAGGTCAGCAGGGCAGGCACCCAGCGATCGTTGGGGGCCATTTTCAAGCCCCTTAGGTAGCACATGGTTCCTCTGAGAACCCCACTGCAGTGACCCCCCCTCAGAATGCTGTGGGTGGGAAGTGGGAGGAAACAAAACGGAAGAGATGGAGCCAATGAGGGTTTTATTAAAGACACCACAGGTATTTTTTTATACAGTCATGGATTCGTGTTTGATTGTACAAAAATTCGTGGGTTCTGGGATGATTCATTCTCCCGGAACCCAGAAATTAAGGACGATGTGCTGTTCCATTGTCTATAAAACACTCCTTTTTGTCTCTGAAAGGACCTTACAAAACAAAACAAAACAAAACAGGAAAAAAAGCCTTACTGGGCAAAAACTCTCCCCCCAATCAACATTATAGGGTAAGATTTTATATACAATGCCATATTGTTCTACAGATTTTCTTATACCATTGGCAATACTATTAAAAAATCTCAGCTAGAATTATTGTCAAGACTCTTGCATGAGAGTGAACGTTCTTTTAAGCACCGTCATTTTCAGGGATGAATTTTCACACTCACACACGCATGCACACGCACACAGAAATACCAGGAAGCAAAAATTTGCACAAACTTGCACAAATTTCCAATTTAAATGTTTCATGTTTGTATTGCGATGGCTGTTACATAGGTGCATATGTTTGGCAAAATTGATCAAAACTGTACATTTAAAATACGTGTATTTGTTGCATCTAAATTATACCTCAGAAAACTTGACTCAAAAAGTAAAAAGCAAACCAAAAAAATTCCAATTTTATATTCCTTTCGTATTTGTGTGTCAGTCTTCAGCTTCTGGTGTTTTTATTACCAAGGATTTTAGTCCGAGTACTCAGAAGGAGCAGAGCGATTATCAAAAGCTTCCTGTATTAGGACTAACATTTAGCCAGGAAATTAACTTTTAGCCTTAAATTCATGTTATTTTGAGAAAAAGCAAATGCACATCTCTGAATAACAAAGTTGTACAGCATGTAGCCAGCTTCTGAAAGTTGAAAACTCAGATAAACCCCGGAAATCAAAGCTTTCAGAGTCCAGCCTTGGCAGGTGGGGAGGAGTCATCAAGGAAACCACTGTGTTTTCTGATAAACTGAAAAGGCCTGTTTAAGCCTGTCAAATACTGTAACATTCAATGTTTTGAACCAAATCCTAGTTCCAAGTATTTCTTTTCTGTCGCATTTTTCTGGTTCCTCTTGATAACCAAGGCAATCTTCCGTTCTTTGAATGGCTTCTGTAGAAAAATTGTTGCCATGTCCCAAACTGCCTAGCTTTGTTGGGATTTAGACACATCTCTGGACTGGCCCACAGAATTACTTGGGAGCAGCCCTTGTGCTGCTGGTCCAATCCCGGATGTGCTGAATGTGAAAACTGAGACCCACTAAGACCTTTTGGAAACCGACTTTGGTCTTCCTCCTCCCACAGCCTGGGTCTCCCCAGGACCCGAGGGGGAGGGGCTGGTAGCTTCTGTTTGATGCTGGGCGGATGAGAGGGGTCTGTGGAGGCAGGGCTTCCTCTCCCATCCCTGAGACCCCTCCCTTCCCTGGGACAGCTTCCTTAAGCAGCTCCTTCTCCCACTGCTCCAATCCAGAAACATCAGGTTCTGAACAAAACCCAGCTTTGCCCCTATATCCTTTTCATTCCAATTCTCCCTCATGTCCCAGAAGCACCAGCCTGCTTGGCTGGTGAGAAATTCATATTCCCAACCGGGACAGGCCCTTGGACACAGGGTAGCAACCCCCTACCCTGGACTCACTTGGGTGCCTCAGCCCCAGGCTAACATGGAAACTTCAGACCCACACTGACTCAGGGGAAAGGGCATCATTACTGACAAAACAAAACATTAAAAAAAAACAAAAACGCAAAATAGATTAAACAAAGGAAGATGAAGCCTTAAATGAGATGGATGTAAAGCAGTCAGCATCTACATACCTGTTGAAAGGTGGAAGTTTGGCCGACGTTGTTATCATTGTCCTGAGGGTTAGTAAGGATGCTCGATGCTCAGGACTCAGGGAGGACCAGTGACACAAACCTGCCTCTTCATACCGCAGCCCCCAGCTGCTCCTTACGGATGCTCACTGCCCAGATCTCCCAGCGTTCTTTCAGTAGGAATAGCATTAAGGGAGTTAATTGCAGAATTATTTCAGTTGGTAGCTTTTTCTCTCTTCCATGCAAAGTGCTAAGAGTTTTCCAAGTTAACTTTATACACTCGGTGTCTGTGCTTTCATATAACCCTGGGCCAGGGCTCTTTCTTTACTGAGAAACAAGACTGTTGTCAGTCTCCATTTATCAGTCCGCTCCCAGTCATTCAAAGACTCTAAACCTGGGAGGTAAACCATGAAATAAGGCAGAACAGAGTCCCCATGTGAATGCTAACAATAAATACTCTGGCTCAAAGATTATGAATCCCTTTGGCGTTCCCTTGTGCCGTGAATCAGCATTGATGTATCTGGAGTCCTTTCACTTTTCCTCCAGAAAAACTTTACATAATTTGGAAACAAACAATATACTGTACAATTAGAGGGGAACAGAAGCCAGCAAAGGGCCATCTGTATCATTAAAGAGAGCCACGCCATGTGCTTAATTAACCCCCGCCATCTGAGTGAACATCCGTTTTTGTATCCATGGGAACCTAGGTCTCTGAGAACCAGTAGTGAGTATCAGGAACACTGGCTCTGCCACTCGTAAGCCGTGTGACAAGTGACTTAATGGAAATAAGCCTTGGTTTCCTCATCTATGAACTAGAAATATTAGTACCTACCACTGTAATTCCCTTTTGAAAGGATAGTGACGTCCCTCTGTGGTTACATGCACGCATAGACTGTAACGACATTTGCATTTTACTGGTATTCACAACTTTAACTTTTAAGAAATTTTCGTACTTAAAACAGAGCATCGATTTGCTTCAGTTTGCACTTTTTTTCCATTTCACTCGGCACATGACCTTTTCATTCACTCACGCTTATAAACTCAGCCGTAAAGGACTGGAAGTTAAGAGAATTATATCATATAAAAATATGTCGTGTGCGTCCGGCATGGCCAGGCTGTCTGCAGCCCGTGAACTCACAGATGGAATCAGTCACCGGGGTTTCATCATCAAAATGAATAACATAGATGGAAAGTTCTGGCTCCTAGCGGTCACGCTGCCAGGCAGGGATTCCCGAGTGTTGGACGCCTCTGGACTGAATTCCAGCTTAAGCAACACCCAAGAGGTGAGCGTTCAAACAATAGCGCCCCCTTGAGAAAACGCCAGTGTTTTTGCCTAGTGAATAAGCAGGAGCCTTTAGTGTATTAACTTTCCTGTCTTTGTGCTTTCCTGGCATCTACCAGCATTTCTTCCTAGTTGCCAAACCATAGCTGATGAAAAACAGGGTTTTAGAAGTAAGTTCATTTTTTTTGTTTTTTTTTTAAATAGTTATTTATTCATTTGTTTATTTTTTTATTGAAGTATAGTCAGTTTACAATGTGTTCATTTCTGGTGTACAGTATAGTGATTCAGTTATACATATATATTCTTTTTCATATACTTTTTTGTTATAGATTATTACAAGATATTGAATATAGTTCCCTGTGCCATAGAGTAGGACCATGTTGTTTGTCTGTTTTAGGCATAGTAGTGTGTGTCTGCAAATCCCAAACTCCCGGTTTATCATTTATAAAGGCAGCCTCTCCTGAGTCCCCTCTGCCGTCCTTCCCTGTCAGGCCCTCCCCGCCTCTCACCCAGGATGGCAGTGACTCTTCCCTTGATTCCCCACTCACAGGAAGACTTCCCCAGTCTGTCTTGCCCACCGATACCAATTAGACCTGACTTATCCACCACCCTGATTACATTTCTTCCATGCTCCTAAATTTTATGTGTGTTTTACCGCAATTTTTTTAAAAGCCTTCAGAGAGGGCCCAGTGCTTACCCAATCAAGTGTAAACTGACTTGAAACTTGAGCCCTGCCTAGGAGAGCCGTCCAGCTCCATCCAGCACCCTCTGTGGCTCAGCCCAGTTCCCACACACGCCCCACGGTTTCCCTTGCTGTGGGATGTGCCCGCCCCTCTCTCTCCCATCCTCCTCATCTTTTCAAACTAATCTGGTCCAGGGGTCTTTTCAGTTGTCACTTCCTGTGGGCGCCCCTGGAGCCTCCTTGCCCCAGCTAGGCCTGTGGCTCTCCCTTCTGAATGTGCATCAAGGCCTTTATCTTGTTTTGCTTTGGCTAATATTTGTTCTTGACAGTGAACTCCCTGCAGGGGACTGTGGTTTTGCCTGTTTCTCTCTGTCTCACGGTGCCAAGCCAGGGCACCTTTATCAAGAAGGATCAGTAAACATTCCTGGTGTCAACTAAACGTTTGTGTGTGTCCATGGAGGAAATATGATTAAGGGTATGTGTAGGGAATCAAAACAATTACTTGATAGCAGGCAGATGTTTGGATACAGAAAATTCAGAATGAATATTCAGATGAGCAGGAAGATGTATAAATAGGAAAAACACCTCTCATTCATTCATGACCGGTGGAGCCGGGTTCCAGACACTTTCCTATGTGATGATGGTACAAGATGAGAAGAGCAGGATGCCTTCTCGGAGAAGTCTGGAGTCTGGGGCTGGATGGGGACCCCGTGGCCATGTAAATGTAACAGGCCCTCTTACCCCTGGTTACTCTGGCAGGGGTGGTTGGGAGGTGAAGAACAGGGGTGCGCCTGGCCCAGCCTGGGCGGTTGGACCGCTGGGTGAGTGGCCGGCGTGTGAACAGGCAGACCTGGACACTGGAAAGACAGGGAGGCGTCAGAGCATGAGAAGACCTGCTGGTCATTGTGAGGAGCGTGTCCTTTGCATTGGAGGCGGTCGCGGAAGGGGACTGGGAGGATCCATCTGAGTTTTAGAAGCATTCCTTGGCAGGCGAGGTGGAGGGTGACATGGGGGCGTGGGGAGCAGAGTAAGATGGCAGGCAGCACGAAGGCTACCGTGAGAATTCAGACCGGAAGTGAGGCAGGCTTGAGTGAAAACCAGAGGGAAAGGAGTATTTGAGAACTCAGGGATTGAATGCATGAGAAGGGACGGCTCTTGGGGGAAGCGGGGTGGCCAGCCTGGAGGTCTCGTCTGGTCCCTGGGTTGTCCAGGCTGGAGAGAGGCAGCTCCTGTAGAAAACACAATTAGGGACTCGATACTTCTGTTTAAGTTCCTGGCTCTGGGACTGGCTGCCTTCATAATGTAAGTCAATTAGACCGCTCTCCCATACTTTCAAGCACAAGACCGGGAATGCATTTGAGAAGAATGCAGCTGAGATCAGAGTCACAGAAAGATGAAGATATTTAACTTTTCGAGGCCTGTTTCCTCTGAAAGATGAGAAGAAAAATAACAACAGCTCTCTTTCACGGAGAAGCTACAAAAATTAAAGAACTTAATACATGTAAATTGCTCAGCACAGGGCCTTGCGTAAAATACGTGCTCAAAATGTCAGGTTATTATGATGATGGTTTCCCTGTGTCGGCTTTTGATGAGGAAGGAGGAGAAAGGGAGAGGGCTCCTCAGCTCTAAATACTTGCCACAGTCGCATCAGGGGCCAAACCTTCCTTCTTAAATATAAACAAGGACCCTTCTCAATTTAGATGTTTTGTCTTTTTATAGGAAGATCTGAAAATTCTGCTCTTGGATCAAGAGTGATTTGCATGCAACACCCACTCTTATCTGTGCCCCTGTGGGTCATGGTCAGAAATCAGAAATTAAAGATGCAGGCAGTAAAATTGCCAGAAAGATGGCATATTGAAGTAATCTTCTAGAAGTCTCCCGAGAAAAGTTTGCCTTTTCTTTTGGAAGGCCCTTCGGAAAACTCATTCACTAGGACAGTTTCAGTTTATTTAACTTTCAAGGATATTTTTTGGGGGGGTCTCTCATTGTCTCTTTGGTATGAATTTTAACCGAGAGCAAGGTAAAGACAGGTGCCCTCTTGAATTCCACCACCTAAATTGTCTGTGGAGAAAACCCTTCTCGCTGCCCTGGGATGTGTAGGAAGTCTTCTCCATGGTTGGTTTTAGATGTTGAGTTGAGGATACTCACGTGCAGACACAATGCCTTGAGAGTTGCCATTACTTTAAATGGCTTGCAGTTTGATCCTCAATTGAGGACTTTTCTCCAGATGTGAAAAATACAATCACATATCGCGAATCTTTAGAAAAGGTGTGTCTCAGTAGCATCTAGGAGATTCTTAGGACTCCTTTAAAGCACTGACAAGTCCTGCAGTCTGTTAGCCTTGGGCTGGAGCAGGAGGGAAGCTCCATGTGCTTTGAAACTACAATACAGTGAAAACAGCACAACAGGCAGCAACGCCTAGTTAATTGCTCTGAAATAAACACATGGATCCCAGGCCCCATCTGGACCACGGTCATTTTCTCCAACTCACATGAAACCTCTGAGCCCGCACGCTCTTCATAAGGTACAGAGAAGAGGCGGATGCAGGGGGAGGAGGGGGAGGAGGAGAAGGACTCAGAGGCTAGCAGGCATCAGGGTGATGATGAGAACAGGCTATGAAAGAAGCTCCTCCTCCAAACCCAGAGTGCATAGGGCAGCCCCACCCACAGCCCAAAGGGCGCCAACCTTGAGACAGAGACCCTGACGGAACGGGAGGGATGTCAACAAACGCCTGTAATGAGGGGTCATCTTCTTTGTAAGATTTCTCAACTCCGAAGAAATGACACTTTAAAGATTTTGAATCAGTTCAAGTGTCTAGGGCTGCATGCCATGGACAAGGATGCATAGGAGCCCAAACTGACAGGAGGAGTGACCCCAAGGAAGACCAAAATCACCCCGTCTCTGTTCCAATATTCGTGGGGAAAATGTTTTTATTAGTTTTTAAAAGGCTTAAGATTTAATTAACTGAAGTCGATGAGCAAAGAGATGCAGTTTTAATTTTCCTGTAACGGCTTCACCTTGTTCTGGGTCCCCTGTGTCTATGTCCTCGGTTGGGGCTGGGAAGAGATTGAATCTTGCATTTAAAGTTAATGATCTCAGTTTTAAAAGCGTTGCTCTCAGGCTAACTCGGTTTCTTTGGGGCAAATGCTTCATCTCTCCCCTTCCCGTCTCCTTTGCAGGATGCCAGGGACCTGGGACGATACACGGTCTTCAGGTCGGTCTTAGTTGTAGGGCTGCTGTAACAAAGTCCCACCAACTGGGTGGCTTAAAACAACAGATACTTATTGTCTCAAGGTTCTGGGGGCCTGAAGTCTGAAATCAGGGTGCTGGCAGGGTTGGTTCCTTCTTGAGAACTCAGGGCGGGGCAGGGTATCTGTGCTTTGCTGGCTTCTGACAGTTGCTGCCCCCATCCTTGGTGTTCCTTGGCTTGTGACAGCACAACTTCAGTCTTCACACGGTGTGTATGTCGTGTGTGTGTCTTCCCTTCCTATAAAGACACTGTTGCTGGTGGATTTAACTGTGTTCCAGGTTCTTGTCCTGTCCCAGAAAGAATTCAGAGACAAGGCATAGCGGTTAAAAAAGTAAAGTGAGAATTTATTAAAGGATGGATTGTACACTCTCGAGGGGAGAGCAGGCAGGCTCAGGTGAGCGGCTGCCCTGAGTTTCTTTGGCAAGTTGGTTACATAGGGTGTAAAAATGAATGGGCAAAATAGTCATTGTGGAAGGAAGGGTTTGGGGTCATAGTCCCTGATTTTCATCCCAACTTCACCTTCCTGAAGGGAGGAGGGATTTTCGTCCTATTTACTCTGGATCAGAAGTGTCATGGCATCGGTGCGTGATGGGTACTTCTAATCCGTGAGGCTAATTTTATTGTAATGAGGGCGTAATGAGCAAAAGGTTACATTCAGACACTGGACATTTCTACCTTTTCCCACCTTTCTTTGTTGGCCTCTGGGCCACTTATCACCCCCAAATCTGTGACCACTTATCAGTCCAGGGGTTCCTGCTTTTCTTTCTCTGCCCAGGGACCCCTGGTGCTTACATGATGTATGGTTTCCTGCATTTGGCCCATGCCCCTCCTTTCTGCCCAATTCCTGCCATTTGGTCTGTGTCCCCCTTTCTCTGCTCATATCTAGCTATCTGCCTGCTCCAACAACACCAGTCATTGGATTAGGACGCACCCAATCCAGTGTTGCCTCATCTTAACTTGATGACATCTGCAAAGATTCTGTTTCCAACTAAGGTTACAGTCATGGATACCAGGGGTTGGACTTAAACATGTCTTTCTAGGGGACAAAACTCAACCCACAACAGGGTCCTTACAGGTCCTTGCTCTGGTGGCTGATCTGGTCTGATTACCGCACTTAAAGGGGCTGAGGCGCTGAGGCTTGGGGATGTCATGTTATGGGTTACTGGAGGTCATGGTCCTAATGTTCCCTCCCGTCCTAAAGTACCAGCGCCCAGTCCCAAGCCTCTATCCGCCCAGCCATCCGTCCAGCGTCCTGGCCACAGTGCAGGCCACAGGGCCACAGCGCTGCCTCGGCCCCATCCAACAGAGACTGTCTCACCAGGACTCCGTAGAGTTCACCTGCCAAGATGATGCAGAGCTCTCACAGGAAGCTTGAAAGTCAGCTGGTCTACATCTGGGCAAGCAGGATTTACCCCCACTCCAGTCCCTAGTTTCAACCTTTAAAGGGGAAACTTAACCAAACAGGACCCTGTGGGGCCCTTGGGGACAGACCCCTCCCCCGTATCCTCTGCTGTAGCTCCTCTCTGGAGGGCCCAGATCATAGTATCTCATGTATATTTGCTGAGGTTTTCAGATGCTAAAAACCACCACCAAAGGGAAGAAATTAACTACTTGATGATCGTTAGCATGTGACCCCCAGACCTTCTGGTGCCTCGGGGTTGATAGTGTTGACCAGCCCTGTTCCCTCAGCATCAACCAATCAGAGGATTGTGCACGAGCTGATCACGTCCCCTGCGTTCCTCCTCCCTCACCTGGCCTTTAAATAGGCTTTGCTGAAATCCTTTGGGGAGTTGGGGGTTTTCTTGGGCACGAGCCACCTACCCTCCTTGCTCAGCCCTGCAGTAAACCTTCCTCTGCTCCAAACTCCAAAATTTGTTTGGCCTCCGGTGCACAGGTCACACATTCGGTGGCAAAACCAGGACACTCGTGTGTGTTTCCTCAGGGCCTTTGTAGTACTGTTCTTCAGCCTGGAGTGCTTTTCCCCCAGATAAATACACAGCTTCCTGTAAGATGATTCAGAACTCAAGTGTACCCTCAGCAGTGGCCTTCCCTGAGCATTCTGTCTAAAGTGATTCCTGCCCCTCACACTGTGCCTTTCCCTGATTCCATTTTCTTAGTGAAATATTATTTCCGAGCACTAGGAGTGCTGTTTTGCTTACTGCTAACCTGGTTTCTGAGCTCACCTGTAAAGAAGTAGCCCTTTCCTCTTTCATTTATTCATTCAGTCATTAATTCAGCCAACAAATAATATTACTACCCAGCATATTGTCAGAATATCCAATATTATATGCAATTGAATTATAGTCCTTAAAGGCAGGAACTCTTCTTCAGTGCTGAATCCGTGTCACCCCGCCTGTATAGTTCAGTAAATCCTTATAGAAATGGATGAAGATTCCATGAGAAAGTTGATCCTGTGTAGGACTTTCATCTCAATCTCACTGTAAAATTAAATGCAGTTTTTCCTCGGACTCCTGCCCAAGACCAAACGTTGAGAAAAAGCGGCACAAACAAGAGATAGCATCATGGCTAAGGAAATGCCATCTTTTGAAGAAGATGAGTCTTTGACTTTTAAAAGTGCTCACGATTTTTTTAATGCGGGTGGAGGTAAAGATGATTTTCAGGAGGGAGATGGTTTGTGATTTCCAGTTAGTCCTGCAGAAAGGCAGCCGTGCCGCAGAGTGCAGTAACATGCACCTCTGTAAGACAGAGGCCAAGGACCAAAAAGAGGTGGCTTCAGACCCTTATTCAAAAATGCACCATTCAGAGGGGGAGGGTATAGCTCAGTGGTAGAGTGTAGGCTTAGCATGCATGGGGTGCTGGGTTCAATTTCCAGTACCTCCATTTACAAAAATAATAATAACAAAAAAAATTTTAAATGCACAATTCAGGGCTACTTTACAGCTGTGTCCATGGCAGTTCTAAAACAGTGTACCTGGTCCAGCCCCAAGTCACCAAGAAAAGGCATCAAATGTGTTCCTCAGGGGTCAGCATACCCCTTAGGCTCAGTGGCCACAGTTCTACTTCTAGGGACCCATGAACATGTTTGAATTTCTTTTAAAATCAGAAGGAAAAATGAACTTTTAGGTGGAAGAAGATGTTTAAATATGTTACATTAATATATTCATCTTTATACCAACAGTCCTAAAATATTGGTTTGATTTTTTTTTTTTTAATGGAGGAAAAGACCCTTGAAGGCAGAAATGCCAAAGGGACTGTGAAAGTCGTAATAACGTGGGCCTGCTGTTGGGTCTCCTGAGGTTAAGAAAGCATTCTAGGCAAATACTCAGTTAGAAACACTGCAGTGTGCTCATGCCCAAAGGGTTAAATCCTCTGGTATCTAGAAAAACATCTTTTCCAGGCAGATTCATTTCCCCCAGATGCCTAGGATTCACATCAACATACATTAGAAGAGAGATTAATGCAATTGCCCCATAAAAGGTTTCAAGCTCCACTCCTCTCTGAAACAAAGCACACAGCGTGACACCAGGAGAAAATGACTAGTAGTGCTGAGAAACTGCATCTTCTTCCAAGGTGCCGCAGCCACTGTAATTTTCACCGTCTGACATGGCCGCAGAAGCACCGCCGTTGATGTGCACAGGCACCTGGGAGAGGAGAGATAATAGCAGGACTGGAGGATGAGCCCAACTGGGAAAATGAGCACACAGCTAGAAAGGAAGGCCCCCAGGCAAACACTGCAGAGAGTCCCCTGTCCTCGGTTAAAAGGACAATGAGAGTCCACAGACCACCAGAGTCATAGAAGTCACTCATTTAGGTGAATTACCGACAGATGCAGGTTTGGGGTCTCTTCACATCAGCTCTGCTCCCCCTTACCTTCTTCCTTCGAATAGTTCAGACTGGGGCCAGCAGGAGTACCTGACAATTCACGAGGGACTAAGTCTCCAGTTCCTTCAACTCATTCACAGGACAGAGTTTCAAGAGTGGTGGCCTCAGCCGTACATACCCTAATTTATTATTGCTGCCTTGTTCATCCACCCTGAACACCCAACACCTCTCTGGGCTTATTCTGACCACCCATGGTGATGGGTGATACAGCCCGGATTCTTGGACTCCCTGATCAATAAAAATTGATAACAGGCCAGATGAGAAATTCAGGCAATTTATTGGGGCTTGTGCTACAGCACCAGGGAGCGGAAACAGGTAGCATTTTCCCTTGCTCACTCCCTGAGAGGGATGAGGGTAGGGGTGGATCCAGGGGGTCACACCAGAAGGGTGGCTTAGGTGATCTGCCCCCCTTCCTGGTGGTGCTGTGTGCAGGGATCACACTCAGTACCCTGCTTTTGCTCTGGATACCTCTGAAGTGGCAGTTGGGTTTTTGGTCTTTTTTGCATCTTGTTGTTCCTAATTTGCCCAACTGGAGATACCACAGGCTTGCCAGGCCACATCTGGACTCCAAGGATCCAAGTCTGGACCCTGTGGCATCCAGGGTGGTGACAGTTGTAGTGTTCAGATTCATGTGCTGACCCAGTGCGATTTTGGGTCAGACTCAAAGCATTTAGGTTCTGTCTTCTGGGCTTCATTTCCTACATCATGGTCCAAGATGTGAATTCTTTTTTATATTAATTATGTAACACAGAGAGCAGATCAAGGGAAGCCCCAGTGCACTTTGTGGAAGTAGTTCTCCCCTCTCTTCCTACGTGCGCTTAACAAGTCACACGGTCCTGGGAACTCACTGCGCTCCACCCATCTCGGTGTCTGTTTCCCAATGCTTTCACCTTAACACCGTCCTGCCATCAAAGTCCTTGAAGGATTTTTTCTCTCGGGTAGGATAGCTTAACAGCCTCCTGGGGTCGGAATAACGAGAACGAAGGAAAGAAACCACTTTTTACTTTACTGAATCATTTAATTTGCCATTATCTGGAAATACAAAGTTTTGTTTACACGCCTTTCCTAGCCTGTGCTTCTCTGTGCTGCTCATGACGTGTATGCTCAGCACCCTTCTCTCCTCCTTTTCCCATTGCCCCAGATTCCCCTGCTCCCGAGGGAGTCAGCTGCAGCTGATGGTGGGCTCCTCTTGTCTGGAATGCTCTTCAGTGGCTAGGAGAGGAATTAAGGGAGAAACTTCACAAGCTGAAATTCACTCTCCTTATAGTGTTGGCTACAGTTGAACAGGACTTTCCAAAGCCTATAAAAAACAGTTTTAGCAGAAGTTTGGTCATTTTGTACACAAGATTCTATCTCTGCTGCTTACAAGTTAAAATGCAAAAGCAAAAGTGGAATAAAACCCAGTGAGTGAAAAATAGATCTGTTGCTTCCAGCTCATGGGGCGTTCAGACCATACAGAAGGGGTCTGTTCTCTCATAGCAAAAAGCTGGGACGCATGTCTTATATTTACTAAGACTTTGCGAGGTAAAATTCAACCTGCATTTTTCATGAAGTAAATCACAGCATCCAGCTCTGGGGTTTGAGTGACAGATACGTGCATTTTCCTGAAAGGTCTTGTTACCTTCAGTGGAGCCTGTTTTTCTGAGCCCTGAAAAATCATGCGTGTAAGCAGGGCACCTGAGGTTGCAGATACGGGGCACCAGGCTTTCTGTCTCGTGTCTGACAACTTGAAGCATTCTGGGCAAAGTGGGAAATGCTATGTTCAGATGTGCATGCTCTGCGTGATGCCAAATGTCTGGTGTTTGGGGAACACCTAAGGGATTTTAAATGATAAACTGAAGCACATTAAAAATTTAAGAGTTTATTTGAGCAAAAATTGACTTGAATCAGGCAGCATCCAATCTAGCAGATGAAGAGGAACTCCAAGGAGTGGTACAAAATGAGACTTACAGGCAGAAAGGAATGGGAACACTGAAGTTAAACACTGGCAAAAAAAAAAAGAAAAGAAAAAAAATACAGATTGGTTATTTCAAAATTACTTTCTTTTAGGGGACGGCAGGGGTTCATCAAACAGATTACCTAACTAGTGCTGACTGGTTTAAGATTCCATTTCTGGGAGAGCCAAAATTGTACTGGTTAATCTCAGTTTGATAACCGGGAGCTTAGCATAAGTGACTACATTTTGGGCCTTTTGTCTTGTTTTTAACAGGGATCATTTTTCCCCTTTGTATGGAAATCACAACTGTGTTATAGTAACCAGTGATCATAATAAGTTTGTGGCTTTCAAAGTAGGTTTTAGGAATGGGAATGACAATTTGAACCTGTGTGTGTGTGTGTGTGTGTGTGTGTGTGTGTGTGTATCCAATATATGTATCTCCCCAAAAGCTCAGGGACTGGGATAAGTTTATACAAATAAAAGTGTAATACTTTCTTTTTTGCAAAATAGTGGCGTAAGCTCGCATCTTCACATTAGGACATCTCTTTTTATTGGTGTTTCTGAAAAAAAATCCAATTTTGTTTTCTCAATCCTGAGAAAAGGATTTACAAGTTAAAACATAGCACAATCTAGAGGAAAAGCAGATTCTGCGTCTCCCAGCAGATTGCCTCTTTGTGATTGAGTTAGCATGTGTCACAGGTCAAGAGCTACTTAAATTATACCTGCATGTTTCTGTCCCGCCTTCCTTCATAAAGAGAAAAGCAAATAATAGATACAATGAAATTTCATTAGTGTCTTTCTTTCAGGGATTAATAAAATGTCAGAGTACATAATTTATACATCAATTATGTATGTAGATTTAATTCTAGTTGTTTATCTTTTGAAAGGCAGCTGGTCAGCAGGACACCACTGATCAAAAAATTTTGCCTGTAAAAGTAGGGAGCTGACATTGAAACTAGATTCCAACATTGCAGGGCCCTCCCTGATGTTTATCATTAGATCATGTTAGAATTGAAGAATGAAGTTTATTTTGTTTTATTTTGCTTTTTAGATTAATGCTCATGGCTTGTATATTGGTTTCTTTTTCTGTTTCTGTTTTTGATTTCTTTTGATGATGGTTACTTCCCATTTATTTATTCTGGGAATAATAAAGTGGGGGACCCATTCAGGCTCCCATCCATACAACTCTGGCCAAACGGGAAAATTGTAGCCACTCCTCATTAGCCATGTCACCTACTCTCTCAGCTGAGACCCAGATCATCAGCACTAACCCTGAGAGTCACAATTTAGGATGACTGCCAGCCCAGCAGACCCTGGTCATGTTTTCAAGTCTGCATCACGTGACTACTCCCCAATCTCATTTCAGTCTAATCTTCCGAGAAATATTTAAGTCTTCACCCAGGCAGTGATTTCAAACTCACTTCCTACTCATTTCATTAGGTTGCCTACAACCCCCGCTCCATATGCGAGACCTCTGGAGGGTTTATGTAGGAGTGAGTGATCAGCGTTATTACGTGAGTGTCAGTGTAACAGCAACACAACAATATTTTCAAAGATGAGTGTGTTTTCAGCGAGATGGACACATGTCCAGGTAATAGTACTTCCAGAAAAAAATATATAACGATCTACTGGATCTCAGTTTGCTAATTTCCCTTCCTCTTTCAAGGCCACATTCCACAGCTCTTTAACCCACTAGGATGACAAACTCAGAGTGAACTTCGCTGTGCTTAAATTTCCACGTGCTCGCCTGTCCTGCACAAGCAAACTCTGCAGGACAGACTGATTCCGGTGTAGTTTCCAGTATAGTCAGACACACAGGTCACCGGCTGATTTTTGTGCCACATGCTATTGTAGACCCTCGGAGAAACACAAGGACTGAACAAAGCAATATTATCTCAGCTCTCAAGGAAACCGTGAAACTAGTGGAAGCACAGATTCAGAATTCTGGCCCATTTGCAGAGGGAATGCACACACCTGGGCCAGGTAGTTAGCGCTGGGAGCAGCCTCGGGGAGGAAGCCCTGTGGAGCTCTCCTTTGTAATGACTGGGGACCCTGGTGCTCTTAAGTGATGGATAATCATAGGTATTAAGTGTGAGGAGACAGGGAGGAGGGCAGAATTCCACCGGAATGGAACAGAGGCACTGAGGGCCGAAAATCAAGGGGTTTGGAGGAAGCACCAAATTCCTCCACAACAGTGTTTTCCAAGAGAGTCATTTGAGGACCAAGAATACAATTTTTGCCATTTCCAGTTATACTTTTGCCATTTTTGGTTACCTCCTTTACTGTTATTTACTTAATATTTTTCTGTTTAAAGGAAAATGTTTCTGTTTAGAGGAAATTTTGCAATGCGACCCTAAAATGAAATACCAGCATCGCTTGCTGTAATGATAATGTTAGCAGATAGAGAGATTCCTGAATTAAAAAGCCCACCAAAAATGTGGGTCCTTGCCCGCCAGTTGAGAAGGAATTCTCAGCAGAGGCAGAGAGACAAAGTGGAAGACGGCTTTAATTGCTCAAAAAGAGAAGGGGAAGTGAAAATGCTTGAGAGGGGAGCTGCCAGCCAAGTGGCTGGTGGAGACAGCTCCACCTCCCCATCAGGCACAGGGTCTTTGATTGGAGGGTTCTGCCATCATTAATCTTCATTCCGGAGGGGCGGGAGCCAATCACCTTCTTCCTATTATGGGCTTTTTCCCTCCTCTAGGGAGCTCAGCCCTAGAACAGAAGCTTCGCAGGAAAGAGAACAAAGAAAGAGACACTGGGTTCTGTCCTTGGGGTTAAGGCAGCAGCTGTGGGACATAAGATGTTCTGTTGTATGGCTGTGTCCTTGGAATCTAGGAGCCATCTGCGGGATCACAGAAGCATCCTTTTTTCAACAGCCTGGCACGTTCTTCCCTTTGTTGATAATCAGCCAGGGTGAGCAAGCCTGCCTAATCTCCTCTCTCAGTAAGATAGTGATAAAAAAAAAAAATACATCCTATGAAAATGCTATGAAGTTCAGTACCACTGCCTACTCAAGTGTCCAGGTCTGTTCTCTCTTTGTTAAGATAGAGAAATAGCTGGTGTTGGTGGGGTGGGAAAGGGTCCAGTCCTAACCAGAGCCAACCGGAGTCCTAATCTTGGGAGGATTGAAAGAAAATTGAAAGGGAAATAACTTCCTCACCCTGAGATTGGATGTTATTTAACATCATCTGTGAATAACCTAAAACCACCTCCAGTGCCCCTAGTGAGACACATTCTAGCTGAGAGTTGAGGGCAGGAGTGAAGGAGGGACAGTGCTTTGGGCCAGTGGTACCCGCAGTGTCTGCAGGATAAAGGTGAGGTTTGTCTTCCTACAGACCCCACAAATTCTGAAAGGCTGACTCCCCCCACCCCTAACAGAGTGAGGGGAACACAACAGAGCCTTAGCAAAAGTCTTAAATCAGGTCTCTCTGACATCCTAACATCTCTTGACTCTGTTTCATTAAAAGTTAGAAATTAAGTTTATGGTGATATTTCATATCTCGTAATATCACACCCCCCCCCAAAAGGAATTCTGATAGGAAACTCTAAAAACTATAAAACACAACAAAAACCAGGGGATGAACAGACCCCGTGGGATGCACAAGAAGTCCATGTGGATGAGTTTAAATCGTCTCGAAGGGAAATGATTGATCTCTTTTGGAGCCGGCATCCACCCAGTCACTGAAGAGGCTGCCGCGTGTCCGCGAGGCCCTCACACAGTTGTGTGGTCGGCGGGGCCGGCTTCATTCGCCCCACGTTTCTTGCTCAGGTGCCCTTTCTCTTTTTGTTTCTCACAACACCCCTGCCCATCACTCGATGTACAGCATCTGAGGAAGAATAGCCCAGAAAGCATGCTGTTGCGTTGCCACTGTAATTGCTGCATCCTCCCTGAAAGTGTCATGAACACTTCATTTTAAGGTTTTACCGGGAATTGAATCAGTATTCTAAGTGGGCTATTTTCTGTAACCCATGTCACTCGGCGTAGGAGACATTCTAGTACTAATGACAGCTTGAGAATTTAATTTCAGAAGTGACTGCACTGCATTTCTGAAATTTGCATGCTTTAGAGCAAATTTCCCCCAGATTATGCCTCGGCCAAGACATTTCCACAAAGAAAGTCGTTTCTTACAGGGAATTGTACTTTAATATTTGGTTTCAGTATGAGATCAGTCCAATCAATTTTACAGATTAATGTAATTTACTTTTAATGAGCTCAAATGTACTAAATGATAGCTTTACTATCGTTTGTTAGATGCTCTTAAGAAGTATAGATTTTTTTATTCCAGACCAGCGTTTTCAGAACTTGCTGGCACTTTAACTGATACTGGCAAGGCTTTGACATCAGTTCATGGCATTTTTTAAAAATCCTTATTATCGGCTCAGTCTCTAATGACACACGATCTTAAAGCAGTCTCTAATAGCCATTTAATTTTTTAAAAAAACAAAACGAAACAAAAAAACCCCTCACTGTGCCATTTTTAGAAGGAGTCCCTGAATCGAAATGACAAAAATCCAAATGAGTGAAAAAGCAACCTAATATAGTCTATTTTACAGAGAGAAATAGAGACTATGAACATTTGACTTCTCTGTTTTTCATATGAAACATATATGTGCATTCATTGACAAAGCCTTAACTTCTCTAAGCCATCAGTTTTCTCATCTGTGAAGTGGGGATGATCCTAGTTAGCGCAGAGGGTTGTTAGGAAACAATGAAATACTGCGTAAAAAGTACTAAACGTAGTACCTCATACATAATACCAACTTGGTTTATAATAGTCGCCCTTAATATTATTATCATCACATGGCCCAGCGTGGGAACCACGTGGACATGACGAACCAAGAGCATCCTTGGCGTCCCTGGCCCCAGGGAATGGGACTCAGCCGAGAATCTTTGGAGCCCAGCAACTGGACTTGGAACGTGGTCCAGATCTGCAGTTATTGGTTCTGCACTCTTGGGCCTCAGAATCCTCGTTTTTGTAACCCAGCCACCTTTCAGAAAGGGAACAACAGTTGAAATGTTAGGGATATTCCCCAACAGTGAGAAAACACAGATGACAGGGGTCGGGGAGCTAAAGAGGAGAGTGAGCTGGGGAAAGAACCTCCGGAAAAGTGCAGTCTCCCCAACTGTCCCCCTGGCGCTGTTCTTGCAGCCCCCCCCCAGCCTCTGCGCAGTTAGCGGACATTTCCACCAACAGCCCCACGGTTCCTCTGGTCCCTAGTCCCCCACCAGAACCCCCTTCCTGGGGCTCCCCCTGGCCATCTGCGTGTGTCTGTTAATCCCTCTTTGGGGGTCATTTCAGGGGGAGACAGATAGAAGAGGTCAGCTCTTTAAGAAGTGGGGCCCCATATTAAATTGGGGACCCTCGGATAAATACAGCTTTGAAACTGTTCGTTTTCTGCCATGTGATAGGGAAGCATGTCCTACTTAAAATTTCAGGGACCACACTAAATACAACCAGTCAGAAGCCCCCTACCCAAACCTCTAGCGGAGGAAACAGAACCAAAACTAATTCTCTGTAGATTTTCCAGTGGCGAGCAAAATCAGGACGATGCTAGTGACAAACAAGGCGTGTTATCCACATCCAGAGCTTAACTCTGCCTCAGCCCCACGGCCAAAGGAAGAGTCCCTGCCTTTGCCCAGGGAGGTTGCAGGGCCCTCAGGGGCTAACGAGACGGCTGCTCAGAGCAATTGCTATTCTTCTCCAGAATTACCTTTCTAATACAGTTCCCACCCCAAACCCTGCAGCTTAAATAGCTCTGAGTTTCCTACTGAAATACAAACATCTTAACCCAGCATTCAAGGCCCTTCCCGGTCTGGCCTCGAGCGCCGAGCCCATCCAACTCCCCCAGATCCCAGAACAGAAACCTCATAGCAGACTCAGCCTGGAGTTCTCTTTCCTTTCATCCTCGAAACCTAGTTCTACGAAAGATTACAAGCAGTGGTGAGGATGTGGAGGAATTGGTGGGAATGCAGAATGGTACAGCCACTGTGGAAAATGGTACGGAGGTTCCTCAGACAACTAAAGATGGAACCACCATATGATCTGGCGATCTCACTTCTGGGTATACACGCCAAAGAACTGAAGTCAGGCTCTCAAAGAGGTATCTGCACTCCCGTGTTGAAGCAGCGTTATTTACAATAGCAAAAACATGGAATCGACCTGCATGTTCACTGACAGACGAATGGAGAAAGAAACTGTGATGGACACATGCAATGGAATATCATTCAGCCTTAAAAAAAGAAGGAAGTCCTGCCATTTGCTACAACATGGATGAACTTGGAGGACATTATGCTACGTGAAATAAACCAGACCCAGGAGAATAAATACTCCATGATATCAGGAACCTAAAATAGTCAAGTTCACAGAAGCCGAGAGTTGGAACCGTGGTTTCCAGCACGGGGGGAGGGGAAATCGGGAGGTGCTGGTCAAACGTACGTACTTTCTCTGATGCAAGAGGAATGAACCCCAGGGTGCCTATAGTTAACAATACTGTGTTTTATGTTTATGTATTTGTTAGGAAGGGTAAATCGTAGATTAAGTGTTCTTATCATCAAAAAAAAAAAAAGCCCTAATTCCATTGTTACCTCTGCTGAAGGACTTCCCAGAACCCAGATTCACCCCTGATTTGAATGTTAGTTTAGGAAGAAGATGTTGCACTTACACGTTTGGGGGAGGTGGTGATTCTTAAATGTGCCTTTATGTTTGTGGTGGAGTTGGGAGATTTTACTGACTTCCAAAAAAGCCCATCAGATACTAGTTGGGATTCTGTAAACCTCAGAATTTCCAGGGGATTGGCTTCTAAAGAAAGCAAATGCCCAATTATAGGCTCTGGGAACTCTTTTTCTTTTCTGTACTAAAAATAAAGAATTCTAAAGAAGAAAATAAAAGGCACAAAATTAAACCAGAGTCTACCAGGAGGGCTGGGAGGGCTGTTGAGTATATACAAGAGGGTCATTAAAGCATCTGAAAAGAGGAGAAAAATCATTCAGAACCAAGGGAGTGTTGTCAGTTTCAGCAATAGCTCGAGTATCTGGGGGGGGTAATTATGAATGTATTTTATTTTAGCAAATATAGTCTTTCCCCACCGCATTCTCTGATAACACAGAAGTTTCTTTTCAAGTGGAGTCTCCAGCCCTGGGCCTTAGAAAGTCATTAATATTTCATCTAAAAGAACAGAGAGCATCTTACACTGAAACCTAAGAATAAAATTTGCAGACAAGCATTCCAAGATGAGTATATGTTACAGCTGGAATAGAGTGGGTGGGATACAATTTTTACTTTCTCTTTGTTTTTCTTTCAGAAACGGGGAAGATTGACCAAGAGATTCACAAGTACAACACCCCGGGATTCACTGGGTGCCTCTCCAGAGTCCAGTTCAACCAGGTTGCCCCACTCAAGGCGGCCTTGAGACAAACAAACGCCTCTGCCCACGTGCACGTTCAGGGCGAGCTGGTGGAATCCAACTGCGGGGCCTCCCCGCTCACCCTCTCCCCCATGTCGTCCGCCACCGACCCCTGGCACTTAGACCACTTGGATTCAGGTAAAGTCTAAGGCGGTCTCCAACAGATTCGCTTTATTTATTTCTTTAAGCCTCTGTTTTCCCATCTGTAAAATGGGGTTAGTAACAGAACCTCGCTGGTGAAGCAGTTGGAGGATTAAGGGAGCGAAGGAATGTGCGAGCAGAGAGTTCTTAGCACATCAAGTGCTCAGATGGCGCAGCCGTGTTCTTGCTCAGGGCCAGAAGTAAGTCGAAGGGAAGAAACAGGAATTACTGACTCTTCTTCATTTAAGTGAAACAATGAGATGTCTAAACCGATGTCTGTGACATGACTGTCAGGTGATCCTATCAAGTCACCTCCTCACTTCTGCCCTTGTGACTCTCACTGCCTGGCAGCCCCGCCATCGAAGTTCTACTGCCAAAGATTTACCTAAGCAAGACTGAGATTCACCTCTTGACACTATATTTATACAAATAATCCTGTAGCCTTTCAGATTTTAGGGGTGCATTTAGACTTAGCTCGGTGGATGCAGCCCCACTTCTGCAGGTGATAAGACTTGTTTGAAAGCACAGGGAGAACATGAAAGGATGCCAGCTGTTGGCTGCTAAATTAACTGGATGCAAATTCAACATCCACATAAACCCAAGTGATTCGGAACCCAAAGGTCCGCTTCCTCACTCTACCAGACTGACCTCGGGATACCCAGGTAGCCTTTCCGAGCCTCAGCTTTTTCCCCCATAAGGTATCAAGTGGGACATGATCTCTAGGAGACGTCCAATCTGACATTCGATGGGTCTCCAAAGCAGAGTCCAGCATTGCTGATGCTGAGGACAGGAAGAAGCCAAGGTGGGAGGCAAGGTGACGTGAGGCCTGGGTTCCAGAAGCATCCCTGCCTCTCACCGGCAGGTTTCTTAACCTCATTCTTCAGTTTCCACATGTCCGAAATGGAGATAAGACCTAACTCAGAAAATTCTAGGTGAGATGATGGATTTAAAGCACTTAGCACCATTATAGACATGGAGCAAGCTTCACAAAACTTCAGCTGCAATAATATTTACTAGGTGGTTATCGTCATATTAGACACAATTTGCTGTGATGTTCGCATGTCCAGGAAAGGCTCTTAACAGCCCCCCACCCTAACTTCTAATTTGTAACAGTTCATCATGTAGACATCATGTGTTGGATTGCTTTAGACGGATTCCAGCCCCGAACGTGGTGTTTATCAGCTTCTATGTAGCCGTTGTCACCCTGAATCCTTGCCAGGATTTGTGAAGCTTCGAAAGAAGCCAGAATTGCCCCGTTGTCAGAATAGCCAATTTACAGACTAAACAATCCTCTTTGTTCCTCATGCATGAGTTCCTATAACATGATGAGGGGTGCTGTGTGCCAAGGGTACTTATTAAGAATTCTCTTTTATGACTGTTGTTAGGATTACACAGCGGGCTGGTTTTTCCTCCTGGGCTGGCTTGAACAAAGGAGGGCAGTCCTGATGCTGCAAGAAGAAAAGTAGCAGTGAGGATATGAGATGAGGAAAGACATTGTCAGGGCTGCAGAGGAACAGAGATTTCTCAGATAAATTCCTCCAGATGCCATAGTGGGCGGTGACAACACATCGTCTTTGAAATGCGCAGGTTCTTGTGCTGATACAGGAACTCACTGCATGAGGCCATCAGCGTGTGTGGTCTAAGTTGGCTGCCAAGAAACCAGTTTCAGAAACATCTAGGTGTTCCTTTGGGCCAACATAAGTCCATATTCATTTTGCCTTAATTAGCACATTATTTGTTTTATGGTCTGTGAGATACGGTTGTAAGGGCCAAAGTTTGAGTTCATTTATTTTTTAGAAATCATGCTACATTATGTATGACAATTTCATTCTTCTGATTGCTGTAATAATGTATGTAGGGAACTTTTCTGTTATTATTCAATGTGCAAATCAAAAGTCTACAACCCAGGTATTACGGTAGGCCTGTGGTATATAATATAGGGTCCATTTGCAGAAAATGTCCACTTGTACTTGGGCAGAAAGTTCTTACCTGGTGTCAACCAGTTGCTGTATCAATCTCATTATCATAATTTATCCCATAATTGGAATTCCAAGTTAATTTCCATAATGGGGAAATGCTCATGAGGAAATGTGTGTATCTGTCTCTATTCTATTAAAAGAAGAGAAAACAGCTTATGAACTATGAGACAGAAGCCTTGTTTAGATAACATGATTTTTTTTTTTTTCTTTTAGGTGAATGGGAACATGAGAGAGAATGGGGATTGGGGTCTGGACAGGGGACAGAGAAGGAAATAGACATAGAGAAGGCTACTTAATATCAGCCTTGAGTGGCTTAGTGTCAGGGAAGAAAAACTTTTCCTCTACGCTCTTATGTTCACATACTGGGGCCTGCAAATTAAACTGATAAAAGGCAGATTAACAGGAAAAAGAAGTTTATTCGTATGTGTAAGGAAGCTTACCAAAAAAATGGCTCAACAAATAATTAAAGTTAGAGGCTGATCTATCTTAGTAGAGAAAAAGAGAGGAGAAAAAGGTCTTGACGGGAAGAACAAATGGGTTTCTAAAAGAAAAAACAGGAGATAAGAAAGTTTGTGATAATGTTTGTTTATGCAGGTGTGAATGGTCTTTCTGTCTTCTTCAAGGCCATAAAACTCCCTGGCTTGGGGATTTAGGGTAGGTTTGCTCTTGGCTTCCTTCCTGGGACTAAAAGCCTCCCAGAAGGGGGAATTTACGGCCTCATTTCTCAGAAGCTTCTACTTGTAGTCAGATAAGGGAAGTTCCAAAAAGATTTCTTTCTGCATCTGTGAATCCTAAATGTCCCCAGCATAAAAGAAACTTCATACCAACTCTAGGGTTCCTAGCAGGTCCCCACATCAGGAACCACACCCTAGTTCTTAGCCTATGTTCCATCATTCTGAATTCCAATTTGGGGGGGTTGCTTTTTTTAGACCATCTTTCTTACCCGAATAGAATAAGGATCCTCACGATCAGATATTCAGAAACAAAACAACAGTGTCTTCACAAAAAATGCCATTTCTGGCTAGAAGCCATGTGTTAGTGGGGTCTGTGTGGGTGTCAGACAGGAGGATAAAGGTGAGAGCTGACTAGTCCTGGTTGGAACAGGGGGCATTTGGAAGGAGAAATGTTGCATATGGTGCCTGGGAAAGTGTAGTCCTTGCCCAGCAGCATGAGTGCTGCCTGGAAGCTTGTTAGAAAAGCAGCTATCAGGCTTCTACCCCAGACCCACTGAATCGGCATCGACATTTTAGCAAGATTCCCCAGTGACATCTGATGTGCGCATTGAAGTTTGAAAGCCCTCATCTCGATCTCAGAAGCACTTTCAAATTACCTAGGGAGCTTTTAAAAGCCCGCTCTCCAGGCTGCACCCCTGACCAATTAAATCAGACACTAGGGGTGAGATGAAGATGTCCGCAGAGGTAAAACCTTCCCCCAAGCGATTCTGATGTGTAGCCACCCATGAGAATCACTCACCGTATAAAACGGAAGTTTAATAGTGGCCCCTTGGTGAACCTTTGAGGTAAGGTTACCAAAAGAAAAGTAAGTAACGCAGAAAACAGTTTATGAAAAACAATGACAGCTTTAGGTGGTAAAATCGCAAATTGAAAGGCTGTAGCACAAGCTTGCAGAAGGCTGGGCTCCCCTGACCATTTCATGAGGAAGCTCACCAGGACAGGGGAGGTTTTTTTTAACCTAAACTTGAGGAAAGCCGGTCTGCCTCCTTGCAACTGGAAAAAAGCGCACTTGAAACAAATGAACGAACAAGAAATCCGCACGTGGGGCCAGCCTCAGCATCTCCAGTGAGAGCAATTGTTACACCCAGGGCGGAGTTTCCGTTTGAGGAATGTGTCAAATGACTATTCAGGGTTGTTGTTTTTTTTTTTAATCAGCTGCAAGCTTAATTTGAAAGGATATCAGGAGGAAAGTGCTGTTTAAAATGAAGTGTGTGCATTTATTTTAAAATACAGCATGCTCCCTGCTGTGAAGACAGGGAGTCTATGTAGTTTTAGTATTAAAGGGATCTTAACCATCAGCTAAGGGCTACTCATTTCATACTCACACTGGAGTATTTGCTTCGCAGAGACCTGGAAATCAGAATTCCAGACATCCACTCTTAGGTCTTGTGTTCTTTCTGCTCCTTTATGATTCTTTCTTATATCTTAGATGATATCTCATGATAAAGATGGAAAATGTATCCCAGGGTATGCTAGATTCATGTGATAAGATTCTTTTTTCTCTCCTGGACCACTACTGACTGAGCTGCTTGCTCATTGCCTCACTAAAGCCCTCTGGGCTCTGTCACTGCTTTCCAAAGTGAGGGACATTTATGGTTGGTCGTGCTGTGCACTGCACAACTCCAAGGGATGCCATTTGCATTGCCATCTATGGGTCCTGGAGCAGCACACCATGGTGGCCTTGACAGGGAGTCACCAGATCATTATAGGAAGATAACAGACATGGCATTACATGGCATAATATAAAGTTATTTCCTGTTCATTTCCCTTTCAGTCCTTCTAATTTTGTCAGAGAGAAAGTCTCCATTTGGTGTTAGTCTGCCTTTAATAGAGAGAGAGAGAGAGAGAGGGAGGGAGGGAGAGAGAGAGAGAGAGAGAGAGAGAGAGAGAGAGAGAGAGAGAGTGGGAGGGAGAGAGAGAGAGCAGGCGAGCAAGCGGGAGCCTCTGTGTACCGCTTTGACAAGCAATAGAAACGCCTACCAGCAGCGGAGGGTATAGCTCAAGTGGTAGAGTGCACGCTTAGTATACACGAGGTCCTGGGTTCAATCCCTAGTACCTCCTCTCAAAAAAAAAAAAAGCGTAGATAAGTAAACCTGATTACCTCCCCCCCCCAAATATAGAATGACTTGGTAGGGTAATAAAGTTTTATCAGGGCATTTGTTTAAATAAAAAAATCAGGTCAATTGAGTGAAAAAAGTAGATAATAATTAGGTTTTACATGGCTATGGCAAAAAATATGATGGCAGTTCCCACGTGATTGGAGTTTGGCAAACACTGGATAACATCACAAGATCATCACAAATACTAGGTAGGCCCTGGCATGGAGCTGTAAGTGCATTTTTTATAGGGGGAAATGATAAAATTATGTTGATTTGACTTAAGTCAATTCTGCTCGATTAGAAACATCCAGTTGTTCTTTTTTCTGCTTAGTTTTTTCCGCCTTTGGATAATAAGTATGGCCTGTTTCTAAATCACATTGTCATGGTCCTTTTATTTGTTTTAATTTTTTAATTAAAAAATTTGTGAGGGAGAGCAGTAGTTAGGTTTATTTATTTTTTAATGGAGATACTGAGGATTGAACCCAGGACCGCGTGCTTGCTAGGCATGTGCACTACATCATGGTCTTTTCAGGACAGTAGTTACAAGGTAGAAAAGGCAACCCCTGGCCCTGAGTTCTGGTTTGTTTAAAGGTCGCAGAGCATCAGGCAATTGCAGTGAGTCACCGCTCAGAATCGTGTGTTTTCTCTTTGTCAGATTCAGGGAATCTTATTTCTGTGGAATGGCAAGGATTTGCCAGCAGAAAGACAACTACAGATGGTACGCACATTCTGTAAAATATAAAAACAAAACAAACACTGGAAAAAATTCGAGTCTGATGCCATCAGTTTCTGTGCTAATGAACAACTCCGGAATGTACATCAAGCTGTTTTAGGAGGCATTCGTATGAAGTCTTGGGGTTTTTTTTTTTATCACGTTCATGATGTTTAATACAGAATAAATCAGACCGAAGGCCACATCCTAGGTTTTTTTAAAATATCATTAAGATAGACAAGATACTTTAAGATGTAAGATTCCATTTCCTAAGGAATCTTCTGGTTACAACAATTATGACTGGTTACTATTTTATGGAATTTCTAGTACACACAGGTGACATTCTCAGCCCAGGTTGCAGGGTAGGTTGCCAGGGCCAACCTCCATTGATTGACAAGTGCATCACATCCCAGGAAGGCCCTGGAGAATCGGCCTCTAGAAGGTGCTGTGGTTGAAGTCATAGTATCCCCTGGAGCTTGGACTTGCTGGCTGCTAGCCTGAAGCTAACCTGCATCTGATTCTGACAGGCTCTGGACCAGGAGTTCTCATAGACCCTCTGAGAGGGGACATGGAAAATCCAGATGCAGGGAGTAGAAAACAGTCCTCTGAGAATGGTCAGTAATCTGGGAATCCAAACCCACACTTGTCCCTTGGATTCACTCAGGTTCACAGAGCAGCTTTGTTAGCAGTGTGGCTCTTCTCCCAAATGAATTGCAGACTAAGTGGAATATGACAGCTGGGGTCGCTCAGGTTAACAACCACGTCCCCAGTTAGATTCCAGAATATACAGTCTGCCCAGGTACCGTGAACTCAGAGCCAAGGTGTCTGCTTGCCACACCAGACTCTGCCCCTGGAAACCGCATGATTTCTAAATGCACTCCCCTTTCTCTGTTGCTGTCATTTTTAGTGACTTGATTTCTTGTCTATATTCCACATTTTTTTTTCTGCCATCTGAAGATCAAATATTTTTATAGCTTCACATGCAAAAGAGTTATGGATATGATGAACATTTAAAAACTGCATGTATCTATTCAGTTTCCATCATAATTACAAGCTGGTAGTTGTTTTTTTTTGTTTGTTTTAACCACCTGCGAGCACTTAAAATAATCTTTCCAGCTCTTATAATTACATCTTAATTATTTCTGAGCAGACCCCCTTTTTCCATCCTTATGCTAAGATTGCATGATTAATTCGCTTAATCTCTGATACCTAATCTTTTTATTATCTTTCATGTCTTTTGTTCCTTCAGTGACTCAAATTCTGCTTTTCTGCAAAAGCATCAAGCCCATTTATACAGCTCAAGTCAAAAGTAATATTAGTTACAGACTTCTGATCTCATGGTCATTTAACTTCCCATCTTGTTTCTATGATGAGTAGCTTTCTATACGTGATTTTGTCAAGTCAAGGGATGTATTTTCAATTTTGACTGTATTACAAATCACCTTCCAATGACACAGTACCTCCAGTTCAATAAGATATGAGTGTCTTTTCCCCACACCTCCGCTAACACAGTTCATCATAATATTACTTTAAATTTTGGTATACTTAATCTGAAATATGAAATTTTGTCATTTTCATTTGGATTTCATTCATCATGAGTGAGATTAAGTATCTTTGTCTATGTTTATGTCACTTGTATTTATCTTTCTCTGAATTGCCTGTTTATATTCTTTGGCCAAAGAACTATTTATATCTTTATATTGTTTCCCACTGGTCAGTTGGTCATTTACTAATTGGCTCATAAAAACTTTTATATATTAAGTAAACTGGCACTTTACTGCATGTGTGAATGTTTTCCCAGTTTGATCTCTGTTTTTTTAATTTGTGGGGTTTTCCCCTATATAAACATTTCTAAATTTCACATGATGAACTATAAGGTGTTTTGTGGCTTTTGGGTTTTGTGTCATGCCTCCTCCATTCAGAATATTTTTTTTAACTATTCCACAGTTTTTTCTAATAATTTTACGTTTTATTTGTAAGATACACATATTTATTGCACTTGAATGTATTTGGGTGGCAGGAGTAAGGTAGGAACCCAGCTTTATTTTTTGCCCCCACTGGCCAGTGAGTTGGTCTAGTGCGATTTATTGGTTGAGACTCCATCTTCTCCCCTACCTTTTCATATCCAAAATTGCTTTTTATATTTAAGTCTATTTCTGGACTCCCTGATCTGTGACATTGATCTGACTCTTCCTGAGACCATAGCAAGCTGTGGTACTGATTGAGCTTTTATATTAACATTGAATTTCTCATTAAGCTAATTTCCTTTTTAGCCTCTTTTTTCAGGCTCTTCCGTGTCCTTACACATTGACTTTTCCTGTGTGATTTCAGAACTCCATTTTTTTTTAACATTGCCTAGAGACTTTATTGGGATTGAATTTTAGGTATAAGTTAATCATAGCATAATTAACATCTATATAAATAATGTTTTCCTGTCCAGCAAGAGAATATCTTTCCACTTATCGTGTCTTCCCTTCACATTGTACAAAATTCATATGAAGACAACCTTAAAACATTTCCGATAAAGTAATTTCTAAGTTGTTCCTCTATTTTAGCAAGGCACAAAATCCAAAAGCTATAGGGAAAAAAAATCAATTAATTTGGCATCCAATTACATCAGCAGAACCCTTCACAGCATACCCAGATGAGTGCTTAATTGAATATAATTGGGAGAAGGTGTGTGCCCCGTGGGACCAGGAACCTGCACGATCTCAGAGGGCTGTCTTATTCTGCCTACATACAGACACATCTTATGTGTATATTTTCTTTAGGATTTTTATATGTATATGACATCTTAGTGAGTCCTGTTTTGATAAGGGTCTTATCAAGGTTAGATGTTCAATAGTATCTGATGCCATTTCAACATCTGTTGGAGATCACCGTGTGCTTTTTCTTCTGATGGATTAATGGGGTGAATTGTAGTAAGAGATTTCCAAATAGGGAGCCATGCTTTCCTTCCTGGCTTGAACCACATTTAGTCATGACGAGGCATTTGCTCGAGGTATAACTAAAGTCATTTTACTAAAACTTTTTCAGTTTTGGTTTTTACATCAATAATTCTTGGGTAAAATGGGTTTGTAACATCCTTGTACTTTGGAGGAGAGAATCACACTGGGGGGACTTCTCCATCGCCCTCTAACTAGTGGAATAACTCAAATAAATGCCATCTAACCTTCAATGTGCTTAGAAGCAGCTGGGGGAAACAATGAATGCAGATTCAGTAGGTCAGAGATAGGATTTGAGGCGCTGCGGTTCTCACAAGCTCCCAGGTGATGATAATGATGATGATGGTCCATGAGCCCCGTGCATGGCAAAGATGTAAATCATCTTGGAGCCTTGCCTCCCTGTACCTTGTAACTGGGTACCCTTCGCCTGCAAACCCACTGAAGCTGACTGGTTCTTTATGAGCATAACCCTCTGGCAGCTCTCAACTTCTTTTATGATAATTGATCAAATTAGATTCTCTTTCTCATCTACTATCATTTCTGTTCTTTATATTTTTTTAGAAATTCATTTCTATAAAGTTGAACAAAATAAGTTTTTATAATTCCTTTCTCTCTTTAGAGGTTTATTTATTCATATATTTTATTCTGTAGGTTTAGATTTTCCCCCCTTTTCTTCTTGGTTAGATTATCTGACAACTTTTTTTTTTTTTTTTCAAATAACCGGCTCTGGATTTACGTATTCATTCTCTCACTTTTCTGTTTTCTTTGACCACTTGCTTTTATCTTCTTTAAACTGTTGTTTTCTGCTCTTTGTGTAATTTGAAAATTTACTTCTCATCTTGTCATTATTGGCGTGTGGAGGATCCTCTTACGGAGGAAACGGGAACCAGAGTTAACAAATCTAAGCTCCAAGCTTAAGATTCCCACCACTTCTGGCCTCACATCCCAGATGCAATGTCTTCGCATGGCTGTTTTTAACTAGACTCTCATCTAAGGGACCCAAACTGTCTGTAGAGATATCTTGCCTGAAATGCCAAAGCCTTCAGACATCACTGCATGAACAGGTTTGGCAGGACTGTGTTCCCAAGGCAGTGGGGTGTGGTGAGGAAGGGATGGGGTCAAAGGACAGGCTGAGTGGCTGAAGGGACGGGCGGTGGGGTTTGGCCCCCTTTCAGCACCAGGCATCCGCCTGCCTGAATGTGTCTGGGGACTGCCTCCGCTCAAGTCTCCTATGTTCCTAACCAGGACTGTTCAGCGCTCTGAAATGCCACCGTGACAAAGTCCAAAGGGGCACAAACACCCAGCTTCCTACCTCATGTGGGCTTCTCTTTCATCCCAGTTTCCTCCACCTCTCTGTCTGTCTTTCCTTTCGTCCCATACAATAGACTTTAAAGCCCAAGGATGCTGGGATTCTGTCCAGCCCTCTCCCTAAGCTGTCCACCTTCTGACCCCCACCGCACCTGGCACCGCCCTTAGAGATGCCTCTCTCCCTGGTCTGTGTCTGCTAGTCCTCTCCACCCCCCACCCCCCCCATCACCTCCATCACGTGGGGCTGGGAGGGACAGGTGATGCAGGCATGTGTGTTGCTATGGCAACTTCTCTTTTGGCAGAACCACTGACTCCAGCAGCTCAGTGTTCGTTTCTGCCTCGCTGTCATGCCACTGAGATGTTATGGAAGCCCATGAAAATGAAGTAGGTTGGAGCTCAGTGCTGTCCAGCGATGTCTGTGTCTGTCATTGCCTCCGTCACAGCCCCATGCTAACTCTTCCTACTGCACTGCATTTTTTAACATTCTTGTATATCACTTGGGGCCATTTGAAGGAGCGCAATCCTCTAAAATAATCCAGCACCACTTCCTTGACGTCATTCAGAAAGACTGATGCTGGCATCTGTGGGTGTGAGTACTCCCAAGAGAACACCCGCCGGTCACCACCCGGAAGTGCTGATTCCACCTCTGCTGGCCGTTCAGGCCTTGTGTCCTGGCCTGTGATTTTGGGAGTTGCAGAAACATTATCCACATGAAGTTTTGGACGTAAAGCCAGTTGTTTCAGTGACTTGAGAAGATCTTTGGTTGATGCCCCCTGCTCTGCACAGACTATTCAGAAATGTCTAAAGACCAGGAGGATTTTTGATTCTGCTGGTGAGCTCCAGGCTGGGAACAATCCTGGAAGATAAAATTAAATAAAATTAAATAAAGTAAAGTAAAGTAAAGTGAAGTAAAGTAATAAAATAAATGAAATAAAATAAAATAAATTTCATGTTAAAATGTAAATGTACATAAAAATCCATATGAATAAGGGAGTGTGGTTATTTTAAACTTAGAGGATGAGATGAACTGCTGTGAAATTTCCTCCAGAGAAAAGGCTAAAAGTGGTTGTCGAGAATTTACTTGGGACTTTTAACTTTTAGAAAACAGGAAAGGAGAAAGACAGAAATGATACCTTAAATTTGTAAGTGACTTAAATTGCTGAAACGCTTTTGTTTTGTCCTGACAGCAGCCCCATGTGATATGAGGGGCCGTTACTCATCACATTTTAAAGATCAGTGTGACTCAGAAAATGCATATGTTCCATCAGTAAACACCTGACGTGTGGCTGCAGCAGCAGCTCCACATTGGCATCTCTGGGGGAGCTTCCTGGACCTCCTGATGCCTGCTCTCCTATCCCAAGAGATTCTTAATGTGCTGTTAGGACTGTGAACCCACGGGTCCCAGTACTTACAGCACCTTACTCAAAAGTATACAGAGAACAGCATTACGAGGTCTAAAAGTCAGGTAGACTCACCTCACACTCAGTGCTTTTTTCCACTTTTCCTTTCTCACAATGATAAACTTGAATTTCACCGTTAAAGAGTTCCAGTTTTTACTCTGAACTCTTTTCCGAGCTTCTGTCATCCCTTAAATATAACGCCGAAGTCCGAAATCATCAGTAATTTGCATACCTGTAGGGGAAATCTTTGCTCCTAAATACACCTTTCTTCTTCTTTCCACTTCCCCTTTTTTTTGATAGGGAATAAGTCATCCCTAAGACTGCTAGGGCCAATTAAATATTATTTCACCCTCTGTTGACATGAATGAGAAGGGCTGTGACAGCCACATGGCTTGTGCTGGAAGATTATCACATTATCTTGATAATGATGTGAACCATTACCAAGGAGGAGTCTGTTAGTGGGAAAACATCAGGAAGCTTTCAGAAGCAAAGATCATTTGTTTCACAAGGTGCTCTTTGCTGACCATTAGCCGCTCCACCTGCCAACAACAAAGACAGTTGCCTTTTGAGATCTGAGGTTCATTCAGAGAGAGAACCGTTCCAAAAACAATGAAAATACCTAGCATGGGGTTGTAGGTTGCGTTTTCTGAGGTCAATCTTGTCTTGGGGTTGGAATTTTTAATTTTCACTTGTGCTAATGCAGTTGGAAAGAGTATTTCCAAAGCAAGGGCCCAACTGGGCATGTATAAAAGACTTGAAATATGTGCAGACGTAACATTGAAAGCACTATAGTTTTACTTCTGTTCTCCCCTTCAAATAGACCACAGTGGAGGCAGAATCCAGCTGGCTGGCTCTGATCTGGGTTCTGATCACCACTGTGTTCTCAGAAATCATCCTTAACTCTACACTCGACTCTGAACGCTGAAGAACAAAAAGGGTCAATTTTACATTTTGGTGAAACAGCAGTTCCAACACAGACACCCCGCAAAGCTGACACCCCGGGGATGTTGGCAGAGCTGGTCCACAGAGAGCTGGAGTATATGCGTCACCCAACACCTGTTAGATGTTCTGAGGTCGAAGACAACACCCTCTGCAAGTTGAGGTACAGAGCTTATAGCAGAAGACAAGGTGTTTTTTAAAATGCATTTAATTTTTCATTCTACTACCTTAAAAAATATACATCAATAGCAAAAGCAAGTCAGTAATATCCAGCTGTTTCCAGAAGGGCCATCCACAAATTATAGCCCTTGAATTTACTAGAAATATCCACAGAGACAGAGTCAAAGAACACCCTTCATCTCTGCCTGATTCCTCAAATGATTAGATGTGCCTAAATATTCCCAATGATGAAACCCATCTCTTGACTAGATTTGAGAAAACAAGTTACTTTCACCGAGTTCCCAAGCCCCAGATTTGGAAGTCCGACGCCGCTATTGGCACCTGCACATGCCTGGTGGATGCGTTTCGCAGCAGAAGTCTGACAGCAGCCCCTCGGGGGTCTCCTGAAGACGCTGGTCTTCTGAACAGTGTCCATTCTTGACCACTGCCTAGGAGAAGAGGTGCACTACATCAGTGACTGTCTTTAAAAGACACATTTTGGCTCATTCCCTGTGATCGGTTGCTTTCTGCTTCCTGTGATACTTACTCATCGACCCTCTCTTAGAAACTGAGGTGGTTTCCATGATTCAGTGGACAGTCAGTTCTTGCTCATGCTGCTTTGCTGACGACAAAACCACAGATCGTATTAGCTGAGCCGCTGCATAACAGGTACGTGCACCAGGCTCGGGAGCCGTCCGTAACTATGTCCCAGCATTTCATCAGGTGACAGACAGTGGCGCTGGTGCTGTGGGACACTGGACACACCACCTGCCCCTGTGACCTCAGGCTTTTCTACCTGAGCTGACTGCATTCTGCCATCACACAACCCACCCGGCAAACAGCAAAGAGACAAGAATTCTTCCCCCCCCAAAAAAGGAATCAATAAACTCCAGAAAAACCAACAACCCAGTATTTAAAAAAAAAAAAAGATCTGTTTTCTCTCTTACATGCGTGTGAATGCGTCTGTGACATCAGGAACCTACGTGCCGACATCACTATGTTTTCCCTCCCTGATGCAACTGCTTTAGAGAATCAGCTTTTTTTTAAACCAGGAAAAGTCTCCAAGGACAGGTCTAAACTACCATTTATTAAGCCCCTTGGCTGTTTTTTCTTAGACTGCTTTTAATATTAATGAGCGGTAGCCGCTCCCCCGCTCTGCATTCAAAATACTAAAGAATTGTACTCAGAAATGAGAGCAGTGTTCCGATTAGTAGCTTTTACAAGACTAAAAAGAAATAGGGCTAAAGGAAACGGAGCCTGGGGCGTCCTGTCATGCAGATCATTTAAAAGCACACAATGAATCAGCCAAACGAAGGAAAAAAAGACAAGGTCTCAGAAGAAATTATGCCAGTTCTTTGCAGGCACTGCATTAAATTAAAACACAGAAGCACAAGAACAGCAGGAGACGTGAACCCACCAGGAGCCTCAGTGAAAGCTCTCCTGCCCAAAGCGAGGCGTGTGTTCGCGCCCCCTGGCGGCCTCCCAGCCCTAGTCGGTCCGAATCTGTGTTTTCACCAGATCCCAGGTGGTTTGTGTGAGCCTTAAAGTTTGAAACCTCTGAACGGGAACATTCGGGAATCAGTCTGTTTTCTTCTAAAGGGAGATCAGAATTAGGTGTAAGGAGGAGGACAAACCACACACCCCACCCAAGGCCAATGAAGAGCTCCCCCTTCCCCAGTTTCTCATTGCACAATACGGAGCTTTGTCCCTGACCTCCAGGGCCTCGAGGAAGTGCCGGCCCCAGGAGGGAGAGTCCTGCTACTGATTGCCACTAGGAGTCATATTTTCCTTCAGAAAGGGGTTTAAATGGTACTTCCCAGATTTATCCTATGCCCCCAATTTGGGCTTCCTCATTCCTGCATTCCTCTTAACATCAACATGGATTTATAAACCCCTGCGGCAGAGGAAAGGAGTGATGGAGCACACACACAAAGAAGAGCCCGACGGTCATAGTAGAGGAAGATGCCGCACTACTGGGCTCCCAGCCCCTCCCTCTGGGCTCCCCAGTCTAGACTTTCAACATTCAGCTTGAGAACTACAGCAAGATGCATGGAAAGTCCTGAATGAGTCTGGAGAGCTGGTTCCAGTGACCCTACCAGCCTCAAGATGCTGACCAAAATGCTATCCTGCTTTTCATCCACCTCTGCCATGGGGAAGGTCACGGACTCACCCTATGAAAGTCAGCTGTTGACAATCCATGATCCACAGTGCCTGTAATGGGCCAGCCATAGCGTTGACAACTGATTTGGGAACAACTACGACTAAATACGACATTGTATAGCATAGGGAACTATATTCAATATTTCGTAGTAACTTATGGTAAAAAAGAATATGAAAACAAATATATGTATGTTCCTATATGACTAAAGTATTGTGCTATACACCAAAAATTGACACAACATTGTAAACTGACTATACTTCAGTAAAAATATATTTTAAAAAATTATAAAAAAAATTAAATAGGAAAGAAGCAATGATTTGCCCACCTGAGAAATAACAAGACATCTTTGACATGAAAAGGACACCCTATGTCATGTCTTTGTGTTTACATTATATCTGAGCTTCTGTCAATAATGAGCTATTTCTAATCCAAATACCTATGGTTAATCAGACAAAAGAAGTCAGCGCCAGCTTCGTTTGGGAGATCAGTAAATCTCCTTCCCGAAAGGCAATTGAAGCACTTTAGAAGTTGGCTGAAAACTGATGGAAGGAAATCTAATAAAATCAATTGCTCATTCAGTTCTTTCATATAAAGTTGGCGTTATTTAAACCATCAGGACCTAGAGTAGATGATGACAAGTTCCTTTATTCTGTTTCTTTTCACTTGATTATCCGCTTTGGGTCACTGGACCTTGGTCACTCGTGCAAGCAGCTACCACTTGCTTGCTCTTTTAAGAAGCTGGAAACGTTTAAGGTTTGTTTCCCTTCTCTAGTTGAAGCCAAAAATTCACACATCATCTCTTCCCCATTTGAACCCTGAAATTCTGGTTGGCATCTTTCTGTAGAAACTGAGGCGAAGGGTACAATAGAGAGACGAACCTGAGGCTCACAGAGGCACTGCCACGAATTGTTTGCCTGGATAAAAACCTACTGGCCTCAAGAAGTCTCTCGCTCCTGAAAACATGATCAGCAGTAGCCTCTCCTAAAATAAAACAGCATCTCCTATATCTTCAGCATCTTTGTCGACAACGATTCGTTTTCATGTCTGTTTCTAAACTATCAGTCAATAGTGAATGGCTAAGACAAATTATTTGAAAAGACAAAATAATTTTCTGCCATAGCGCTCAGATTTGAAGGGAGGAAATAAAGTGAAATAAAACAAAGAAACTGCAGAGAACAAAGGCATATTTACATCAGTGGAACTCAGACTCCACTGTAAAAAAAAATGTTGCAATTCAAATGAAATTACAATTAATAGCAGCATTTTTGTTGAAGTGTCTCAAATTATCCCATTAGATGCTGAAGCCCAAGTGGTTTCCATGGCAATATTTTCTCTAGATGTCAGCCACTATGTAATATTTTTGTCCCGGATATACGACAGCCTGAAGCTTTTAGTGTCTTTCATTTGGGGGGAGGTTTTCTGTTAGATAACCTCAGTTTATGTGTATGCATTTAACTGTGTGTTTTATTTGCAGTTGGTTTCTGAGCCTAAAGTCTACAATTTTACACAATATGAGATTTAGTAAATAAGAATTACAACTCCCTGGCTTAAGTTCATGTGCTGTATTTTTTAAAAAGCGGGGGGTGGGGGGGTGGTTGTTACTCCTTTTTCTCCCTACCTGCTCAGTGGGACCGGCAAGAAATTTGAGGCTAAAGTATTCAGATCTCTTTTTAATATTTTGTTCTTACAACTAGCTTTGAAATCGGTTTCTTGTACTTAAGCACCCGCCTTGAAACGGCCTCTATTAATTTTTCACGTTCTGTAAATGCAATCAAAAATTCTGATCGGATAGTAACGTTTGAAAGCACAGTTAGCACTGTTCATGACTTCACAAGTGTTACTGTAACGGTGATGACCATTCTCCCTGTGCTGTTTGGGCCCGCGAGGGATTTGCGTCTGGAACACCGGGGCTCTGTGCCACAATGTTGTGTCAGGGTCCTGGGTGGATTGCTCCGCTCAGCTGCTGCTGTCAGCATGTCAGTTATCCTTCGTCCGATAACATGTCTCTCCTGCTCAGTTTTGAAGCCACACAGACAGCCCACCAGCCACAGAGAAAACAGCGTCATTGCATGGTCTGAAGGGGGCTGACTGATCAAGCCCAGTTGTTTTCCCAGGTATATGGGAGTTTTTGCAACAAAACAAGGTATTTAGAACATCAAAAGATACTGTTAATTAAGGAAGAACCAGACATCTCAAGGTAATGAATTGAGCACTTAACTACGCACGGGAAGAGGCAGGAGTCTGGGCTCACTGAAGTCAGTCCTTTGATATTCACCTTGAGGCTCTGGGGCCAGTATCCCGTTTTTCTCCATCCTGAATCCCCTCAGGGTGCACCGTGGGGGTGGCTGCAGTGGCTTACTGGCTTGATAGCCGCAACATCGATTGTTTACTGATACAGCAGCTGACATTCTTTGGCCACAAGTGTCATTTGGGGACAGAAGAAAAGCGTTATTGAATATAGTCTTTGTCTATTTGACGCAAGTCTGGTCCTCAGACTTAACATCCCAAAATATAGGTTCCTGGATACTCCAGCGCCACTAAAATTGCTCTGCTCTCCTAGCACACTTGGAGCAGGGTGGCGGGGGATAAAGTTAGCAGCCAAATGGAGCGTGTGACGTGGATGAGGTGTGTGGTTTGGCCTCGTCAGTGTCCCTCGGTCTCCATGTTTCTCAGTGTGCATTTCCAAGAGGATGCTGGTACCCAGAGGAGAGGATACTTAACAATGAAGTCATTTGAAATAATTTACATACAAATGAATCTTTTGAAATCATATCAAAATAGCAATGACTCTGCTTGCCAGAATAAAATGGATTTGCCTCCAAGGATGTAAGCACTCATATACATAAGGACAACCAGCCTCGAGTTACAAACAAAGCCATGAAAATAGGGATGTTCACGCAGACACAGAACCCTGCCCTTGAACTCCTTAAGGACTTTGTTGGACCTGCAGGTTTTCCATTGGTTGTTCTCTGATGATAACCAAAGACTAGTGGACACAGGAATCGCTAGCAGCTTTTCTGTATTCAAGATGTTTCTTTCCTTTGTTGGGAAAAAGTAAGAATGCTGCCTTGCTTTAAGGGTAGAATTGAGTTTAGGCAAGTGACTTTCAAACTTCTACCTGCGTGGGTGACTTTATTATTCGAAGAGGCTACACAGATGTTTATACACCTCTTAATGGACTGATTTTAATTATACCAGTGAACGAACATCCAATTAGCTTTGCTACTTGTCTGCACTATTTGTCATTGGGACTGCAAATATGATTAAGATTGGCCCTTGCCTTTAAGAGGATGAAGTAAGGAGTGACATGAATTAAGATTATTGCCATTAGATCCCTTTAAAAACTAAAAATAGAGTTACCCTGTAATCCAGTAATCCCACTCCAGGGCATATATCCAGAAAAAACTCTAAATCAAAAATACACATGCACCCCAGTGTTCATAGCAGCACTGTTTACAATAGCCAAGACATGGAAGCAACCTAAATGTCCATTGACAGATGATTAGATAAAGAAGATGTGGTGTGTATATATATATATATAATGGAATACTACTCAGCCATAAAAAAGAATGAAATAATGTCATTTGTAGCAACATGGATGGACCTAGAGATTATCATACTAAGTGAAGTCAGACAGAAATATAAATACCACATTGTATCACTTATATGTGGGATCTTAAAAAAAATGATACAAATGAAGCGGAAACAGAGACTCACAGACGTAGAAAACAAATTTATGGTTACCAAAGGAGAAAGTGCGGGAGAGGGATAAATTAGGAGTTTGGGATTAACAGATGCACACCACTATATATAAAGCAGATAAACAACAAGGTCCTACTGTACTGCACAGAGAACTATATTCAATATCTTGTAATAATCCATAATGGAAAATAATATGAAAAAGAATATATATATGTAACTAAAACTATGCCCAAGATGAGCAGTGAAGGTATAAGATTTTATCCTTGAAAAGCAACTCTCGGTCTTTGAAGGGTGGTTTACATCAGGGAATTATGCATCTTGATGACCAAATCTTACTGTGTCCTGTGGGTGTATGAGTTACATCGTGGAACCTACAATTTCAGGCAATTCACTATGAAGAGGTAGGGGTCATAACTAAAACCACATTCATGCTTTAGATTAGTATTTTGACTATATAAACAAAACTCTTCAGTGAGGCTTGGAAAGTTCTCATTAATAACAATTTTCATCTTTTTTATTGTTCCCTGTATATCTCCAGCACTCAGACTGGTGCCTGATATAGAGTAGGCATTCTACAAAGGTTTGCTGAATGAATGAATGAATGTACTGGCCATATCTACTTAGTAATACTTCTCTCAAGAGAGAACTTAAGTTTAAAGAAGAAACCAGAGTTTCTAAAAACGTTATATTTGTTTTTATGTGAGCCAGTTTTATTCGCATAAGATAACTTTATGAGCTGTATGCAAAAATTAAATATCAAATTGTTTGGGATTAATGATCTACATGACTTTCCATTTCTTCCCCTCCAGCCAGTGCTGATTTTCCGTATAATCCAGGACAAGGCCAGGCTATAAGAAATGGAGTCAACAGAAACTCGGCCATCATCGGAGGTAGGTGATGTGTGGAGCAGTCTTTCACGTGGCCACGCACCTGTGGGAGGTAGTCATCTTCAATAAAACCATCATCTAGAAGGGAAAGAGTTACCTGGATTTTTACTTTATTTGTTTTGCTATTTAACTATGAGTGAAGATTGAGAAGTACAGATGTAACCTGGCTACCTTTTAATGCTAATTTGTTTAAAAAAAAAAAAGAGAGAGAGAGAATGGTAGTGGTGAACTAGCCAGAATCAGAATATGCAAGTATGTAGTCATGGCAACAGCCAGGACATTTCTTCCTTGCCCTCCAGTCTTTTCCACTCTCATCCTCTAGCATCTTGAGTGGTCCAGGAGAACCTACTACAAAAATGGGAAGGACTGTGCCCGTCTGGTTTCAGTTATCTTAATCAAAGTTACCAGAAAATTAATCAGCCGGAGTATCTAAGGTCTTCTAGTCTTTTCTTCTCACTGCAGATAGACGTGCAGAATCACTTGACTCTCCTAGTGCAATTCCTCATGTTTGGATCAATACTGATAACTCTGTTGCCACCTTCTCTCTCTGTTCTTCTGTCTAATTTCCTAAAGAGGTTTCTGACCTCTCTGAGGATGGCGAATATGGTAAGCGTATCAAGGAGTTTAAAGCCAGCCAATCAACTCAGCTTAGTCAGCAGGTATATTTTCTATAGGAAGAAAGTAGATACGTGTGTGTGTGTGTGTGTGTGTGTGTGTGTGTGTGACTATAAAATTAGAATACATTCAAAATTTTTCCTAATGCACATTGTCCAAAGTTACAGGAGCATCTTTTCACGTGCTTATTGCCATTTGCAAAGCTTTTGTGAAGTGCCTGTTTAAATCTTGCCTGTCTTTTAATTGGATTGTTTGATTTCTTGCTGTTGATTTGCAAGAGTTCTTGTATTCTGGCTACAAGTCCTTTGTGAGACATACATATTGTGAGTATTTTCTCGCAGTCTCTGAGTTGCCTTTTCATTTTCTGACTGGCATTTTTTGAAAAGCATGAGATTTTAATTTTGATAAAGTCCAATTTTTCTAACCTATTTATAGCTTGTGGGGATTTTTAACCCTATCTAAAACAAAAAAAAAAACTGCCTAAGCTAAGGTTGTGAAGATTTTCTCCTAGAAATTTTATACCTTTTGTTTTTATTATTCAGTCTATAATCACTTTGAGTTAATGCCTGTGTATAGTATGAGATAAAAGTCAAAAATCTTAAGTGAATATCTAGTTATTCGAAGACCACTAGTTGGACTATGTTTTTTTCCAATTTAATTTCCATGGCACTTTTGTCAAAAATCAACAGACCATATGTGTGTGTCTCTTTTTTCTGGCCTCTATTCTGTTTCGTTGGTCTGTATGTCTTTCCTTGGCCAATACCATGCTTCCTTTATTCTTGTGTCTTTATAGTAAGTCTTGAAATAAGCAGTGTAAGTTCTACAATTATTTTTTAAATAATTTTCACTATTCTAGGCCCTTTACATTGCCAGTATGAAATTTAGAATAAACTTATACATTTCTACCAAAAAAATAGTTTGCTGAGTTTGCTGTAATTTTCATTGGGATTATATTAGATCTATAAATGAACATCTTAACAATACTGACATTGAAATATAGTATATCCATCCATTTATTTAGGTCTTCTTTAGTTTCTCTCAGCAAAGTTCTATGATTTTTAGTCTACAATCTTAGACAACTGTGTTCAATTTGTTCTATTACAAATGGTATTTTATTACTTTCATTTCCAAGTCTTTCTTGCTTATATATAAAAATACAAATTTGACCTTGCTAAATTTACTGTTAGTTCTAGCAACACTTTTTTGTATATTCCTCAGAATTTTCTATGTAGACAAGCCCATCCTCTGAGAATAGAGTTCTTACTTCTTCCCAGTCTGTACACTTTTTATTTTTCTTGTTTGATTGCACTGTCTAGGACTTTCAGTACAGTCATGAATAAAGGGGCTGAGAGCTGACACTCTTGCATTGGCCATATTTTAGGGGGAATGTGTTTAATATTTCACTGTTAAGTACAATATTAACTGTAGATTTCTCCAAGATGCCCCTTAACAGGTTGAAAGTTTCTTTCTATTGATAGTTACCTGAGAGGCTTTTTGATGAATGGGTGTTGAAGTTAGTCATATGCTTTTTGTGCTTCTGTTGAGATGATCATATGGTTTTTCTCCTTTATTTACTCAATGTAATAAATTACAATGCTTTATTTTTTAATGTTAAATCAGTCTTACTTCCCTAGAATTAACACCACTTTGTTATTTTCCTTTTTACCTGTCGCTGAGTTTCAATTGCTGAAATTTTATTAAAGAGGAACATTCCATCACTTTCCTTTCTTGTAATGTGTTTATCTGGTTTTAGTGTCAGGATGATGCTGGCCTCATAAAATGAGTTGAGTAGTATATCCTTCTCCTCTATTTTAAATCAGACATGTAGGATTGATATTACTTCCTTAGGTGAAGTTTGTTAATAGTGTTTTTGAGGTGTTCTAAATTCCTACTGATTTTCTGTTTGATTGTTCTATCAGTTACTAAGAGAAGAGGGTTGAAATCTCCAAATACAACTCTTTTCAGTTCTGCTAGTTTTTGTTGTTTTGGAGTTTTGTGTTTTGGATGGGAGAGTAGCGTTTGAGGGAACCATGATGAAGTGGGGGAAAATGTTGGCAGATGTATAGGGTTTGTTTAACCTCCAGTGCATCTCCTGTCTCCACCAGGGGTCATTGCCGTGGTGATTTTCACCATCCTCTGCACCTTGGTCTTCCTCATTCGGTACATGTTCCGTCACAAGGGCACCTACCACACCAATGAAGCGAAGGGAGCAGAGTCAGCAGAGAGCGCAGACGCCGCCATCATGAACAACGACCCCAACTTCACAGAGACCATTGATGAGAGCAAAAAGGAGTGGCTCATTTGAGGGGTGGCTCTTTGGCTGTGGGATGGGGAGGGGGGATTACTCGGAGGGAAAGGGACAGTAGCACCCTACTTCATACTCCTGAGCACATCCTTAAAATATCAGCACAAGTTGGGGGAGGCAAGCAACAGAAAGTTCCTGAGACTGATCGCCACAAAAGATACTTTTTGATATTTCTTTATAGCTAAGTTTCCCCTTCTGTATCAAAACAAAATAATACAAAAAAAAATGCTTTTAGAGTTTAAGCAATGGTTGAAATTTGTAGGTAATAACTGTCTTATTTTGTGTGTGTTTAGAGGTGTTCTAAAAACCCATGGTAAAGGGGCGAGTTTTCTACATTTTTCAGAGCCCTTAGAATTGGGGTATTTTTTCTGGAGAAAAGCTAATGCACATACACATGGCCTCCAGCATTCTCTCCCTTCTGCATAGAGTCAACCTCTAATGGGCTATTGGAGTAATTAGTTTGTGTTCCTATGATATTTATTTTGGTGTCCTGTGAATTGGAAAAGGAAAGCAAGGGTCAGAGAGAACCTATGATTTGCCAGTTTTCAGAGACCTCAGTCTATGCCAGTTCTCAGAGAGTTCCTGCCCTAAGCAGCTGAAGAGAGAGAGGGTGGGGACAGCGTAATCAACACAACCAAGAGAAGCTTTAAGAGCCCGGGGATGCAGTTTCCTGTTGGGGTTGTTGGTTTTATTTTCCATTGGATTCTACGAGATAATATTGTCCCATATATAGTCCTAGACTCAACCAGTGTCTGTAACTATCAGCTACAATCCCTGGTGACCAGCTGTTACAAAAGACCTTTCCTCTGCTTTACCTACGACATGTTGGGTTAATTGTATGCATGTGTGAGCAGCTCGGTGGGGAATTCAAGCCAGATGTTAAGATTTGTTTGCTCCATGTCTTTTATAGTCGGTTAGCAAGAGCATGGACACTTTCTAGCGAATGCGTAAATTAGGTTATGCTTTTTGTTTTGCTTTCCATCCCTAGTTTTTAAGACCCTGTGACAAAATCCTAGCAGACAGTGTCCCTTGAATGGAAGCACCAAAATAAAGCCAGTTATGATCGCTATTTTTATTGCTATGACTCTGGAATCATGGGGAAAACGCTGCCAGTTTTTTAACTCATCTATTCCATGTATTGGTCCGTCCTGGACAGACACACTGCTGTGAATCAGGGATCTTCCTCGGCAGAGACCTTTGAAGCTCGGGTTCATCACAACCTGGTAACTGGTTAGAGAAGGGACATGTCCAGTCAACTGTTCCTCAGTTTAAGCAGGAACCTTGATCCACTTATTCCAGCAAATAACTATTAATTTAAAAATAATAGACTGTGTGTGAAACAAACGGGGCAAAGCTCCAGCTGGAGCATCTAAAAAATAATTTCATTTATTTATTTCAAGAAAAGATTACACAAAAGTTATTTCTACAATGACTACCATTTATAATTGTATTATTCAGGCTTTTAGACTTAATAAGTTCCTTAAAAGTGTTTTTAGACTCCAACATTTTGAGGAAATTAAGTATGATCACTTTTTTCTTTCACCTCCTGGAAGAGGGCAAGATGCAGCTTAAAGGTACCGGTGCTATTTTTCTGATGACCTGCCTCAAGAAAATGGAAATTCTTGTTCATTTGGGTTCCATACTCAAGATACTTGGATGCCTAACTTAACTGGAGGGTCTCGGTTTCTTGAGTGATGGAAACTGTTATCCAGAGCTGCACATGACCCCAGTGTCTGACGTATTCCAGAGGAGACAGTGGACCAGTCACTTCACCTTCAAGTCAAGGTAACAGAACAAAAGGGAATCCTAAGGCCCTTTTTACAGTTGCTGACCTCAGGCACCACCATGAACGCCCTTTATTGAAAAAAGGTCTTGATCTTTCTTCTATGAACTGCATTTAAAATGAAAAGCCTTTATTATGACCAAACAGAACACTGTAGCAGATGACATATCGAAAACAAAAGTTATTTATTTGACTAAGATGATTACCATTAAGGATTCTTTTATAGAGTGTCACATTGAAAAAGCAAATTTTAAACATTGCATTTAAAAATGTTTCTGATTTCTTAAAAACCTATGTTACAGGTATTACTTGTGCACTGAACAGATAATGCCAGATGGAAATCTGTTATTTATGGCATTTCCCATAATAGCTTTATTCTTTATACATCGAGCATGTTCCCTTTCTTTCTAAAATTATTAAGGGGTTGAAACAATCAAACACAGGCCTTATACTAAAGTGTTCTCACCCCTTCTCTTCCCTGTCTTCTTTTCTCTTTTGTGCCACAAAAAGTGAAAAATAAAACCTAACACTTCTCACCCAGTTTTGGAGTGACTGAAGGTACCAGTGCTTCTCCCATCTCTCCATCCCTGGAGGTTACAGAGCTATGACCCTGGCTCTGCCCTTAAGGGGGTGACAGCCTGGCCAGCGGACAGTCGACACAGAAAGGTGGATAAGGTATTAAGTAATGAAGTTAAGTGCCAAATGAGTGCTGCAAATCTTCTCTTTGGGACCGCAGTTTTCACCAAATTTCCTAAATCTGTTTGTGAAGGCCGCATCCAGTACCTTCTAGAGGGTGAATCATTTGGTTCTTGTGGAGAAACAGAAGCAGCCTTTTTTCCAGCCCCCCAGGCAGCCGTGACCCTCTGACCCGAGCTCAGGGCCCAGCGTGGCTTTGTCAGTCATACTCTGCAAAAGCTTGACATCTTACATCCCAGTACCTTACCTGTCAAACACAAAGACCACTGGTGGTGTCTCTTTAAATAGTAACAGACAGAACAAAAACAAAAACATTTTTTTTAAACAAGAGGTTGTTTTAAAGTTTCAGGGAAAGCTGGCGGCTGATTTAGGGTTGTTTGTGCAGGGAACCCTCCTCAGGTGTAAAGCAAGCATCTCTGTTTCGAGTTGCTGGGATTGGGGGCTTTGAAGGAACGCAAAATCAGGGCCGTTCTAAGCTCTCAACATATCCCCTTGAGCTCCAGGAGCTCAAGATGGGAGACGTTACATTCTTGTTGTGTTCTTCCCTGGCTTTTAGTATATAAGACAACATTTCCCCTTGTGGCCTTCACCCAGCCGCTCAGAAAAGAGAGACTTGTTGTGTGGAAGTTTTTAAGGAGGAGCTGGAGACGAGTTTGGAGAGGCTTTGTGGGAAAGTCTGTTGCCCTGCGTTTGACAGACAAGCATCCTTACCTGACAGGAGCAGGATTTCAGAGGCGCAGGAAGAAGACCTGGCAGGAGCCCCAGAGTGGATCTGAGTGTTGTCGCTGAACATCTGTGCAGAAGTCACCAGGTGCCACTGGGAGCTGGGTGCACTCGCACCATAGAAAGCTCCAAAGGAAAAGCAAACAGCGACCAGTTATGGGAACATAGTGTCAAGGTAGCGTCAAGAAGGAACTTTTATTTCCTTCTGTAACAGGATCTGATCTTTCTACTCTACGCCTTGCTCTTTTTCACCTTCTCCTTTCTCCTGCGGTGTCAACATTTTAATGGTTCCTTTACCTTCACCCCCACCGAATTATTAGCACTTGATTCGAACCTCTTCATATTTTTTTCTTTTTCTCCCTTCTGTCAAGCAGTTTTCAAAAAGAAAGGCAACAACTATTAAACTGAATTTCAGTGAGCCAGCCAGAAGGATCTCTAAATGGCTAGTCCCACTAGAGCCACCTCATCCGGAAACAGATGGGAAGCAGATAGTGTGTCTGACTTGGGCTGGAAACCAATGGGCACCATTTTTAAAATGGTGTTTAGGTAAGAGTGGATCCTAAGAGCCAGCTGGTCGAGTCCTAACCCCTCCTCTCTCCCTGATCTCGGCCTGGTCGCTGAACCTCTGGTCCTCTTTGCCTCCTATGTGAGATAGAGCTGTTTTATCTAACTGACAAGACAACTTGTGAGGTGCCATGGTTTCTTGGCTGCAGAGACCTTGAAACCCAAAAATAAAGGCCAAAGTCAATGGACCTATTAGAAGACTCACTTCCCAGCTTGTGGTCTTAAGTCACATCAAAAGAAACAACGTTGCCATGTCCGGGAATGTAGAGACTCGGGGCATTGCTGAACTAGATTATGAATCAGGTAGACAGCAGAGAGCTAATCTGTCAACATGGGGAGATGAAACACGGCCAAAGGCCACAGAAACCAGAACTCCATGTGTATAGAGCACGAGGTTCCCACCTGGGTGTGATCTGTAGCTTACACTGTGCCCCAGTGTGATTGGACAGGTTTATAAGTAAGACGCCACGAAAAGCAAATTGACTACTTCACTTAGCCCAGTGGCTCTGTGCCTACAGTACACGTACCCTGCATGATGATGTTGGAAACCTTCGATTTATTTCACACCAGTATTTTTTTGGATACAAGTGGTATGTGAAACTTACTGTCAGTGAAATAGGGAAACTGTGTTGAAAAGTTGGTTATCCCCCATGGAGCGAAGACTGGCCAAAGGTAATAAAGATACACAGGGACACAGGTGTTAAAAATAGGCACTTATGGGTTTATTTTCCAGGTGAAAATGTGCTTTAGGAACAGCTCTGCTTAGATGGTCTGCACCATTTTCAAGTCTCGGCTTATTTAGAACTGCTGGGTTCTGAGATGACTGGAAACACGGAGATGTCTCTCCTCTTGCAGGCTGAGAAATAGTTCCCATACGACTGATTCTAAGTTTTGTTGGATTTTTAAATTTTTTCTGGTGAGCATAGTGACTGCGGAGGTTAGGGTGGTGAAAAGTTGGGCTAGTATTCTTTCTGTAAAGTCAGTTAGGATTCCATCCCTGTGGAGTAACACCGAACTTCACTCTCTAAAAGCAACAGCATGTAAACTAGAATGAAAGAAGGTAATTATGTATGTATGCTTAATATTCTTTGTGAATGTCTTTCACTGAACTAAAATTATATTAGAAACCAGATTGATAAATAAAAAAAAAAATCCAAAATAGTTTTAATTATCCTAAAAGTGATTCTTTGTGTTTTTGTTTTACTCGATTCTCTTAGAAGTCATTTTCACCCTTCAGCGAAGAAAGTTCCAGGCACTGAAACATACACCTCTTTGGAATATAAGCTTTCCAAAAGCTGTGGGGATGTGATCCTTCCTCGAAGACAGGTCTTACATGGCGGCATCCATGGCTAACCTGCTTTGCCACACAATCCATCCCTCCCCTGTGTTTCCTAAAGTAGCTTAATGGATGTTGGCTTCACAGTTTGGATTATTTTACACACAGCTTGATAAAATGTGGTTAGAGTTAAGTGATTTACAGGATATATTCTGAGCCTCATTTGGGATGAGCGAGTAACACGGGATAATGGACAGATGTGTCCAGGCCAGTGAACTAGGTAACAGGGATTTACAATGGGTCCAGAGGGGCAGATCTTTCTAGATGCACTCTGGACATTAAGAGCTGTGGTCTTCAGTTATTCCTCCCATTTTCTGGCCTTCTGTTACCATGGGGAAGCCATTTCCTGCCAATCAATTTTCAGTGAAGCATTTAAATGTACACTGAATACATGTGAATTTCAATTAAAAGCGCGGCCTTTCTGTTCTTCAGCAATTCCGCAGGCCAGTCAATAGCAGCGTCACTCCAGTATATTTCAAAGGTGTTATGCCAGGAGGGTCTTTGTCATGATTCTGCTTTTCGAGTGTGATCCAACAGGTGTGGGGGGAAGGTCAGAAAGTCCTTGGAGAAAAGCAAATCAGCACTTAGAAAAGTTCATAACAAATTTTAAAAGAATGAGCCGGCAAGTTCAGGATCTACCACCTGCAACCAGAGCATGGGAGGCACAACGTGCTCCCTCCCCTCCCCAGTCCCGCCGGCCACCAGCCGTGTGGACACCAAGGTCAGCACATTCTGGGAAGGCAGCGGCTTTATTCTGCACAAGGCAATCTTTGTGACTTGAGTGGGGAGCAGGGAAGCAGAGAAGGATAGAAGGAGTGGTTGCGGGGGCGGGGTACAATGAAAAAACATCCAATTTTAACCTCTGTCGGGGCTGACACGGCCTGAGGGACTTACCAGAACACAGAAAAGAGGAAATAATTGTGTTATTATTTTTTGAGAGTTTGTGGCCTCCCAAAAGAGCCTACGTCTGAAAGCTAACTCTTTTGAGCCAGTATGAGGTCACCATTAGCATGTGTTCACCTTGCCGTGGTCACTCCAAAGACCATGAATTCCGAGAAACCAGGGCTGAATAACCCCTGAACCTGAAGCGCCCTTTCCCCTCCCACAGACCCGCCAGCACGCCTGCGCAGGACCGCAGCCCAAAGCAGTTTGCAGAGAGAATACAAGCGGGTTTGGGGGGGGGAGTGAGGGGGGTGTTTCATTTTTCCATAATCTTTCCGTTCGTCTTAATTCATCCCCTGGGTATACAGTAAGTAAAGTCTCTTGGGACAGGTAAGTAAATACTTATGCCAAGTCTTCACCAAAGGACTGAAACCTACAGTTTTGTTTTGTTTTTTTAAGTCCCTGGGACTGAAGCATGAGAAAGGTAGTCATTTATTTCTTCTAAAAATAGAAATTCAGATTACCAAGTGTAAATTAAGACATGACAGAGGTGCTGTATAGCACAGGGAACTATATTCAATACCTTGTAATGTCCTATAATGAAAAGGAATATGAAAAGGAATATATATGTGTTTAACTGATACACTAAGCTGTACACCAGAAATTAACACAACATTGTAAACCAACTATACTTCAGTTACAAAAAAAAAAAAAAAAAGATGTGACAGAGATGAAAAAGGCCGAGATGTAGAAAATAACATCTTGTTAACATTTTGTTTGTTTGTTTACAGATAGAAAGTTGGAAGACAAAATCTGTAAGTCTAGAAAGGTCACAGCGAAAATGGAACAGGAGGGCAAGCTTTTAAGTCATGAAAGCTATAGAAAGGGTAAATATGCACTTACTCCTTAAGACCTAGTACAGGAGGACTAGGAGCAACTTTTGGAGCCAGAAAGGAGGTACATTTAGAGCCAATAAAGGAAAAAATACAGGGCAGCCAGAAAGAATTGTTGCAAGCAAAAATAAAAAACAAAGACATATAATTATCTTCTAAAAATGACTGTGATTATTTTAATTATGATCCCACCACATGGATTTTAAATGGAAATCAAGATTGGGGAATCAGTTCATTTAATAGATATTAATGGAATGCCTCCCGGGTGCTTGGCACCAGTCTGGACTCGGGAGTCTCCAGAAAATAAGACAGACACTTCCCTGCTCTCGTGAAACTCAGGTTCTAGTGGGAGGAGAAATGTGATAAGCAAATAAATAAATAAAATGCAAGAAAACATGATGTCTAGTCGGGGAATTAATTACCTTTCGTGGGGGGAGGTAACAGTGTGACTGCGTGGTTGCTTTCGACAGGTGGGGAGGGAAGGAGGACTTCTCCGAGGGGACAGTGGAGCTGAGCACTGAAGAGGCAGGAGCCTCGCAAAGATGGGAGGGAGGCTCACTGTGGACCAGGAAACAGCCGAGGGGGCCCCGAGCTCAGAGGTGTGGCCCCTGAGACAGTCCACGTGTCTGAGAAGAGGACAGGAGGGGGCACCACCCAACAGATGCCGTCTCCCCTCCGCACGTGTGACTGTTCCTTCTGACCGTATTTGAGCTGGAGAGACTCAGAAACAATTTCAAAGTGTTTAGAGAGTGTGATTATCAGGGTTCTCTAGAGAAACAGACCAAGGGCGAGAGTGCTGAGAGAGAGGGTTAAAGGAAGCAGGCTCGTGTGATCTTGGCTGCCAAGTCCAGAATCCGTAGGGCAGGCTGGCCAGTTCCAAACTCAGGCAGGGTTGAGTGAAGTCTTATATATGTGTACACACACCCGCACACACACAGTCGTGTATGCTGCACTCAGTGAACCCACTCTTGGGTATAAAGCCCCCCAAATTCTCAAATTCATCCCGAAAAGTCATGTTTGAAGACATCCGCCTTGGTGGTGTTGGTGGAGTAGGGACCTGAAGGCAGTGCAGCAGCCTGGTGGTAAGAACCCAAGTTTTCAAACCCCACTCTACCACTTACTAGCTTCTTGATATTTTTTTGCTTCATTTCTCCATCTGTAAAATGGGGATCATAGCAGAATTTAAGTTAAGTTACTTACACATTAAGTTACTGTAAGGATTAAATTAGTCAATACATATAAAGTGCGTAGAACAGAGTCTTGCGTAATAAGTACTCTGTAAATGGTAGCTGTGAAACTACCCTCGGGTAGTTTCTTAGAGAAATTCTTGCAAAGGCCCATAAGGGGACATGTGTACGGACACTCAGAGGAGTGTCTGCGGTAGCCAGGAGTGGTCAGCATCAGAAGTATCTGTCAAGTCGTTACATAAAATAAGGAATGCTGTATAGTCTTCGGAAGTCACCACTACATACATACACAGCAACCTTACGTCTTAAAGGGCAGGGAGGGATGAATTAGGGGTTGGGGATTAACAGACACACATTACTATATGTAAGATAGATAACAAGGACCTCCTGTATAGTACAGGGAACCATATTCAATTCCTTGTAATAGCGTATAATGGAAAAGAATCTGAAAAGAAAGTATGTATATGTATCTATATGTATAACTGAATCACTTCGCTGTACACCTGAAACTAACACCGTAAATCAACTACACTTCAATAAAAAATTGTTTAAAAGAGAAAACATAGTATAGAGTGAAAAGGTAAGAAACAAATTAGACTCATAAAACAATAGAATTTATTAAAACTAAAAACCTACATACAGAACAATGAAACATTTGCAAGGACCCATGAATAATTAAGGCTCTGCACATGTACATATACATCCTTCTATAAAATATATGTTAGATAGAAAACAAAATATTACCTGTCACTACATGTGGAATGGTAATGCAGGAAGTGGGAGAGGGAAGTGGGGTGGAAAGGACATAAAGGAAAACAAAAGAGAATTTGCATGGACGGATGATGACAAAATACCTTTTTCTGGGGAGAATCACCAGCTTACCTCCCAGCCCGTGGTGGTGGGAGGGGAGAGAGAGGGGCAGGGAGAGCAGCTGCCCCCTCCCCCGCCCCCCTGTACACAGGGCAGCACAATGCAACGAGGACTGCAAGGGGCCCGACGCAGGAACGGCTGGCAGGAAACGCCACTGCTAATGCAATCAATTAATCAATAAGAATTAGTAGATGATCAAAGACAATGTGAGAGGAGAGTGACAGCAGAGCATTTCCGTTCTTTTAAATCCAATAAAGATCCCTGTATTGCGGAATTGAAGGAAACTCAGGGGAAAGGGGCCTGCCCCTCCCTCTCCGGTTCTGCAGATGAACAAACACGGACCCCTTTACAGGGATGTGAACGGAAGAGGCCGCCTGGCTACATCCGCCTGCGGTTTCGGGAAAACCGCCCACCCTGGACCGACTTCGGATGACCCGCCCACAGCCTGACTGCTCACTCGGAGTGGAGTAAGGTCTGTAACCAGTGTCGAGTGGAACCAGAACAGCAATTCTGCTGGTCAAGTGAGTTTGAGGAAGGTCAATGGTCAGGTGTCCCTTTATGAGAAGCTGGGCCAGTGGGCAGGTGTCCCTGTTACATGTCCTCATCGTAAAGAAAACGTCCTGGTTAAATCACAGATCTTGCTAGAAGCACGCTTGAAGCTGTGTCAAAAACACAAGAAGCTTCTGTAATATATTTCTGGGTGATCGCATTATAACTCCTCTAAATTAAATTTACAGAGTTCATTGGCTTTTATTCCAAGCAGTAACCATGTGTGCCCTTTAAATCATCACAAGTGTAGCAGCTATATTGATGACTGCCAGACCTGTCACTGCGAATCTCAGCATAAGCACTGCAGAAGGGAACTCTAAAGTTTAATTGGTATCCCTGTCTGGTATTAGAATATACAAGTCCGGGACATATGGGGAAGAAAAATGAGTTAATGTGAATCGTCTTAACATGAAGCCAGCATACAGGGCAAAACAGACAGCTGCATTTATTCTGAAGCACTTGCCTTGACACGTGTACTGTATTATGTGGTCGATCTGGAGGAAATATTTACACAGCCCACAGACAGAAAGGGGCTTTAGGAGTGACGGGGTGCTGATCTGGGTATGGTGGAACAAACTGAATTTACTTTTAATGAAGAGCAGCAGTCAGTGCAGGGGGAAAAATGTATTCGCTAGAGTAAGTAGATGTGAGGGAATTCTTTTCCAGGAGGACGAGGAGTGATAGCAGCATAAAGGGTAACAAAGCTTCAGTAAGGTAGATGGGGTAAAATCAAGAAATAATGCTGGATGGATGCCCTGCCTCAGAGTGCCTTTGTTTACCTGGGAGTCTTGGGCCAGACAGTCCATGGTCACAATGAGATGCACGGATGGGGTTTTGGGGCCACATGGTATTAGCTTGACCTCTGGAGGAGCTGGAGACTAAGGTCAGCCGTAGGGGCGGTCAGTTATGTCTATGTGAACCTAATAAGAACTCAAGACACCAAAGCTCAGGTGATTGGCAATATTTCATGCATAACATCACACACTGTTGCTGGGAGAGATACGCAGGGTCCTCACAGCTCCACTGGGAGAGGACAGCCGGACCCTCCCACCTGGTCTCTCCTGTACTCTGTGCTATGTGCTCTTTCCCATTACTGATTTTAATCTATATCTGTTCACTGTAACCATGAGTGTAACAATTTGCTGAGTTCTGTGCAGTCCTAGCGAATTACTGAACCTGAGGGTGGTGTTGGGGACCTCCTCCCCAAATCATAATCATACACAGCCTTTCTTGACCAGTGTTTTTTCACTTAACAATAGAACATAATTGTATCTCACATTACTTAATGTTTCCGTCATTTGAATGGCTACCTGATATTCCAGTATGTGGCTATGCCCACACCTACTTTACTTCTAGTTCACCTCTTTTACTATTTTACTGTACCTCTGTTGTTGGATATTTAGATAGTATCAGAAGTTTCCCTAGGAAAATATTGCTTCAAAGAACATACGTAGAAATAGATTTTTTTGTTTATCCATCATTACTTTATGATAAATTCCTAAAGATAGGATTCCCTATCAACTGATATATATATATTTGATTCACATTGCCAAAGGGTCCTGCCAAAGATTTTACCAATTTACACTCCTCACACCCTCATCTGCTCCAAGCATTAGCATTTTCCCATTTCTGCCAAATTAAAAGGTGGAAAATGTTATCTGAATATTAATCTAATTTGCTTTAATTTGCATTTCATTGATTACTAATGAGGGTGAACAGCTTTTCAGATGTTTTTACTAGTCCTTTGAGAACTCCCTATGGAATATGATCATTTGTGAAGCTCTTGATAATTTTTTTTTCAATTTGCACCAATTCACACTCCCCCCAGCAGTCTTTGGGGACAGGCTGATTTCAGAAAAGAGTTGTATCCATGCAAGCTGGGCTCATGGGGACAAGCCAGCGGGGGAGGCCACTTGGGCTGGTAGATTTGAATAGAAGGGCTTTTTCATCAGGGAAACACGCACATAACAAGGGTGGGATGTGTTTTAGAACCTGAGGCTAAAGCGTCTTGGTGGGAGCAGAGGGCAGGTAGGTGTGACTCAATGGAAAAAAAGTAGAGATGAGCAAAGGGACCTCAAAGTGGAGAGACCTTGAATTAAAACCACACTGCTTATCCTGTGGGCAGGAGAAGCCATGACTGATTCCTAAGCAAGGGAGTGATTTACCACTACTATTAAGTTTCCTGCTTGATTGAATATTTAAATTCTCAACAGGTGTGGTGATCTCTTAACCACGCTTCTCAGAAGAACCAGGTGAGCCTTTTTGGCAGCTCTAGGAGAGCTGGGTTACAGGGAAAGACACAAATATGAAAAATGTGCTTTGAGTCATTTTTGCTTGGACTCCTATTCAAATCTATCCTAAAAAGCTAGAAGAAACTCAACAGCAACCACAGTGGAAAAACCAATATTGTGGCAACAACCAAGATCTAGGGTTCTTTTCCTTCCTAAGGCCTCTTGCTGAAACTGGTGAGCAATGGTAGCGCAGGTGGGGTCAATTCCAGGAAATGAGCCAAGTTGCTTTGTGGTTTAAAACAAAAACCTGGCTTAAATGAATAAGAGCCTGTAGTGGTGTTCTTGGTACAAAGACTAACTCTGTGGCATGCATGCTACTCAATCTACAAACATGTATTAAGAGCCTGATGTGTGCCAGCACAGTGCTGGGTCCTGGGGATGAACATGAACAAGTCTCTTCTAAGAGCCTGTGCCTTGTGTCAGGCAGCACAAGTAACTCTAATACTTGGGAGTCTGTAGTAGGTGCTAATTTAAAAGTTCCAATAGCAGTGCAGCAAGGAAAACATCGTCAGAGGGGCAGGGCAGTTTAGGAGGTAAGAATCTGAAGCCAGAGCCAGCTGATTGGCTCAGACCTGGGAACTATTTGGCTTAATTTCACTAATCTCAATTTCCTCAACTGTAACGGTGAAGACGATAGTAACCGCTTCATCTTGCTATTCTTGAAAGGATTTTGAAAACAATTATGAGCCCTTCCCAGCATAGTGCCTGGCATGATGGAAATGTCACTTATCACTGGAGCAGCCCTCAATGATTTTTTCAATTATTATAATATCAAACTTTTCTATGATCATTGACTATTTTATTTAAAAAAAATTTTTTTTATTATTGAAGTATAGTTGATTTATAATGTGTTAGTGAGACAGGAGGGAAAGGGGCAGGGCACAGCCATTAGAGGAATGACAGCATTTAACACCAAAATGATGGAAGATTCCACTCCCAGTTGGCCTTGAGGATTAAGATGGTGGGAGATTTGACTTCTAGTAGACCTTGAGCTTCATTATATGCTCATTGCAACATATTAGCATGAAAAATAACATGCCCACAGGTACCATGACAGTCCCAAGGCCAACCATAGGAGGTCAAAGAGTGGGCAGTGGCCCAGTTCCTGGGAATCCCAGCCCCTTCCCCGGGGCAGCTGGAATAGTCCTCCCAGTTGTAGACGTGAAGCTACCGAGCCCATGAAAACTGGCAACACCGAGCCTCGTGACCGCCTCTCTCGCTCCCTCTTCTTCAGAGAGACACCCACACTCTGTCTATGGAGTGTGTATCTACCTTTATTTTAACCTGCGCACCCAATCCCCACATCTCGTGGCCTTTCTTTTCCTTCTGAAACAGCCTGCAGTCTATGCAGTATGTCTCTCTCTCTGAATAAATCTACCTTTACTCAACTGTGGCTCACTCTTGAATTCTTCCTGCGCAAAGCCAAGGACCCACACTGGCAGGGAACATCCCAGGGGGCTCCATTGAGACCAGAGACACGGCCCTCCTCACGCCCTACACCCATTTTTCCTTCATCATCAGTTTCTGGTGTATAGCATAATAATTCAGTTGTACATATATACATATTCTTTTTCAGATTCTTTTTTATTATAAGGTTATTACGAGATCCTGAATGTAGTTCCCTGTGCTCTACAGTAGAACCTTGTTGATCTATTTTGTATATAGTAGTGTGTATCTGCTAATCCCAAACTCCCAATTTATCCCTCACCCTCTTTTCCCTTTGGAAACCATAGGTTTGTTTCCTATGTCTGTGAGTCTCTGTTTTGTAAATAAGTTCATTTGTATCTTTTTTTTTAGATTCCACATGTAAGTGATATAGTATCCACATATAAATGATACATTTGTCTTTCTCTGACTTCACTTAGTATAAAAATCTCTAGTCCATTCATGTTGCTGCAAATGGCATTTCATTCTTTTTATGGCTGAGATAAATACACACACACACACACACACACACACACACACACACCCCACACTCACACTTTCTTTACCCAGTCATCTATTGATGGACATTTTGGTTGCTTCCATGTCTTAGCTATTGTAAATAGTGCTGCTATGAACACTGAAGTGCATGTATCTTTTCAAATCAAACTTTTCTCTGGATGTGCCCAGGAGTGGGAATCACTGGATCATATGGTAAGTCTATTTTTAGTTTTTTGGGAACCTCCATACTGATGTCCACAGTGGCTGCACCAAATTACATTCCCATGAATGTTTATTTTAAAACTGTCCTTAATCACGGATGAACCTTGAAAACATTATGTGAAGTGAAATAAGCCAGACACAAGAGGGTTTCACAACAATGTGACTGTCCTTAATGCCACTGAATCGTACACTTACAAATGGTTACAACGGCAAGTTTTATGCAAGTTTTATGTCTATGTTTTACTGCAATAAGAATATATTTCCCCGTGGTTTCCCATCATGAAAGAATAATGCCAACTAATTGTTTGCTAGAGAAACTTGTTCTTAAAGAATAAAGTTTCTTTCTCTATCCACACGTCAAGTGCCCGTACAGGCTCTTTGAGACTGTGGTTCTAGAGAGTCCCGTGACCCCTCAGACCAGCTCCTTGGCTCCCCTCCCTCCCCAGAGCCGCCCTGGGAAGTGCTCCCCGAAGCAGAACGCGCAGCGGAGGTGCCCAGGTGGGGCCGCTCGTTCTCCCACGCGGCCCCTCCCCAGGCCACGGCAGAGCCCGGGAGGGATTTACCCCGGAGTCTGCGCTTCCCGGGCCTGGAGGAGGGGGATGCGGGTCCTCCGCGCTACAGGGGGAGGCAGAGAGGACGGCGGATGTGCCTGCAGCCACGTCTGCTGGGACTCCTGGGCCAGCCCATCCTCGCGCGCGGTTTCCGTCTGAAAGGTGAGCGCTCTGCGTTTGCGGTAACTTCCCTACAAGCCATTTCTCAAGCGCGAAGTAGCGGGGCCAACAGGAAGGCCCAGCAGAAGGGGTGGACTTATCTCCTTTAGGTTGCCGTTATTCCTGTGAGGCTAAGGGAGCTGGGGTATCAGAAAAGGTGCCTTTCACGTTTTTCTGCAAAAGCTAGGAAAAGGGGCGAGGTTGTTCGCAGGGTGAGGCTGTATATTTGGTTGACATTCGTCAGGTGCTGTGAGAACCGGCCTCTGGTGGATCAGAAGGTTCCCTGGTGGCAGGTGAGGTGCCGGTTCCCACACACGCTGCCCCTCGGAAGTCCTGTCACTTCACGTGGTCCCCGTTCCCCCAAACCTCATCTCCTAACACCTCTAGTGTCCCTTCTGGCGCCACAATTCTGCGGCAAAAGTCTATGAAGTTGAAGCCAGTTCAAATCACTGGGGCCAGTGGGGCTAAGGGCAAATTTTCCTCTTCTCTGGGCCCCGTCTCCAGGGAGGTGAGGTTGGGCAGCCTGCCCTTCCTCCCTGGCCCAGAATGCTTAATTCAGCTGGTCCTGCATTTCAGCGGGTCTAGCTGGGATGTGGACGGCTGTCTGCACATTGGCGCACCTAGTTCTGCAGGGAGCTGGGCCCTGTGCCCCTTCCCAACACCCAAGCATCTAGTTGGAGGCCTGATCCTAATGGACTGTGTTTCTAAACCCCAGATCAACTCCCTCTTCAGCACTGAAGGTAGGTTCAGTCAGGCTCAAGTTCATCACATCCCTCTGGGCAGCCAGCTTTGCCGCCCACAGCACCCCCCATCCCCTCTGCCCCTGGCCAAAGCACAGAGCCAGCAAACCCACGCAGAGCCTGACGATCTGAGGCTGCGAGATCTCTTTAAACAGTTGGCACAATTAAAACAGATTTGATTTCTGAGAACTTGATTGTCTTGTCAAGTCACACATGTTGTGGGAAGTGGCACCCACCAGTAGCAGAATCAGTTTGTGTTTGTTTATTGAAAAAAGATGGGGAAAACTGACTCGGGGCTTTCTTGGGAAACTTGCCCTAGTAGTATGAACAAATGACCGGCACCGAGATGACAACAAATTTGTTCCTAATCATTAACTGAAAATATCAGAAGCCCTCGCACGTGGGTTTCAAACCACACCACCAGCCCTGCTCGGGGAGGATCAGTGTGCAGCTGCGAGTCCTGCAACATCCAGAGGCTGTTCTGATCTTGCTTCCAGTTCGTTTACTGATGAATTTCCCTGACTCTTGTGGAGAAAAATTCCAGAGGATGGTTGTCTGTCCTCTGCCCCAGACCCGCCGTCTCTATAGGAAGGGGTGCCTTCTCTGCTCCTGGAGCGGCTTCCTGCTTCCCCCATAGATGTGTGTGTTGGGGGTGCAGGGGCACAGTACACTTTTCCTGGGGGAACTGGCTGTGCCCAGAGACAGTTTGGGCACCGAGTGGCCTTTCCTGCTTGGAGCATCTTCTTGATGCAAAGTGACAGCCCAAAGGTCCCCATGGAAGCTGTCATCAGGACAGGAGTTAAAACATGTCCTTGTTGGTGATTTTTGACCTTCAACGACTGTGATTACTCAAGCTGACCTTCCCCCTGGACCAATGTCATCCTGTCCAAGAGCCGGATTTCCATGGACATCATCTGGGCACACTGTCCAGTGTACTTTTATCTTTAGTCCTGTGTAGAGGGACTAACTTAGAGAGAATATTCGTAAAAGGTGATAAACTCCTATTGAAATTTATATGGTTATACATTTTGGTTCCCTCCTCTTCAACAGCTGTTGCTTCCAGAATGCTTTTGAAAACGTTTTTGTATTGAAGTAGAGTCGGTTTAAAATATTATATTAATTTCTGGTGTACAGTATAGTGATTTAGTTATACATATGTATTCCTTTTTGTATTTTTTATTATAGGCTATTACAAGGTATTGAATATAGTTCCCTGTGCTATGCAGTAGGACCTTGTTGGTTATCTATATATATATATATATATATATATATATATATATATATATATATAGTAGTTATTATTTGCAAATTCTGAACTTGCAATTTAGCCCTCCAACCCGCCCTTCCCACCCCCCAACCTCCGGTAACCATGTTTGGTTTCTATGTCTGTGAGGCTGTTTGTGTTTTGTAATTGTGTTCATTTCTGTCATCTATTTAGGGAATCCTCCTACACTGTTAGTAGGAATGTAAATTGGTGCAGCCACTATGGAAAACAGTATGGATGTTCCCTAAAAACTAAAAATAGAGTTACCACATGATCCAGCAATCCCACTGGGCATATATCCAGAGGAAACTCTAATTTGAAAAGATTAAAAACATCTTTGCAGTTGTACCTTTTTCCTCTTTCTTTGGCCCAAATCCTTTTCAATGAGAAGCCACAGGGCTCCACCAGCTACGTCACCCTTTGTCAATGCGATGAACCTTCACACTTGCCTTTTTCTGGGGCCACCAAGCGTATCAAATTTGGAGGGAAAGAAACTACCAGCCACTCTTTCCAGCCTCCCCACTGCATCAGTCTGCCCAAGCCACCATCACAAAATACTGCAGAGCAGGCAGTGAACAACAGAAATTTATTCCTTGCCGTTGTGCGGGCCACACGTACAAGATCAAGGTGTTGGCAGGGTCATCTCCTTCCTTGCCTGGCAGACGGCTCTCTTTCTCTAGTATCTTCACATAGTCTCCACTGTTTGTCAGTCTGTGTCTTAGTCTTCTTGTAAAGATCCCAGTCATACTGCATTAGGACCCACCCCGACCACCTCATTGTAGCTGCACTACCTCTTTAAAGGCCCTGGCTCCAGATACGGTCACATTCTGAGGGACTGGGTGGTCAGGACTTCAACAGATGGATTTGCGGGGAACACAATTCAGCCCCCCACCCACCTTACAGAAGAGAAAGTGCCCTTTTGAAAGACCCTCCTTCCAAGCAGCTTCTCCACGTGAAGCCACAGGTCCGCTTCCAGGCTGCACCGCACGTGCTTATGCAGAGTGGGTCCGCGTGGGCGGTAAGACATCCCAGAGAGTCAAAGCGCTACAAACCCCCCCTGTGTCTCCTTTGAAGACCCCGACACAGAGCAGCTGCTTCTCTCAAAGACTGAGTAAGAATGGAGACCTCCCACGGGCTTTCCTGCGGAAGACCTTGCACAGCCTCGAGGTATCGGTGGCATTCAGGACTTCCAGAATGCGCTGTGGCCTCTAGAAGCCTTCCCTTCATCTTTCCCTCCCTGGCTGTGAAACCTGGTTCCCCGCAGTTGGAACTGGATGAAAGAGGGCTCCTGTGAAAAGCAGGAGGCGGCCAAGCTGACAGCACAGGGCTGAGGGGATTGGCTGATTTCCTCCCTGAAGAAGGAGAGGATGCTGGGAGGGCAGGTACCGCGACCCAGAGCTGCCTCTCACCAAGACAGTCTGTTCACCCAGATGCTGACGCCTGTTGTTAGCAGATGAAGAAATGAATGTGTTTCCCGAGGAACTATGTGTTCTGACCAGCCTTGGTTGGCTATGTGCTGGGGCTAATTACTCGACCTCTGGATAGGTTTTCTTTCTGACAAATGAAGAGAATTCAATCAATCAATCCACATAGGGTGCTTCAAAGTGCTTAGCAAAGAGTAATGGTCCAGCCAATATTATTATTTTTGTTAAAAGAAACGTCAGGTACAGGAGTTTAAAGCCAAGGATGTTTTCTTCAGGTGGAATACGCAGAAAAGTGTTCGTGGAAAGAGAAGATTTTGTAACGGGTCCTGGAAGGATTTGTAGGAGTTAGCCAGGCAAATATGAGGAGAGGGCGTTCTAAGCCAGCTGAACTAGGTAAGTAATGACGAGGGGGCGGGAAACAGTGGCGTCTGGATAAGCAGAGGGGAGAATTGCTCCCAAGTGGCAGTTCTAACTTCTTAAAGTGATCCTTGTATAAGCGAAACTGGAAGAAAACAAAAACAAAAACCAGACTGTCATTGTGTGTTTACCAAGTTCCAGGCACTGTGCCTTTAACACCTCATCTCCTCGGACCATCGCAGCCCCCACTTCTTTACAGAGAAAGGTACTAAAGCAGCATCTCCCATGGTCACATCCTAGCAAGTAGGGAAATCAGAATTTGAACCCAGTTGTTCTGCCTGGCAGAGCCCGGGTGTTTGAACGAAGTCCACAAGAAGGCTCATTGCTGGGAAGACGGGTCACGGGGTAAAGCACACAGCTGTACAAATGAAAACTGGGCAGAACGCACGTCCACACAGGCTGCCTGGGACCCAGAGCCCGGCAAGGTCGGGGCAGGTCAGGAGAGAAGCAGCAACGGAAGTGAGGACGCAAAGCCTCAGCCCCACTTCGCCCCAGTCCCACCCAAAACAGGAAAACGCACCCTCTGCACATTCGAGGCTATTAGTTCACTTTGGGTAGCGTGCACTGATCCAAAAACTACAGCCGTAATTATTTCAAGCTCAGAGCTACATAACATGACTATTTGTCGCAGGGAACAAGGAAGTAGATCACATCTCCACCAATTTCAGAAAGCCTGCGTTTAATTACTGCAGGTTTCAGTCTTTAGGCTCTTCGTTTTAGACGAACAGGTAGAGCTTTGGGCATTTCACTGGGAGTAGGTGATGATGAGGTAAAGCCTTGTCCCTCAAATACTTTACCTTTTCCCTAGAAGCTTCCAGGTAGAGCAAGGTCAGAGCAGGAGGCTGAAATCCCGCCTCAGCCACCACCTTGCTGGCTCATCTTGGGCAAAGCATTTCCACGGCCGCAGGTCGAACACCTTGACAAGTCTGTTTATGTGCACATTTAAAATTTATTCTAAAATTACAAAAATGTTTCATGATGGAGCTGAGCCCCTCGGGTGTCCTCAGATCAGAAGTAGCGCAGGGTTCCCTTGAGTGAGTGTCCAGGGACTACTGGAACTTTCTATCCCGCAGGGCAGCTCCTGCTACTCTGACCCATACACAATGCTGTCACTCGGCGCCATGTTTACATGTATGTTACATATATGTGTTTCTTGGCCAGACGAAAACAAAAAATCACTCTGGAGGGTTTCTAAGCCCCCATAGGCTCACACCAACCACACATTTAAGGTCAAAATCTTTGCTGTTGTTCAACTATGTTCAACACCAACCCACAAAATTTAACATAACAATCTTTTTAATTATAATTTTTTGAATTGAAGTATAGTCAGTTTACAATGTGTCAATTTCAAGTGTACAGCATAATGTTTCAGTCATACATATACATGCAGATACTCATTTTCATATTCTTTTTCATTATAAATTACTACAAGATATTGCATGTGGTTCCCTGTGCTATACAGTAGGACCTTGTTGTATATCTATTTTATACATAGTAGTTTGTATCCACAAATCTCGAACTCCCAGTTTATCCCTTCCCACCCCCTCCCCCACTGTAACGATAAGTTTGTTTCTATGTCTGTGAGTCTGTTTCTGTTTTGTAAATAAGTTCATTTGTGTCTTTTTTTAGATTCCACATATAAGTGATATCATATGGTATTTTTCTTTCCCTTTCTGACTTACTTAGAATGACAATCTCCATGTTCATCCATGTTGCTGCAAATGGCATTATTTTATTCTTTTTTGTGGTTGAGTAGTATTCCATTGTGTAAATATACCACATCTTCTTTATCCATCCATCTGTCGATGGACATTTAGGTTGCTTCCATGTGTTGACTGTTGTAAATAGTGCTACTATGAACACTGGGGTGCATGTGTCTTTTTGAATTAGAGTTTTCTCTGGATAAATGCCAGGAGTGGGATTGTTGGATCATATGGTAAATCTATTTTTAGTTTTTTAAAGTCTCCATTACTGTTTTCCATAATGCCTGCACCAAATTACACTCCCACCAGCAGTGTAGGAGGGTTCCCTTTTCTCTACACCCTCTCCAGCATTTATCTTTTGTAGACTTTTTAATGATGGTCATTCTGACTGGTGTGAGGTGATACCTCACTGTAGTTTTGATTTGCATTTCTCTGATAATTAGTGATATTGAGCATTTTTTTCATGTGCCTCTTGGCCATGTGTATAATATTACAATTTATAATCAGGTATAATGTGCATCTTAAATGTGCCCCCTCAATTAAATCTTTTTCCCTTTTATTAGTCCTCCCAAATTTCTCCACCATCTACTAGTCAATCTTAATTTCTGAATGGTGAGAACAACAAGAAGGGTTTAGAGAAAGAGGGAAGCCATGAACTAGGAGGCGGCCCTGCTCTAGCCAGGCTGGCGTTCTCCTGCCTCATGGGCAGCTACACAGCACAGCTGGTGCCAGGGCTCTTGGTGACCCAGATGGAACAAGACAGGACAAGTCCCCTCCACCGTCGTGTCTGAATGCAGACAAAAATAGGACCACTGTCCAAACCACAAAAACCACCCACTGTGCCTCTCTCCTGGTGCATATGGGTGATCCTGGATCATATGGGCCTGGATTCAGCCCTCCCATCCTGTAGTCACTATCTGTAAAACACCTAATCACAAATCGCCCCTGCTTCCTGACAACATCCAGTCCAGAGAGAAGCCCCACTTCCTTGAACCAGCCCCCATATCACTGAGCACAAGCCCAAAGCCTGTGACAAGTCCTTCCTACCATCCTCTCACTGAGACAGCCCACCGTTCTCCAGGGTACAAGTTCTCCCTCTTTGCATCAATCAGCCTGACTTCTGAACTACAGGTATGTCCCTGCAGTTTCCTCTTCCTGTTTGGGTGTCACCATCCTTCCAGGTTAGATGCAGTTACTCAACTGACATGGGAGAGCCTCAAATCCAGCTCTCAACGTATACCATATGTCAGTGTCTCTGTTCTCGTCAACTCACTCAGCCATTCAGTCAACAGGCATTCATTTGTGCCTGCTGTTGGGGGCTTCCCTCTTGTGCATCCCCAGCACCACATTCTGGAGATAAGACCACCCCACCCCACCCACCCCACCCACCCCACCCCTGGTTCCGACTCCCCATGGCCTTCATGGATTACAAAGTATTAGAACTGAAAGGGACCCTTTTACACGTGGCTAAACCCACACTCAGAAAAGTTAAGCCATTCATTCTCTCACGGGCTTTCTTTCTGTTTGCAACAAATGAGCATCCTGGGCTGGGTCCCTGGAAGTGGACCCTGAAATGAGGACTTGCCTGCACACGATGTATTAAGGATGGGGTCCCAGGAGAGCCCCGTAATGAAGAGGGGGAAGCCAGGCAAGGGTGCGATTTCCGACAAAGCCTGCAGAGGGTATTTTTAATCCAGTTGTTCCCAGTGGAGGCAATTTTGCCCCCAGGGTACATTTGGCAATGGCTGGAGACTTTTTTTTTTAATTAAAATACAGTTGATTTACTGTTATGTTAGTTTTTGGTGTGCAGCATAGGGACTGAGTTGTACATATATATTCTTGTTCATTATAGGTTATTACAAGATATTGAATGTAGTTCCCTGTTCTATATAGTAGGACCTTGTTGTTTATCTATTTTATATATAGTAGTGTGTATCTGCAAATCCCAAACTCCTATTTTATCCTTCCCCGCCTTTCTCCTTTGGTAACCATAAGTTGGCTTTCTATGTCTGTGAGTCTGTTTCTGTTTTGTAAATAAGTTCACTTGTGTCTTTTTTTAGATTCCACATATAAGTGATATCATATGGTATTTTTCTTTCCCTTTCTGACTTACTTAGAATGACAATCTCCATGTTCATCCATGTTGCTGCATTGGCATTATTTTATTCTTTTTTATGGTTGAGTAGTATTCCATTGTATATGTTCACACCACATCTTCTTTATCCAGTCCTCTGTCAGAGGACATTTAGGTTGCTTCCATGTCTTGGCTGTTGTAAAAATGCTGCTATGAACATTGTGGTACATGTATTTTTTTTGAATTAGAGGTTTCTCTGGATAAATTCCCAGAAGTGGGATTGCTGGATCATACAGTAACTCTGTTTTTAGTTTTTCAAGGATTCTGACTGGAAACATTTTGATTGTCCTGGGTGAGTGGGTGCTACTGACATCTGGTGGGTAGGTGCCAGGTGCCGCTAAACACCCAACAGTGCCCAGGACTGCCCCACAACAAAGACGTGCCCAGACTAAACAGTCCTCTGTGCTGCCTGCGGTGGGGAAATGCTGGCCAGCGATGATTACAGAAAAGAGGAGACCAGCAATTTGGGACCACAGGCCCGAGACTCTTGCCAGCCAGACAGGAAGGGGAACACAGACTGAACTCCCTGTTGAGGAGGGACTGAGAGACAAAACCCAAACTTGCAGGGAATATTTGGAATCAGCTGAGGCATTTGACTAGTTTGCAAGTTCAGCCAACATTTTCACTGATAGAGTGATTGCATTACCCTCTAGCAAATTCTCCTCTGTTTTTGAAATTCCAAGTTTGACCTCCGAGTGAAATCAGGATGAAGTAAGAAGGTCACAGACCTTGGAGCTGACTTTGAACTTCAGGTGCCCTCGGTGAGCCTGTGCCAGGGAGGCCCTCCTCACACGGGAGCTCCCTGCATGCATTCAGGTCTAGGCTGATGAAAATATAAAATAGGTTTTGTCCTTTTTCCAAGTCTTTTCCCTAGTAATTTTTATAAAAACTTTGGTTATGCTAATGTTCTCTATTCTGGAAGGTACGCCAAGATACTGTCTCATTTAAGCACAAACGTATCTATTTGATTATTTTTGTTTCAGTATCTTTTTTGATGATGTTCCCAAAGAGCTCGTAACTTCCAGGGGGATCAGTCATCTAAAGAGATAAGAAAATTTTTGGAAAAGAGTACTTAGTTTCACAGGCTGGTGGCCCCCTCTGGTGGAGGAGGGCTGCCGGGTTCTGCAGGCTCCCACCCTACTTGAATCAAGAGAGTAGAGAACAAGCCTCAAGATGACCAGCTGGCTTCCTCTGGAATAGGGGGCTGATCTGTTCACCGGATCCTGCAGCCCAAGTGTCATAACTTCCACCAGAGTCTGAAGACAGCTCAGCGAGTCTCAGTTGCCTTATGAGTCTCTGGACAGGTAGGATGTGGAGACAGGGGGAAGGGACACCCCCTTTTCTTGGGCAGAGATTCTAAGGACATTTGGGTTAAACTGAGATTTCAGTCACTCTATCTGAGGATGGTCAGTAGGCAATGAACACTCGCTGATATTAAACCACGTTTTCGATGTAGATTTCACTTAAATGATGATTAAACGGTAGGCAAGAGGATAGAAACAGCCAAGTGGGCTTGTCTAGGTTCTTTTCTGATCCCTTGATTACTTTGCAGTTCGTTTAGCTATAGGGTACATTTCCGGGTCCTATAGGAAGGGGGTCTTAAAAAGATACACCTTGGGGGAAAAAAAACGTTGACTGATGATGCGTTCCCTTCCAAATGCTTGTTCTTACCAATTTCACATCCCCATCACAGGCATTTCCATTCCCACAGTTATACCATTAACCATTTTTCACGTCCACAAATCTGCAGGGACACCTACTCTGCAGAGGGTACATTTCTGTGTGTGAAGAAACATTTGTGCGAACAGAAATAAAATTACAGTGCCAGTCTTCAGGAAACAAAAAGTCTGTCTGTACAAAGCCCTGCATGCTTAGCTCTGAGTGACCTAGAAATGTCCCTGGGTTTGAAGATAAATCTCTCCTTTCCGTTTTGAGCCAAGGAGGTGAGGCAAAGGATGAACACGGGGCAGCTCCCCGCAGTGAAGTGTAATAAACTCTTCCAGATAACCACAAAGACATGAAGGATTTAGAGCTGCTGGAACCAGAAAGGGTGTGACTTCTGGTTTTACAGCTGTATATTTTATTACAGATGGCTACAGGAGAGGAAAAACTTAAAAGAGGAAGCAACGTTGCCTGTATAGCAAGTGAGATGCCTCTGTTTCCCTGACTCTTTGATGGGCTTGTAAAGCCAGCAGAAAACCTCCCTGGTTCTGGATGCTTGCTCCTGGCCTGGCAGCAGTCCATGCTGGTGAGCCTGGGTGTGCATGCAGACACACTCGTGTGTGTTTGGATACCAGCATTGGAGAGACCATCACAGACCATGGGAGGTTGCAGAAATTCAGGCCATGAACTGTTAAAACACAAAGCTTGGCTTCAGAGAACCAGAGGAGGCTGGAGCCAGAAAGGAGCTGATTTTATAGCTGAGGAAACTGAGGCTGGAGAGGATATTCCCCTTGCCCAAGGTCACACGGCCTGCAGACCAGGGGGAATTTTTCAGTGTCCTTCAACAAATAGGCCTATACATTGGTCCAATCTTTCTGGAAAAGAACTTGGAAAATGGTCAAACACTCAGCACCAGGACTCCCTCTCATACTGACTTGGTGCTGGAGAAGAGGGGCCCTTTCCCTGAGCCGGCAGCTTAGACCGTCCTCTTTACTCCCCCTCTTCTAGCGTGGTCTCCCCGAGGGGGCCCGGAGTCCAAGGTGATACCCAAGCTCCGCCTCCCCATCTAGACCGCACTCCAGGTATCTGGAGCTCTGGAATTCTCCACCCAAGCAGCCCCCAGCCAGCTTGCAGGGCTGAGCAGGCCACCCTAAGGGGAGCCAGGGTGTGAAAGTTTGTTGGAAAGGAAAGAGTTTGGGTGTGCAGCCTGGGGGGTCTGCACACAAGCACTCAAGCCAGAGGGAGGCAAAGCTAGGAGGGAAGAAGGGGGGTGTTAGGCCATGGGCCAGCGCTGGGGACCCAGTTTTCCTCACACCAGGACGTTCTGTCACAGAACTCCAAGGAATCTAAAAATTCTTCATTTGAGCCGCAACTTTCAGGTCCTTATGGAGATAAATTTGTCAGAGTAGAAGGCTAGGACATATTTGAAGTATTTTGTTTACTTGATTTAGAACCTTTAAATATTTAGATACATTTACACTTTCACCCAGGTCCCAGTAAATCAGGAAGAACCTGATTCTTCTTCAAGATATTTATTCAGAAGACATCATCAGAAATGCTAACAGCTTTACGGGCAAAGGTGAAATTTAATGTGCATCTTACAAGAGCAAAAAAATATGACATCATCTTAAAAGTCTAACATTAAAGGACATGGTGACCAAATTATATTAAACCCTAGATGTAAGATGGTGCCAAGATTTTAGTCTGGAATGACTGAAGGTTGGGGAGCAAGTCATTGGGACGGGAAGACTTGCAAATCAGGAGCTCAGTTTCAGACACGCTGTGCTCGAGATGCCTGTAGAATCTCCAACAGGTGGCTGGTTATACAAACTAGAGACACAGAACTGGAGATATAAACTTGTGATTCATTTACAAAGAACTATCATATGTGTGATCATATTGACATAATTACATCTATATACAATATCATCGGAATCATATATAGTTATACAGATGGAAGTAGTATCTATGCGCTGACTCTCAGGAGCGATTATAGCTAAAGAAGAGAAGAGGGCTTGGTGCTGAGCCCTAAGAACAGTCGTACATTTGGAGATCTGGGAGAGGATGTATAGGTGTTATGCACTGAATGTTTCCAGACTTTTACAAAGATTTGTGAGATAATAGAAAATATATCTCTTGGTCTCTGCCCCGGCTCCTGACACAGTGCTCTAGAGCCCTTGGAATTTCCTGTGTTATAGGAGTGTCTTTGTTCTTGTGTCTCTTGGTGGCTCCTGGATAGCTTCAGGATGGGGGCTCTTTGTGGGAAACACCAAGCCAGGATTAGAAAGCTTGGACTTTTCAGCCCACTCCCCATCTCAGGCAAGGAGAGAGGGACTGGAGATTGTTAATGATCGATCACGCTTTCGTGATGAAGGATCCATAAAAATCCCCACAGGGTTCAGAGCTGCCGGCTTGGTGAACACACCCACATGCCGGGAGGGTGGTGCATCCCCACTCCAGGCAGACAAATGCTCCTGTGCTTGAGACCCGCCGGGACCTCACCCTGTGTCTTCCTTCCACTGGCTGCTCTTCTAGACCCTTGATCATATCCTTTATTGTATCATAAACTGGTCAACATAAGTGAGTGTTTCCTCGAGTTCTGCGAGCTCTTCTAGCAAATGATTGAAGCCAAAGCCAAAGATGGGGTCAAGGGAACCTCCAATTTGTAGCCAAGTCAGACAGAAGTCATCAGTAACCTAGGACCTACTGCCATTGGCATCTGAGGTGGGGACAGTCTTGTGCGACCGAGCTCTCAGCCTGTGGGATCTACACTAACTCCAGACAGTGTCAGAATTGCTTGATGTGGAAAACCCACTCATCTGGTGCCAGATGGGGTGTGAGTGTGAGAGCAAAGGAGAGACAGTGCACTTTCCCCATTCAGGGCTCCTCCCCCAGCACCTCCTGGCTCCCTCCAGAGGTCTGGAAGGGGCAGAGAGAGCTCTGTTATTTCTCTCCAGTGTCAGCCGTGGGGAGGGGTCGAAGTCAGGGAAACTGGGGGACTCTTCCTGGGAAAAAACAAATTGTAATTTATCCTCAGCATTAAATCAAGCTTTGAAACATACCAGTTATAAATTTCCCCCTTTATCTCTATCCTTGAATTAGTAAGCCCTAACAATCTGATGAGTGGAAAATGCATTCTCTTGGAAAAAAAATGTCTGTTTCCCTTAGGAAAACATCCAAAAATATTTCCTCAATTCAAGTGAAATAAGAGGCTAGAAATAAATACAAGATCCACCTGACTGATTAAAAGAAGCAACATAAAACAAAGGCACCAACCGGCACTAAAACAAATCATTCCTTTTATCTGATCCTTAATGAATCAAGAAAGATTGAGAAGAAAAAAAAAAGATATATTTCAGTTTGCAAAGCCCTTATGGTTTCTGGAGATGTTTTTATTCAGCTCCCCACCTCATATTTCCCTTTGGGTCCTGACGGCCTTAGTGGGGAGTCCCGTTTGCGTAGAGCTTGGCCGGCACCTGCGGGCTGGTGCACAGCTTTGATCCCAGGTCTAGTCCTAAGTGGGTGTGTGGGCCCCACTCAAGGCTCCCCAGCAAAAGCTCCCCCCTTTCCAGGTGACCCCACCAATGGGTTGGCTTCATTTCCGTGTGTCTGAAACTATTGCATCAAAAGCCCCCAACCCAATCCACGCTGATACAAAATTCCCATCACCTCCCCAGTTTATAGGGACCGCAGCCCGGCGAGCACTAGTTGACTGGAGATGTGGGTGGTGGCCTGCAAGGGGAGAGGCAGGAGGTGGCTCTTCTGAAGCTCTCAGGCCTCTGCTTCTGACTCTGGCTTCCTTCTGAGCGCATCCGGCCTTGCTCCATTAAGGCATCTTGTGGCTCCCACCCTTTTACTGCAGACCTGAGTGTTTCCGCTCTATTGATCCAGTCCAGCTTTCGAGGGGAGCTTGGAAAAAGGGCCAGTAATGGATTCACCCTCCCTGGAGCTGAAACCCAGAGTGTCCCCCCCGAGGCAGGTGCAGTGAGACAGGAAATGGACCAGCACTGGGCCCCTTCCCGGGGCCTCTCACTGAGCTGCAGAAGGAGCCTGCAGGCAGCGGAGGGACCCCCGCCCCACTGCAGTCTGAGTGCCCCCTCCCCTTTTTCTCTGGCTGAGCCCTCCATGTGGATAAAGAGAAAGAACAAGAGGAATTATCCTTCAGAGTCAATTTTATCCTGGACGCAGGGCCACAGCGCTCCCCTCTGCAGCGTACAAGTGCTGACGGGTGTAAGATTAAATAACCCACAGTTCCATTTCAGGAAGGCATCCCAAAGATAAACATGTGGTGATTGTGGGGCCTGTTGATTTTTTTTCCTCTTGAAAGATGCTCATAACCGTGCAGTAATAAAACAGTGAACAAATCCTCCCCTCCTCTCCTTTTTATAAGCAAAAATCATGTGGAATTAGGGTGTTTCATTTTTTTCCACCTTTTTCATACAAGTAATTTGTAATTTCAATGTGATCCACCGGTTTTGTGTCATTAAAAGAAAAATCAAAGAGCCACAACTACGGTTTATCATATGCTCAAAGGCGGAACAGGAAACACTGTCAACATAATCGTGAAAATATCAGCAAATAATGTAAATATAAGCCAGTGACCGAGGAAAGATGGGAAAACACCCTTTGCCAGAAAGGCAAAGGATGAAATATTAATACAAACCTGAGGATACTTGGCTGAAAAATGCGGGTACTACTCTTCTCTGAAATAGGAAACCCAGTCTCATGTGCTCTGCATTTTTATGAATATATGTGTGTAGCTCGATCCATCCATCCATCACCTTCCAATCCACCTGGGAGCAGGGAGTTAGAAGAGCCGCTTTAGTTTTTAAGTCTTTAGTCTTTTAAGTTTTATCAACACCTCCACTCAGAGCATCCTATTAGCAGGTAGAGGGACCCCTAAATTAGGAAGTCCACCAAAGTGTGGGTCCTTGCCGACCCTTGTGAAAGAATTCAAGCCTCAGAGGCAGAGGGACCAAGTGAAAAGCCACTTTCTTGCTCAGAAGGAGAAATGGAAGGAAAGTGCTCCAGCAGGGAGCTGTCAGCCAAGGTGGGCAGGAAAGACAGCGCCCGCCTAGGATGGGCCGGGGGTCTTTTGGTAGAAGGCTCTGCCATCATTGTCTTCATTCCGGTGGTGGTGATGGTAATTATTTTCTGCTACAGGCTCCTTCTTCTCTTGGAGCTCAGCCCTGAAACAAAAAGCAATTAGCAGAAACTTTGGCGGGAACAAAGGAAAAGTACTGGGGTCTGTCCTTGGATTTTAAGTAGCCAGCTGTGAGATAAGAGAAATGTCCTGCCTTTTCACCAGCTGGGCACTTCCTTTCCCTTGTTCTTAATTAGCCAGGGTCGGTAAGCCTGCCTAATCACCCCTCTCAGATCCAGCATCCCTCCTTAAAAAAACCATCTCCAAAGATTCTGTTCAGCCATGAAAGTTTTAAAGAGAAATGGGTGAGTGATCTCTGTTAATCATTGAGCTTGGTGGTCAGAGTCATTGCCATCGCCCAGTGCCTGCCGGCTTGTCCTAACCAGCTGAGCCTGATCCCCTATAACTCAGGGAGGCCTGGGAGACTTCGGCTTTTCTCGAACAAGAGGCGGGAGTAGGGTGGGCAGAGGGCTAGCCATAGGGTCCTGCTCCCTTTCAGTTCCCCAGTTCACACCTTCTGGAACGTCCTCCCTTTTCATGGAGCCACCCTCCCATCCACCATGGGCAGCCCAGCATCCATGACTGCCCCCTGCAGGCTCCTGTTCCTTGGCCCACACTCCCTCATGGTTGTCCTACCCACCTTGACTCTTCTTTCTCTCAGTAGTCACCTCGGAGATGTCAGATATCACAGTAAGACCACCATTTTTTTCATCAACCGTGACCTGGTACATCAGTCTCCTCTTCACTAAAATGGAATTAGTTTTCATGCCTGCTTCAAGGATTTGTTGCTAATAAGTTTGTTGTGAAGAAGTTAACACCTGGGAGGCACTTAGAACGGTGTGGACATGGCGGCACCCGTTCAGCAGCTGGTAGCCCGAGTTACCATTAAAGACAGCCACTCCTCACCACCTCACTTTGTGAAATGAACCATTGCCCCCTCCTTTTCTCAACTCTCCTCTCCATCCTCCAATCTCCCGATCTCTGTGAGCTCGGTTTTATTTTTATATTATCAACACTTAACAGTCCTTATCGTCACCACTGATGAGACTCATGATTTGTCTACAGATGGATTCTAAATTTGAAAACCCATAAACATCATGTGTATCCCAGCTATGAAAATATAATGACCTCGACATCAAGTGAGGTGCTGTGATCACACGTCCGTCTTGTCTCTAACTCCTCCCACGCTGCACAAAGGAGAATGTGCCCAGCATCAAGCCCAAATGCAGCCTCCTCTTGCATATGTTGGGAGATAATTCTGGTGTTTCTGCATCAGAAATAGCTTCTTGACAAAGGACACTAACGACTTTGTTCAAAGATGTTTCCCTCATAGGCCGCCTTGGAAGCCAGAGATAATGTCTCCCTCCGGGGTGGAGGGCAGATTTGTTAATAAAGACAGTGATTTCCTCCCCTTGATGGAGAGAGATCTCTCTCCAGAAATGTTCTAGAGTAATGGAGCTGGACACTTCCTCCTTCCCTTCCTGAGATATTCCAGGGAAATAAAGCTAATCTCTCTCCCTGGAAGGAGAACAGGGCAGGTGTAATGGCAATCCCTGCGGAAGGTCAGCATCTCCCAATCTTGGTGCTCGCCACTGTGTACAAACCCACTGTGTGTTGTGGTCCAACTGAGCCCACTCCACATTGTCCCCACGAGCCCAGGGCGGGAGGTGCGGGGAGCAAAGGGAACCAATACAACCAAGAAACCATGCAGCCTGCTGTGCTGTGGTGGTGAACTGTCTAAATCCCTCTGGGCTCATTGTCTTCTCAGCAGCTGAACTTCTGCAAGCTGAGCAAATCAGGCAACTTTGCAGTTGCAATAGTCACTGTGCTTTAGAATTGCTTTGTGCAATAGTTTACTCCAGTTGTTCAAAATCATGCCATGGTTGGGTCTTCTTTTATAATTTGCCTCTCTTGTATAATTTGTTGTTTCCTGGAATTACACACGTTTTTCTTCACTCTGTAGCTTGATCATATCCTCAGGTTATTCCAAAGTATTGCTTATACATTTATTCTATCAAATTGTCCCTTTTTTCTAGAAGAGCACCCTCTGATGGTCTCCATGCTCCTCTTCTAATGTGGACTAGTTCTCTAGACCTTCTGTGTAGCTGTCAACTTGGAACTTTTCTCCACTACTCTTCTGGATTGAATGTACTGTTTCCTAAAAACCCATGTTATTCTTTATTGTTTTACTCCCTCGTTTTGCTGGACTACACCCTCAAGTACGGTGCTTGAAAAGTCAGTATGTTGAGTTTTGGATTATATGAAAAGATTTATTCTTCTCTTATCTTTGATGATTTAGACTGGCACAGAATTGACATTATTTCCCTTCAGAAATTTGACAGCCTTGTTCTGTTGCCTTAGTGCATTTGTGGATGTTAATGAGATCCCAGCTGCCAGTGTGATTCCTGTTCATTTGTAGCTTACAGTTTGTTTTCTCTCTGAAACATTTTGGTATCTTTTCTTTATACTCAATGCCCTGATTAGCTAGATGAGGGATTTTTACATTTACTTTGTTTGGATCTTTCACTTAGAACAATCGTGTTCTCCATTAAGTCTGTGAAATGTTCTTGCATCAGTGATATTTTCCAGTTCTCTGTCAGCTCTCCCGCCTCTATCTGGCATTCCTGTTAGGCAGGAATCTAGCTCCTGGACTGATCTTATGTAACTTTTTCTTCCCCTGATTAGAAAGAAAAAGTGATTACCTTTTTGTTCTACATATGATAGGATTCCTAGAGTACATTTTCTGTCTGACTGGACCATCAGGATCCTGGCAGGAAACAAATGGCACACTCAGAAGGGTGACTGAAGAAAAAGTAATGAGAAACACAGAGGGATGGTCAGTGTGACACCAACAAGAGATGGTGAGGCTCCCCTCAACCAGCTGCAGGGCAAGGCACCACCATCCTGAGAACTGGAAGAGAGAGGGGAGAATGTGAGGTGGTGGGAGTCTGACAAGCTGTAGCCATGACGTTGGGGCCATCCAACAGGAGCTGTGGCCGTAGGAGGGGGAAGCAGATATTCCAAAGCCACAGCTCAGCAGAGGAGGGCTGAGGAGCGACCTACAAGGTTGATTTCGTTATTCACGGAAGTTATGATCTGTCAAGTCACCAGAAACACGGAATTGATGAATATTGAACCATTTCTCCAGGGAGGAAGACCAGGGAGGTTCCTGTGAGTCCTTGGCCACATTTTAGTCAACATACTATACATAACCTTGCTTCATGTGTGTAGAAATATTAGGGATCCCTCCACCTGCTAATAGGATGCTGTGAGTGGAGGTGTTGATAAAACTTAAAAGACTAAAGACTTAAAAAAGCATATTATTGACTATATATTGTTGATTCACTAGCATTGAATTCAAGGCCAACAGCGCTGTAACTCATGCCTGAACAAAGCTCATCTAACACATGTGTTTCCTCTGCAAGTCACGTTAGCCTTCTCCTGCTGAGGGACAGACAGCACTTCAGCATCGTGCATTGAGGCTATTTTAAACAGCAGAATCTATATTCAATTTCTTGTAATAACCTTTAATGGAAAAGAATATGAAAATGCATATATGTATGTCTATGCACGACCGGGACATTGGGCTGTACATCAGAAATTGACACATTGTAATTGTCTGTACTTTAATTTTTTTTAAATTTGATTATTAAAAATTAAAAAAAACCCAGCAGAATCACCAACAAAAAGCACAAAAATGTAAAAGTGTGGCACTAAATTGGCCTTGGAATGGACATTGTTTACAGTTAAGAGCTTAAATAAGAAGGCAGAGCCCGCCTGGCCCAACCTTGGCTGGGAATGTGCATGCCAGGCAAGTAAAATTCGTTGTCACTCTGCCTGTCCAAAAATGAGGGTGAAAGTGCCTTGAGTGTTGATTTGGGGGTGACACATAAATTAGCAAGTTGGCAAACTTGCATAGATGGGGTCTGGGAATAATGAAGAGGCCTGCCTTCTGATCACCTGCAGCTCCTTTCATTGGCCGAACCCAGCGGGAAGTCAGAGGCCACAAAATGCAGGTGCTGTGATTTGTGGAGGTGAGTTTGCCAGGCAGACATCAGGGCAGAAGAGAACAGAGAAAGGGTCTGGAGGACAAGCAGAGACAAGCCAGCCTACTCTTTCTATTGAATTTCAAATTTGGCAGGTACATCTTCAATTTCCACATCTTCCATTCTCTAACTGTTCCTTTTTTGTGACATTTTGTACAGAGACAAATACCTTCTCAAATCTCTCTGAAGATTCAACTGAAGTTGTTGCTGAGAGTAGTATGCTTGCTTGTAATTCTCTTTGTTTCCCTGTATTATCTCTATTTCTTCAGGCATTATTTTTGTTTTAATCAGGATAGATGTTTCTTTTTCATGTTGCAATCTTTCACCAACCATCTGGTCATATTTTAAAACAAGGTGGTAATAGAAAAGGTAACTGGGAGTGAATTCCAGATCAAAGACAGAGCCTGTTGACTGGTCAGCTTCACCCTATCAGGGTTTCTCCACCGTGGCACTATTGTCATGTAGGGCTGACTAACTCTGTGTTGTGGGGACTGTCCTGTGCATCGTGGGGTATTTAACAGCATCCCCAGCCTCTACTCATTAGATGCCAGTAGCACTATCCCCTAGTTGTGACCATCAAAAATGTATCCGTAACCCTGGAGCATTGTTGGTGGAGCCATTATGGAAAACAGTATGAAAGTTACTCAAAACAGAATTGCCATATGATCCAGCAACCCTACTTCTGGGTATATATCCAAAGGAGATGGCATGATCATGAAGAGATATCTGCACCCTCGTGGTCATTGCAGCATTGTTCACAATAGCCAAGATATGGAAACAACCATAAGTGTCCAGTGAACAGATAAAGAAAATGTGGTACTTCCACATACACAATAGAATATTATTCAGCCATTCAGAAAGCAGGAAATCCTGCCGTGTGCAACAATATGGATGGACCTTGAGGGCATTATGCAAAGTGAAATAAGCTGAACAAAGAAAGACAAATACTATATGGCCTCACTTATGTGTGGAATCTAAAAACATCAAACACATAGAAACAGCATAATGTTGGTTGCTAGGGGCTGAGGGGTGGGGAAGTAGGGAGATGTTGGTCAAAGGGTACAAACTCCCAGGTATAAAATGAAGAAGTTCCCCAGATCTAACATGCAGCACGGCAACTATCGTCTGCATCCCTTGTCTGTATCCTTAAAAGATGCGATGAGAGGAGAGCTCCAATGTTCTCACCATAATGACAACGACAACATGGTAGTGATGTGAAGGGAAGGGTGTGTAAACTAACCTCATTGTGCTCACCTTTTCCCCTTGTATGTCTATATCAAGTCTTCACCTTGTACACCTTAAACTTACACGATGCTATATGTCAATCGTATCTTAATACAGCTGGGAATAAAAGTGTCTCCAGACGTTGCCCAATATCTGCTTGGGGGTAAAATCACCCACTGGTTGAAAACCCGCCATTCCATTTGGGAACTTGTTAGAAATTCAAATACTCAGGTCCCACCCCAGATGTACTGAATTCCCTAAAAACTGACAGGTAAACGCAGTAATCTGTGTTTTAACAACTCTCCAGATAATTCTTTTGAACACAAATGCCTCAGGTTCCTCACCTGTGAAAAACAGAATAGTGATCCTTACCCCATGGCATAGTTAGGAAGATTAACGAGTTAATACAAGTAAAGAGGTTAGATGTGCCTTTAAATATGAAGGATCGAACAGATGTGTTTACTCCTTGCCACAAGCCTACTGAATGAGATTTTTAAAAGAGAGAGAAAAAAAACCTCAAAGAATTGGGTGTCAAGATCATTCTGGAGGCTGGGAAGCCACAGGAGGATGAGAGAAGCACATTGCACTGCAGAATCCTCTAAAGACTCAGGAATTGGTGGCACCAGGTACCCCTGGAAAAACAGGGGAGTGAGTAAAAGCTCTATTCCTGTACAGAACATAGAGCTTGATTCCTGCCTCCCACCCTTCCTGCCCCAGGTGTCTGCCCTGACAACCCCAGAAGGCTGACAGCCAGGCTCCTCTCTCCAGGCAGAGAGTTGGAAAGAAAATTTCCCCAAACCTTAAGACCTGAATTTCCAGATGCAGAAGTCTATCTCTCACGCCACGAAACAGACGAAAGTGACCCGCAAAGAGGTGCCTCATCCTTCAGAGCAGCGGGGCCAAAGAGTGGGTCCTTCAAGCTCCCGGGGTGCAGAGGGAAGAGGAGCAGAGGGAAGAGAATATCTCACACACACAGGGACCTACAGGACTCTGGACTTCTCGAAAGCAACCTGAGAGCATTGCCTTCAAATGTCAGAGGGAATGACTTCCAACCTAGAATTACACACCAGCTAAATCAGCTGTAAACACTCACTAAAAACATACAGAATCTCAATCCAAATTAAGATGATTTTTCTCCCACAGACAACATTTCTCTTTGCCCTTCAAGAAAGGAGAGAGCATTTAGGGGGTGATAGCTCCCTGGAACACAGACACCCAGGAATTCCTCTCCAAGGGATGAGAGGAGGATGGGGACCTGGGCCTTGTGCATTTCACCCTTCCCAGTAAACATACCGTATTGTAGGGGAGGGGAAACAAAGATTTCCTCTGTTCTCCTAGGTTCTCTGGCTAGGATCCTGGAAATTAAACGGACAGGAATTATTAACAACAGGGAAAAAATTAACAAGAGAAAAGAAATTAACAACAACAACAACAAAAAGTTAACACATGCAGTGCACATACACGTGAAAGAAACTCGGTGATGGGTAACTCAAAGGGGTGCTTAGAACTTGGGCTTACAAAGCATCTTAAAGAACAATAAATTTGTAGAGAAGTGACAAGACAAAGAAAAGGGGGTTTAGGCTTTCCGCAGTGGCAAACTGTGGGAAGGTAAACGTATGGGGGAAACTAGTGGACGATAATGCTATTTTAGTCTCATCCGTTGTATAGATTACTTCCCATGCCGTGTCTGGGCTGGTAGGAGTCTCCAAGGATGTAGAACCAAGCCTGCTTTTAGGTAAATGAGAATGAGGGGGAGCAGAGAGCATTTTGGGGCATCGCCTGTTTCTCAGTCACCTTCAGCTCAAAATAATCCTTCTGCCAAAGTGACACATGTAAGGTTGCATATTCTGATCCCCTACAGTGCAATGGGCAGACTTTGTTTCAAGCCCTGGGTCCTTCAGTGGGACATTCATTGTCGGGCAGCTTCACACTCATAAGTTTGCACTCTCCCCCCTGATTTTTGTCCATTTGTCCACTGACTACACAGCTGAGAGCTTCATTGGGTACCGACCCTATTCCCCGGTCCAGAAGTGCATCCTGATTAGTGACCCCTTCTACTCACCAGGGAAAGTCTGCTGGTTGGGCGTGAAGCAACTCCTATATGAAATCTCTCTCTTACAGGAGGGACTACATTTTCTTGTTCACCAGTTTGAGCCAGATTTCCTTTTTCAGACAGCCCAAATAATCCCAACCAGTACAGGTGGGCATTTGAGTTCCATTAAACAGGTGAGGCACTTAGGCTCAGGGGTGTGAAGTTCTTGGCAAAAAGAGCCCAGGAGCAGAGCCAGCGCTTAATCTCCACCCCCCGCCTCACTCCATGCGAGCACTGCAATGCACTCTGCAGCGTCCCAGGGCGTCAGCTGGGAGCTGACATGTAAACCTCCCCTACAATACCAGCTGCGCGTGTTCAGCTCACATGTTGTTTATTGAAACCACAAAGATGCCTGGTTCTGGGGAAGGCACTCTGGGAGACATAAAAAGGATGTCAGCCTTGTTCACAACAGAATCGTTCCCTCCTGCACTTACCTTGCCTGCTGGTTGGAGTCATCTCAAGATGGCAATTGAATAGCCATCTGTTAAGTGTGCAGGCAGGTGATTAGCAAGTTAGTTGCCAGCTATTGTCTGGTGTTTGGATGCAGAATGGGTGTCGAGGGCAGCTAAGATTGCCTTCAGCGTCAGCTTTACAGTCCTTATTTGAGAGACTGTTCATCTGTCCTGCTGGAGCTGCTGACTCCTGCTAGAGTCAGATGACAGCAGAGTGGAAGGGACCTCAGAGATCACCTTGTCCAATGGCATCACTTTGCAGGTGCTGTAAGTGAGCCCTCATTGACCAAAGCCAGACAAGAAGTTAGTCGAGGCACTGGGGCTACAATTCAGTTCCCCCAACTTCCAACACAGGGCATTTCTCAGAGTGATCTGCTGCTAACATCTCACACGTCTTCAACAGAAACGCACTTTGCTGATACCGTGGAGACCTGGTTTGGGCCTGAACTGGGCTCACCCTCAATGCCACATGTCTGGAGAACCCATAAGGCAGGACCTCCAGGACCTTACTGCATATGGCCCCAGGAGGCTTCTGGGAATAGACTGTCCTAAAAGGGAATAAATAAGCTGCACATGTGTGGTCAGCACACTGGGCTCGTGTTTCCACACCGCGTGTGGCTTGGGGCACTTGCTTCTGCCATCTCTAGCTCCGCGGTCGCCCAAGCAAGTAGTAACTATTAGTACCTGTTTCATTCACAAGGAAACCAAGACTTTCAGAACTGCTTAACTTCCCTGAAGTCATGCAACTGGTAAGTCACAGAGCCATGTCACCACCCTGGTCTGGGGGAAACGGCCCAGGCTGTTACCCACAACCCTAACTGGCCCCCAGAAGGACACATGGCTGACATTTAACTATCGCTCATTTGTGCAAAGAATGGTATTAAAGACCTTCTCCCCAGGGACTGTTTAACCATGGGACCTCCAGTATGAGTCCCCTGTGGCTGCTGTAACAAATTACCACAAATTTAGTGCCTTAAAGCAACAGGAATGTATTATCTCATAGCTCAGGAGACCTGGAGCCTGAAATCAAGGTGCTGGCAGGGCCACACTTCTTCTGAAGGCTCCAGGGGAGGCTCCTTCCTTGTCTCTTCCAGCTTCTGGTGGCCCCAGGTGTTTCCTGGTTTGTGGCAGCTTCTCTCCAATCTCTGCCTCTGTCTTCATATGGTCTTCTCTCTGTGTCTCACTGTGTCCTCTCTTCTTCTTGCAAGAACACTCCCATAGGATTTGGTGTGTGTGGGGGGGAGAGGTAAACAAAGTTTATTCTAGGAAGAGCAACTCACTGAGAGATGAAACCATTTTAATATGTACATATATGTACTGTTCATTGTTTCTAAGAACAGTTTAGAGCTTTAGCTTTTTAAACTTACATAGTTATTGAAGGAATAAAGCTCGCCACAAAATAAAAGTCAACAGAAGGCAGTAATCCAGTCATAAATGACAGTCAAGTGTGCTTATACATATTCAAGAAATCAATCTTCTAAGTTATAAGTAATAAGTAATTCATTTGTGTCCTTTTCTTTTAGATTCCACATATAAGCAATATCATATGGCATTTTTCTTTTTCTTTCTGTCTTACTTTGCTTAGAATAATGATCTCCAGGTCCATCCATGTTGCTGCAAATAGCATTATTTTATTCTTTTTGATGGCTGAGTAACATTCCATTGTATATATACATACCATATCTTCTTTATCCACTCATCTGTTGATGGACATTTGGGTTGTTTCCATGTCTTGGCTACTGTAAATAGTGTTGCTACGAACATTGGTGTGCATGTGTCTTTTTGAATTATATTCTTCTCCAGGTATATGCCCAGGAGTGGGATTGTGGGATCATATTGTAAGTCTATTTTTAGTTTTTTAAGGAACCTCTATACTGTCCTCCATAGTGTCTGCACCAATTTACATTCCGACCAACAGTGTAAGAGGGTTCCTTTTTCTCCACACCCTGTCCAGCATTTATTGTTTGTAGACTTTCTAATGATGGCCATTCTGGCTGATGTGAGGTGATATCTCATTGTGGTTTTGATTTGCATCTCTCTAACAATTAGTGATGTTAAATATCCTTTCCTGTGATTGTTGGCCATCTGTCCATCTTCTTTGGAGAGACGTCTATTTAGTTCTTCAGCCCTTGTTTTTGTTTAACCTCAAATGTCACTATTTTATTTCAAATTTTTTGTAAACAAATAGAGCGTTTAAGACTGAGGAGAACACTTATGCCTATGGAAATGACCTTTTTACCCAGGTTGTAGCGCTAATAACGTTTATGCGCCACCTGAACACAATCTCCCAGAGTTTACTCGGGCATCCCTTCCTGCACTACAAGGTCAGAAAACCCAGTTGGCATCACTTTGTTAACATACTTGCTTTCTGTTTTGGTATTGCCCTTCTTAGTAGCTATATACCTAAACATCACAGTCTGAGGCAAACTGAATCAACAAGCAAAATAAAATAAAACAGCACTTCTCCTCTCCCACCACTTTCACCTGATTACGCTGTACATTTTAATTTGTGCATCCTTGCTCAGCCCCTGAAATGTCTGTGAATAAACTTGAGTAAATTTGTTTTAAGTTTTACAATTTGTGTCTACATTCACTTCATTCCATACAGTTTCCAATTTACTGTTCCATAACTATTTTGGGGAAGTTACGGGAAGTTTGGCTCCAGTTCAGCCTGAAGGCCCACAGTGTAATGGCTTCGGCAGCACTGCTCAGGGGCCAGGCCTCCGCTGTGCCGCCTGCTCTGCGCTCCCATTGGCTGGCAGGGCTCGGAGGCAGCACTGCCGGGGGCGGGGCCGCTGCTGACCCGCTTGCGCTGCGCTCCCACTGGCTGGCAGGGGCCGAGCCCGCCTCCCCGACTGCTGCAGGAGCGCGCCTTCTGCCTGAGGGTTGTCTCCTACAGGCGCCTGACGCGGGCTGGGTCTCCTCAGAATGGAGCTGGGGCTTCCACCCTGGGACAGTGTGGGGTCGAATCCACCCTGATGGAAGCCTGGTCTCCTCAGGGCCCACTGGAGCTTCGGCACCACAGGGGGTCAAGTCCCTTGACCTGGTCTCCTCAAGCCCTGAGGGAAGGAAAGGTGAGGAGGAGGGAAAAGTGAAGGAAATGGGGAGGCGCTTCCTGTGAGGGGCTGACGCTGTGGGGGTCGGTCCCCAGGCGCCGGGAGAGGAAGGGCTGGATGTGGGAACCTGCGGGGCGGACAGGGTGCCGGGCGCTCCTCGGGCGTGTGGCGTTGGGTCTTCCCAGCGCCGCCCACTGCGCGGACCGTCCTTTCCTCAGCAGGTTCCTGGCCCCTTTCCTGTGCGCTAGCTGACCGCGTCCCCCCCCCCCCCCCCGGCTCATTTCTGGGCGCCCCGTTCCATTCCCATGGCCCGTGTGCCGGTTTGGGTGCCAAGTCCACGCTTCTTTGGTGACTGTAGCCTCCTAAGGTAAACGTAGGTTGAAGTCAGGGAGGGAGAGGCCTCCAGCCTGTTGTCCTTTGTTAGGGTGGCTTTGGTACTTGAGGTCCTTCGTGGCTACACACAAATGTCAAGATTGTTCTCTTTCTGTGAAAAACGTCACTGGAATTCTGGTAGTGACTGCATGAATGCCTACACGCTCTGGGTGGCAGGGACAGTTTTTTGTTTTGGGTTTTTTTTTTTTTTTTTTCTGAGTGAAGGTAGATTTATTCAGAGAGATACATTGAAAGACAAGAGAAAGGCCACAAGGTGTGGGGGTTGGATGCTCAGTTTAAAAGTAGGTGCACAATCCATAGACAGAACCTGGGCTGTCTCCGAAGAGGGAGAGAGGAAGGTGCAGCCCAGAGGCGCCTTGTTTCTGGTTTTTCTGGGCATGGTGGCTTCATATGCTAATAAATAGAAGGACCAGTCTAAGGGGAAGGGGCTGGGATTCCCAGGAAGTTGGCCATTTCCCACCCTTTGACCTTTTGTGGCTAGCCTTGGGACTGCCATGGTGCCTGTGGGCATGTTACTCACCATGTTAATATATTACAATGAGCGTGTAATGAAGCTCAAGGTCTGCTAAAACTTAAATCTCTTCATCCTGTGGCTGAAGGCCTACTGGGGGTTGAATCTTTCACCATTTTGATGTTAATTGCTGTAGCATTCCTTGAATGGCTATGCCCTGCCCCCTTCCATCCTGTCTCATTTCCCCCTCAGAGATTTTACTCCTATAATCTTACAGGGTTGTAGAGGGGCGAAGGTCCATCTTCTTAAACTACTTACAGGCTGAGTAGGGGCGTTGACCCTGCGTATCAGGGAGTAAAAAAATCTCTGAATGCCTAATCTAGGGGCCCCAGGTGCAGGACAGCCTTTTGTTTTTGCATCCATGTGCAGTATGGCCTGGAATCTTCACATCTCCGATCACATAGCCGTTATCTTGATGTGGAACATAATTTTCTTATGAATCTTCTTGGTGCTGGAGCACCTTTGTAACAGCAGTTTAACTCTCTGTAACGACAAAAGACTTAAAAGTCATGGTTAAATACCTGCAAATGTTAGATTTCTTTACAATTATTAAAGTCATGATTGATTACATTTAACTTAACAAATTAAAGAATCCTAGTTAACTTAATATCTAAGATGCCCCTGGTTTCCTTTAAGTTATCTCAAAATCAGCTGAGGCTACTAAGAACCCTTAGAAGTTGTTAAATACTTAAAATCCTGATTAAACATGAAACTTTTTACTTTTCTACTGTGTATTGAAATATGTTTTTTAGGAGCTTCAGTTGGATATATTCAAGCAATTATGAACTGTTTTAATTACTGCTACGTGATATCATTTGTTTTTCTTAAACAGGTACTTGAGGTCTTATATTGCCTCACAAGTGTAGGTCTCTCCTGGTTCCTGTTGGGACTTACAAGTTACAGGTTTTATTCTGGACAAATGTACCCAACTAGCAATCCCTCATAGCTTAACGGCAGTTGGGGTGCTCAGTAATACCTGATATGGTCCGGAAGGGACAGTTTAACAATGTTCTTTTCAGCCATGAGCTCAGGATGTCGTTCTATTTGTTTGTGTCTGTTCAGCTTCTTTCATCGGTGTCTTACAGTTTTTAGTGTGCAGGTCTTTCATGTCCTTGGTTAAATTTTTACAATTTCATGTTTATTCTATTTGTAATTCATGGTAGTTATCACCTTTCCAATTATGAGTTTCTCATTTCTGTAGCATCCTGCTTCTTTTCTTTTTAGAGTAGACTTTTCAATATTTCTTTTAGTATGGGTTTAGTGTTGCTAAACCCTTTTAGTTTTTGCTTGTCTGTGAAATTCTTTCTCTCTCCTTCTAAAGGATAGCCTTGCTGGATAAAGTATCCTAGGCTCCATCTTTTTTTCATTCAGGACTTTGAATATATCTTGCCGCTCCCTTCTGGCCTGTAGTGTTTGTGTAGAGAAATCAGCTGAGAGCCTTATGGGGGTTCCCTTGTAACTCACTCTTTGTTTTTCTTTTGCTGCCTTTTAGGATCATTTCTTTATCCTTGACTCTGGCCATCTTGATTATGATATGTCTTGGTGTGGGTCTGTTTGGGTTCTTCCTGTTTGGGACCCTCTGAGCCTCCTGTACTTGGATATCTGATTCCTTCTTTAGGTTTGGGAAGTTTTCAGTCATGATTTCTTTTCAATCCCCTTTGTTCTTTCTTTCCCTTCTGGAACCCCTATTATGTGTAGCTTGGCACACTTTATATTACCCCATAGGTCCCTTATATTGTTTTCATTGTTTTTTTATTTGTTTTTCTCTCATCTGTTCTGATTGGGTGCTTTCTGTTGTCCTGTCTTCTAGGTCACTTATTCGTTCCTCTGCATTATCTAGCCTGCTTTGTACAGCCTTTAGATCAGTTCTCATTTCAGCCAATGAGTTTACCAATTCTACTTGGCTCTTCTTTATAGCTTCAATTTTGTTTTTGACATATTTTATATCTCTAAACACTACCTCTTTTAGTTCCTTCAGTACTTTGATTACTCCTTTTTTGAAATCTTGATCTAGTAGGCCATCAATATCTATTTTCTTGATTGTGCTTTCAGGGGATTTCTCTTGCTCTTTTAATTGGGAGTGGTTCCTCTGCTTCTTCATATTGCTCATATCTCTCTGGCACTGTGGCTTAAGGAGTATTAGTTATCTATTGTGGTCCTTAAGGAGTTTATTTATTTATCTATCTAAAGCCTATGCAGGAATAAAACTTAAAAAAAAGAGAGAGAGAATTTTAAAAGAAATGGAGAAAAAAGGGTTTGAAAACAGTGTATAATCAATAACAGAAGAGCAAGTTGAAGCAGAATAGCAATTGAGTTGAGATGTCTTTTAAAAACTTTTTAAAAAGGAGAAAAGATCAGAAAGCAATATTTGAGACTTGTGTATAATCAATAACAGGAAATAAAAATCAAGAAAAATAAAAATGAAATGAGGTAGATTTTTAAAAGTAATAAAAATAAAAATATTTTAAAAGAAAAATTTTAAAGGGATTAAAACTGGAGACATATACAATTTAAAAAGTAAATTTTCAAAAGGTAATAGAAAATAGAATATTTTAACAAAAGATAAAAGGGAATTTTAAAAGGAGGGAGGAAAAACAATGCTTGAAAACAGTGTATAATCAATAATAGAAGAGCAAGTTGAAGCAGAATAACAATCAAATTGAGACGTCTTTTAAAAACCTTAATAAAAAGAAAAAATTAAAAAACAATATGTGAATAATCAACAGGAGATCAAACCAAGAGAAGTAAAAATGAAATGAGGTAGATTTTTAAAACTAATAATAATAAAAAGATTTTAAAAGAAAAATTTAAAAGGGATTAAAAATGTAAACATATACAACTGTTTAAAAAGTAAAGATTAAAAAGGTAATAGAAAATAAAACAGATATAAAAAAGATAAAAAAAAAAAAAAAGAATGTGTTCTCCTGGAGACTGTGCACTCTTAATGGTTTTATCAAGAAGTCTTTCTGTCTTCGCCCTGTTTGGTGAACTCAGCTTGCTGTTTCCAGAGGGCCTCCTTTGGCGCCCTTGTCTGTGCTGCTCCCTGTGCCTGTTGGCAAGAAGATCCCCCCTCCCAACACTGGGTCAGGTGCTACTCTCCTTTGAGGTGGGTGGGCGGGTCACTCCCCCTCCCACTGTCCAGTCAGATGCTGCGCTCGGGGGAAGGTAGGCGGGTGGATCACGCCCTCTCCCAGCACCCACTCCCAGCACTGAGGTCAGGTGCTGCATTTCTACCAGGAAGGCCGGTAGCCGCCTGCCCTCTCCCAGCACTGGTCGCTCTGCTGCTCTGTGCAGCTACCTGCTCCGCCTTGGGTTGGCGCTCCATAGGTGGGCTCAATGAAGACTGCAGAACCACCCCACCCTTGCTCTGTTCCAAAACTCAGCTCCTTGTTTGTCTTGGTGGTGGGAGTTCTATGAGGCGCCAGGGCAGAAAAATCCTATCTGCCTTGGGCTGTAAACAGATCTCAGTCCTGCCTAGGAGGTTGCAGAGCCCCCGAGTGCAGATTCAGGTCTCGGCCTCGGCCCCGCCCCCGCCTAGGAGCAGGAGGATATGGCGGCTGTGGCTGCGCCCTGCCTCTCTTCTCACAAGAAGCGCCAGTAATGGCGCCACGGGTCTGAGGAGACAAAGGCTACGGCGCCCCTTCCCCCAGGGCACACCAGCAGTGTTGCTTTGCTTTTCTTTCTCCCGTAATTTATGGGGGGCCCAGGTTATTCTCTGTATCCCCTCCCAGCCACAACACGCAGCACCCTGCAGTCCCCCGGGCTGCATCAGTGCCACTGGCCCAGTCCTCCACCCGGCTCGGGCAGCCTGTCCCAGCCCCCAGCTGCCAGCTCGCATCTTGAGCTGTGTGTCACAGGGACCTTTTGTACCCATTTAACTTAGTTCTGTCAGTCAAGGGGTGCTCCAGGCAGATCTGAGCCTCAGAGGCTCCCCCTCCGTCCCGTTGGCCTCTCCGTTGGAGAGGGGGAGGTTCAGCAAAGGAACGCTATTCTTCCTTTGCCTCTCCCTCCCCGCGGGACCAGTCCTGCACTTTTTTGCTTTTTCTTCTTTTTTTCCTTTTTTCCCACCAGATTTTTGGCATCTTCGTCTTTTGAAGAGGGCAATGTTCTGTCAGAGTTCGGTAGGTGCTCTGGTTGGCTGAGTGGGTCCATATATGTGAGTTTTGGTGTATTTGTGGGAGAGGGTGAGCTACAAGTGTCCTTCTACTCCTCCATCTTGCTTCTCTCCCTTCAGCCCTTGTTTTGATTGGGTTGCTTGTTTTGTTGATATTAAGCTGTATGAGGTGTTTGTAAATTTTGGAAATTAGTCCCTTGGTCACATCATTTGCAAATATTTTCTCCCATTCTGTAGATTGTCTTCTTGTTTTGTTGATAGTATCCTTAGCTGTGTAAAATCTTTAGGTTCAATTATATCCCATTTGTTTATTTTTGCTTTTATTTTCATTAATCCAGGAGCTGGTTCAAAAAATATATTACTGTGATTTATATCCAAGAGTGTTCTGCCTATGTTCTCCTCTAGGAGTTTTATAGTATCTGGTCTTACATTTAAGTCTAATCTATCTTGAGTTTATTTTTGTATACGGTGTTAGAGAATGTTCTAATTGCAGTATTTTACAGGTAACTGTCCAGTTTTCCCAGCATCACTTATTGAAGAGAATGTCTTTTCTCCATTGTATATTCTTGCCTCCTTCGTCATAGATTAATTGATCATAAGTGCATAAGTTTATTTCTGGACTTTCTATCCTGTTGCATTGATCTATGTGTCTGTTTTTGTGACAGTACCATACTGTTTTGATTACTGTAGCTCTGTAGTATAGTCTGGACTCAGGGAGCATGATTACCCTAGCTCTCTTCTTTTTCAAGATTGTTTTGGCTATTCAGGGTCTTTTGTGATTCCACACAAATTTTAACAATTTTTTGTTCCAGCTCTGTGAAAAATGTCATCGGTATTTGATAGGGATTGTATTGAGTCTGTATATTGCCTTGGGTCATATAGCCATTTAAACAATATTGATTCTTCCAATCCAAGAACACAGTATTTCTTTCCATTTGTTTATGTTGTCTTCAATTTCTTTCATCAGAGGACACTTCCATTGGATTTAGAGCCCACCCTAAAACCAGGAGACTTTCTCTTCAAGATCCCTAACTACCTACATCTTCAAAGACTCCATTTCCAAGTAAAGTCACACTCTGAGGTTCCAGGCAGATATGAATGTTGGAGATGCAATATTGCACCCACTACACTTCCCTATGCAGAAAGTACTAATTAATATCCCCATTTTACAGATGAAGAAACTGAGGCCTAGAGTAAGTTGCCTATGGTTACAGATGGCAAATAGCAGAGGTTTGAGCCCAAGAAGTCTACTTTCAAAGAGGTAGCACATTCCTGAACATTATGCTACACTCTTTCTAAATGCTTTTGTGTGCAGCAATTGTCCGTGACTCTGGAGAAAGGAAGCTGTAACATCATGAAGATGTTAGTAAGACAGTGGGAGCTTTAGGCAGCACTGTTTGGGGTCCAGTTCCACGGGGTGTGAGGCAAAAGTTTTGGTCAGAGAATAGAGTGCAACACATCCACCGCTGAGGCTCTGACCATCAAGGCATCAGTGGTTTCAGCTGCTAGGACCTAGGGAGCATCCTCGGGGCAGCGGCATACAACCCAAACAGCTATGGATAGCCCCGCGCCACCGAGGGGGTGATGCCGTGTGCTGAGCCATCTCCATGGGGCCTCCGTATGATGGGGCTGCACCTAGAATGAGAGCCAGAGAGGAAGAAAACATGGGGGCAGCATCCTGATGGCAAACCCATGTACAGCACTGAAGTGTGTCAGGCACTTTGCTAAACACTTTGCATAAATCAGCTCATTTACCCCTCACAACGACTCTGACAAATGAAGAAACTGAGGTACAGAGATGTTAGTAACTCCCGCAAGGTCAAATCTAGGCGGTCTGGCTCTGGAACCCACTGTACCGTGAAATGCCTGTGATCAGAAGCGCAGGAAAGACAACCTTCCCGGGAACTCTCGGTCCTGGTGGGGGTGTGGAGGGGGTTAAAGGGAAACAAAAGGTCCCACAATAATGGATGGGAGGCCAGTAGACAACCCCCCCTTTTTTTTTTACTAGACCCCATTTTAGCCCCTAGACTTGCATGTCCTGAGAAATCTTATCTATACTTTCACTAGAAGGAATTTAAAAGTAAGACTTATGTAATTGGATCTTTCCATGGTTAAAACATGCTAGATACTCATTTCTTCTCCATCTCACAATTATTTAAATGTTTTTAGAAAAGCACGGACAATTTACTCATTAGAGGCTCAATAACACCAGGAAACTTATGCTGAAACCATTGTTAATTCTCCTACAACCTAGTTTCCTATGCATGTATAATTCCTGTTTAAAAATGCATTTTTAAATAAGAAAGGTTTGCTTATTCGTACAACTGTTGTCATTTTCTCCGTTTCTAAATGAAGAAACAGTCTGCAATTCTCTACCCAACGTACTCCAAAGGAAAAGTAATTTCAGCGTTAAGCCACTAGATGGCAAACTCCCACAGTTTGACAGATACTGAACAGATAAAATTACCATCAAGATTATTTTTTTAAAATATGTTCAGAATCAAAGACTAGCTTCATATGTAATCAAGAAAGTGTTGGTGAAAGTTACTGATTCCTTAGGGGAGAAAATGATAGGATAAAAATTGAACCCGCACCTACTCCCAACCCTTATACTGTAATGATTAGTACAAACAGAGGGACCCAAGAGGATTTAGGGAGAAGAGGAAATAGATTGTCTGCAGGCTTCCAGATGGCCCTGAAGTGTAAACCCCTTTGGAGAGGAGAGAGGGATCTTTTGATACTTCCGCAGCTCTGACATCCCTTCTCTCTCAGAAATTGACACCCAGGAGTCTCCCCTTGTGTCTGACTTTTGCAATGAGATAGCAGTCAGCAGACATCAGTTGGTGGCAGTGGAAAGGTCATGAGTGTGGAGACCTGGGCTGGGATCCTGGCACTGCCACAGACCACTGCCTGGCAGGTCACTTTAACTCTCTAAGGCAAGGTCCTCATCTATATTAATAATCTACTTAAACAATGTAATGTAAACAATATATAATATTACTATAATAGTTACTTGAGAGGGTTATTGTAATGGTTATAACAATGCCTTTAAAGCACCTTCCAGTGGCAGGGTATATAGCTCAGTGGTAGAGCGCATGCTTAACATGCATAAGGTCCTGGGTTCAATCCCCAATACCTCCATTAAAATAAATAAATAAACCTAGTTACCTCCCCCCCACAAAATAGTAACTTTAAAATACTTTTTAAAAAAAGAACCTTTCACACTGCTGTCCTGTGTGGTCATGGGCTCCCCAAGCCTCAGAATCTTCTTCTGTGCAACAGAGATGCGCCTGGGTGCTTTCCCCACAGCACTCCTCTTTCTCACCCCATTGGTGAGGCCTCCCCTGTCCACTCTATTTAAAACTCTAGATCCCGGCATTCCCCACCCCATCCATCCCAGCCTTCCCTTTCTCCCTCCCTTGGTTGATTTTTATCAGTAGCTTTTAACACCAGACATAACGTTTGACCCCCTTATCTGTTTACTGTCTGTACAGTCTGTGTCAGCATGTAGACAGTGAGGTCCATGGTGGGGAGGATCATTGGCTGTCTGGTTCACAGCAGGATCCCTAGCATCTAGGACAGTGCCAGGCATATGGCGAAGTGCTCTACAAAAATGTGTTACTGTTTAGATATAAGGATATCCATCACAGTATTATTATTTTTGTTATTTGTTTGAACTTTTTAATTAAACTTTTTAATTTTGAGATAGTTGTAGATTCAGGTGCAGTTGCAAGAAATAACGAGATTTATGATCCCATGATCCATTTACCCAGTTTCCCACAAAATGAATATCTTGCAAAAACTCTGGCACATCACAACCAGGAAATCGACATTGATACACAAAGTAGTTTTGGATATCCAGATTGAAAAGGGACCCAGAAATTATGGAGAATTTTTTCACTCAAGAATACTTTATGTTCTGCATTTATGCTGAGTTAAGGAGCACCTCACTCTTAAAAGCTAACAGGGAGCCAGGGTTAAAATTTTAATCCATTCTTTGATTGTATCAGCTCTGGAAAGTATTTCTCAGCATTTGAACTTGCTATTTAAATATGCTTCATAATACATCATGAGTTTCTTTCTCAAAGGGAGGAGTTCAGCTCAATCACCTAGTCATTTACACCACTCTTGCCTTTTAGACGTACCAGTGATATGTTAGCTCAACATTAATAAAGAATAACGTTTCAGTCCTACAGGGATGTATACAGACTTTGCAATATGCTGAATATGTCTTTCAGATTTACCACTTGGGCTGACAACTTGAACCAAAAGAAACAGCATGTACTGCTATGAGCATATCGTGCTTGAAGGACAGGTTTTCTCTTAGCCCGCATTTTAAAACCCACATGAGCATCTTCCCACTTGAGAGACAGTGGACTTGAGCATGAAAAACATCTCTGCCCATCTCTTCTCCCAGTTTGCTGAAAAGATGTGCATATGTGGTCACATTGATTATACAGTCATATTTTTAAAAATTCCTCCCTTCAGTGCCAAAGATTGGAGGTTTATTACTGACCTCCAGCTGGTTTTTTGTGGGCTGTCACGTCAGTAGTCTTTTTGTGCCCATGTAACTGGTCTCCATCCGCCCTGCCCTGATCGCACTGTCTACTCTATGTCATTTGTTATTGACAAAATGGTCAATAACACCATTTTTAAAGCCTCTCCTTCCACAGCAGGAGTTTTCAATGATAAGCAGAACAAAAATGTCAGAAAAAGCTTCTGTTCTGCATTGTTTTCAAGAGCTGACTTGTACTTTATATGCAGGAAATTTGTCCAACTATACAGCAAAACTAGTGCTGTACTTTTTCATATTTTATGCCATATAAGTTATGTGACATCCTACAGAGTCACCCAATACAGGAATCCAGCCAATAGCTTGTTCTGCTCTCTCCCTGCCCAGTACTTCGTGTCATTCGTTTTTGTAGCTGGCTTGACCAGCTCTTCCAAGACTGTGAGAATAACAATGTCTAGCTACAGTGTGACTTCAAATGAAGTCTGTGCATTTTGGTCTCATCCCCACTTTTAGTGATGAAATGCATTTATTTCAAGCTGGAAGGCATGATGTGTCCTTTAAGGGGATAAAAATAAAAACTTGGTCTATCAGGCAGTCACCGTGTTTCGTCAGAAAATGATACAAACAAATTAACGGCTTGATGTTGCTATCTGCAAAGTTTTGAAAGAAAAATAACTGGGAGAAGATTGCACGTGGTTCAATAAAATCAAAGGTTTTGATTTTTTTTTTTATTGCATATCCCACCCACAGTTCTTTCTTAGGCTTTTTGAGATTTTGAGAATCATCCCACTTACAGGTACTTTTTTCTCAGTTTGAGATCTGCATTCTGTATTTATACGTTCACTGTTCACGTTTGTATTGTTATTCTGAGTTCTAATATTGGCATTACCACTTTAATCCATTTTGAGTCATTGATCCATTTTTGTGAATGGAGAATATGACATAACCTAATAATAACTATAAGTTTGTTTTCTATGTCTGTGAGTCTGTTTCCATTTTGTGTATAGATCCAGCTGTATTATCTTTTTAGATTCCATGTGTAAGTGATATCATATAATATTTATCTTTGTCTGACTTCACTAAGTATAATATTCTCTAGGTCCATTCGTGTTGCTGCACAGATGTATTTTTTAATTGTGGTGAAACACACATAACATGAAGTTTACCATCTTAACTACATTTAAATGTACAATTCAGTAGTATTAAGTACTTCCACATCGTTGAGAAATACAGAGCCTTTTTTTTACCTATAATATTTATTTACCTGTAATCACCTTTGGAAGATATGGCACAGAGGGTCGATTGCCAAGCTGACGTGGGTGAAGTCTAGTTTCATCTGTCAGCGCCGCGTCTGACTGGAGACACTGGACTACAAGTGCCATTATCCAAAGACCCTCTCTACCCTTAGCCAGTCCATTGCTCAGGTTGGAGCTAAAGCTCTGCTCTGCTTTCAGACGCCTATTTCATCCTGTTCATAAACTTGTCTCTCGGGTAGTCTCTTACATTAGAAGGAAGCTTCAGGTTATTGACAAATTTCATTAGAAGAATTGATCCCAAGCCCATCCCGGCTTAGGGTACCCAGCCCCGCCCACCCGCGCCCCCTCCCCCAGATGTTCTGCACCTCCTTCAGGCCACTCCCTTTCCTTACCTCTGCACTTCCCTTTCACCAGGAAAAGAGGTAATACTCACAAACATTTCTTACACTACCCAGTAATGTCCATTCCCACAAGTGGATATTAACATTTTGAAGATTTTGGACACCTGTCAGGTTACATGCCTCCTCACCCTTCAGTATTTAAGGTGATACCGAGAATAGAAATATTACTGAAAAATTTGGCAGTAATAACACACAGTGTGATTCACAAGCCACAGCAGCCCGCCCTAAAGGATAGGAAACAGTGCTTGTTTGCACTTACACCCAGGCAGGCTGAGAGGAGGCAGGGAGGACATTGATATGTATCGTTAGATCTGACAGAGCCTGATTTTTCCCTTTCAGATGTGCAGAGATACCAGTGAGAAAAACCAGCGGCTGAAATACGTGGGGATCCCATCATTCTGGGCGAGATGTTGCGAATGAGTAGCGGCGAGAGGATGTGAAAGAACAAGCTGAGTGGGATAAAGTTCTCTCCAGGCTGCCTCACTGCCTGCAGATCTTCACCAGGTACAATAATTGTCAGATTTAAGAGGGGTCATGAGAAAGGGGTGGTGATGTATAAGCAGGACCCAGAGCCTTCATGGAGGTCGGGACTCTGGCAAGAACTCTGGGAAGTGCTTTTAAAGATGCAGGGCTCATGCGCCCTGTTACAGGACAGAGTGGCGGGGACCAAGGGAGGGCGCAGTCTTGACGCAGTAGCAGCGGGTCCGCGAAGCACCAAGGGGTCCACGCACATCCACGATGGCGGGAGCAAGTGAGACAAGAGTTCAAACATAGGGACCTGAGCTTAAATGCTGAATCGAGAACAAGGAACTCTTCTGCTCTGCGCCAACCAGAGCATCCATGGAAAACTGTCTGCAGCTTGGGTGCCACTTTCAAGAGGGGGTGAAACCCCTCGGAGCATTTTTTCAGGAAGGAAACCATAAAGGCAGAGTGAAGTGATACGAATTCATGTGTCGAAAACAGAGGTGACTGAAGATGGAGAGCCTAAGAAAGGCAGCATCGAAGGAATGAGAGCTGTTCTGTTTGCCTGACAGGGAGTAGAAGATTAGCAAGTTCAGAGGTCATTTCTTATTTCATATAGGGAAGAACTATGTGTTTCCTTTTAATATATATTTGTTTACACTTATGAAAGCAACGGATGTTTATTGTAGGAAATTTGGAAATACAATAAGGTTAAAAAAAAAATCATCCAGCCACAGTCCACCATCCTGTCACCCAGAGGTAACCACTAGTATTTCCTTCCAATCAGTTACTCTGCACACGTGTGCACACACACACATATGTATATATGTTATGTGTGTGTATTGCAAAATGGAGATCATATGGTATACCTAGACATATGCCCTGCTTTACTTGCTTAAACAATATATAATAAATGTTTTCATAACCTTAAATGTTCTCTTAAAAAATTATTTTAAATGTCTGCAAAATACTTCTTATTAATGGGCCCATATTCTATTATTGGTTTTAGTTTCTCACTCTTAGAAATAATTCTAGGGTAAATATCCTTGTTTGAGCATTGCTGACAATATCCTTAAGACAAATTACTAGGAATGAAGATACTGGGTCAAAGGATTAGACTTTCAAAGATTTTGCACACCTGTCACCCAACTGCTTTACTGAAAGATTACACACCTGCTACAGTGGAAAATTGTCCCTTGTTATCTCACCTTCATCAGCTCTGGATGTTACCTTTTTAAAGTTTATTTATCAATTTTCTGTGAAAGAATAGCAGCTTGCTGTTTTAATTTGCATTTCTTTTTATTACTCATGAGATTGGAGATGTTTTCATAAGATTATTGACCACTGTATTTTTTGTAGCCATTTGTAACTTATTCAAGCTTTTATTCATTCTCTTATTGGAGTGTTCACCAATTAGCAGTTTACGTGAATTTATTATATAATCAGGACTTAATTCCTGTGTCATTTATGTTGGAAATGTTTTCCCTGTTTCTTCACTTATCTTTAATATTGCTTAAGGTGCTTTTTGATGTTCAGAAGTGTTTTGTTTTAATGTACTCAAATCCACTGGCCTTTCTCTGTAGGGTAAAAGGGATATATGCTTAGAAGTCTTCTTCTTACCCAGATCTGATAAATATTTACACATATATTCTTTGGGGTCTTTAATAGTTTCATCATTTATATTTACCTCTATATGAAATTTGCTTTGGTATAAGGTAGAGGGCTAACTTAATTTTTTTGTAAATATTTAAGTAATTATCTTACCACCTTCATCATTTTCTTCCTATAGGTCCTGTAAGTTTATGAAGACTATTTGCAAGTATTTCACATTTTTGCTGCTATTACAGGTAGGATTTTTAAATTTTATTTACTTATTGGCTTTTTTTAGAATATAAGAAGCTATCATTTTTCAGACATTAAATTTTAAACAAGCAACTTCTCTAAACTTTCTAATTTTGAGTTGAATATTCATTGTCTTGATTTTTCTAGATGTAAAATTGTATCAGTTACAAATGATGACAAATGTTGTTTCCTCCTTTCTAATAATTATGAAATTTCTTTTTCTTTTTATGCAGTCACTAAAACACTGTTACAGTGCTAAATAGCAGTTGTAACAGGCCATCTCATCTAGGATATAAGAATGTCCTAGAAACTATTCCAGTGTGGGATGGATGGTTGGGCTAGATTATTTAACAAGCATTTATCAAGCGTATATCATCTGCTAGTTACAAGTGAGATAGAATATTCTCTACCCTTTGTGGCCTCAGGGTCTAGTGGGGGACACAGCCACATGGGGAAATAATTATAATAATGTAAAATGTGGTACAAAAATGTTTTAAATAGAGTTACACACAAACATGGAAAAAGAAGTGAGTACTTAACTCTGTTCATATGAGGGAATGAGAATGGCATCCAGGCACAGGGGACAGTATATAAAGTCGGGGTCACAACAGATTATGTTCATAGTTAACTCCAAATGCTTGCGTATGACTGCAACACGGAACCTTAATAATATAATTATGAGATGATGTTATTCACTGTTAATTTACACAAATGCACATAGGGTGTTACATTTCCAATTTCTCATTAAACCTCTATTTCTCAGAGTCTTTGCTAATATGCATAGTGAATCTCTAAGTATAAAATACTTACTTATAATTTATAAGCTACTTATCTTTAAGAGTTAGAGGGCTTGAGGTATCTTACAAAACAGTCAAAATAGAAAAAGAGAAAGTGAAACTTTCAAACCCAAACCACATTAAAAGAGGCCAACACAGATATATCAACCCGCTGTGTGTGTGTGTCCCCAGAGTGTGTTCTGTGGAAGTGGAGTGGGGGTTACCAGTGGCTGTGGGGGGAAGAGGGCATGTCGGTGGTTATTGTTTAGTGGGAAGTTTAGGAAGATGAAAAACTTCCTGAAGATGGATGTAGCTGCAGAACAATGTGAATGGACTTAATACCAAACTGTTCAATGAAAAAATGGTTAAAATGGTTAATTTTATGTTAGGTATACTTTGCAATGATAAATTACTTTATGGAACACTAATTCTATGAAATGTTAATAGATGTTATATAAGAAAGAATCTTTTCAAATAAACTGGGAAAAGGGGAAATGGGTTAAAGTAACACAGGTTTCCTCTCTGCGGATCTCCCCGAGCCTTTAGAATATTCATATGTACGATGAAATATGGTGCCCAGTAGTTCCCAGGGGTGTCTGGGCAGAGAATACCTGGTGGGGCTCTCCTTCACAGAACCCACCGAAGGCAATGCTAGCATAGGAAATAGAATATCTGCTGTGATTAATTGTTAGACTTACTGTCATTTTTTCTTGATGGTTAAAGCAAGAAAGAAAATACAGTTCCAACTTAGAAAAGGAGACGATTTTCTTTTTTCTGATGCTAAGTTCTTAAACGACGTGATTGTGTGAATCCTTCTATGAAGAAACAAACCAAACAAACAAACAAACAAACAAACAAAAAAAAATATATACACACACACACACACACACACACACACACACATATCCTCTAGAGTTTTGTGAAGGTGCAGAAATGTTCTACATGTAGCTCCTTCTAGTAGTAGTGACCTTTAATAAATATTAAGAGTAAAATATGAACATTTCTAGATTCATATTTACTAAATATGAACATACTAACTTAGTAAAAGGTGCTTAAGTTGACGTGGCATTTGGGTATCTACAGGTGAACTTTACATAAGTAAATTTATAAACTACAGAATGGTAGTTATGAAAATGAACCTTAAGTTCCTGGCAATAGAATATATGGTCATAGTGCTAACAACCTCTCAGGCGTGGAGAAAAGGGAACTCTCCTACACTGTTGGTAGGAACATAATTTGGTGCAGCCACTATGGAAAACAGTACGGAGATTCATTTAAAAACTGAAAATAGACTTACCGTATGATCTCGCAATCCCACTCCTGGGCAGAAAATCAAAGAAAAACTCTAATTCAATAAGATAACACGCACCCCAATGTTCATAGCAGCACTATATACAATAGTCAAGACTTGGAGCAACCTAAATGTCCATCAACAGATGATTGGATAAAGAAAATATGGTATATTTATACAATAGAATACTACTCAGCCATAAGAAAAGAATGAAATAATGCCATTTACAGCAACATGGATGCATCTAGAGATTATCATACTAAGTGAAGTAACTCAGAGAAAGTTGAATATCATACGATATCACTTATATGTGGAATCTAAAGAATAATACAAATGAACTTATTTACAAAACAGAAACAGACTCACAGACACAGAAAACAAACTTATGATTTTCAAAGGGGAAAGGAGGGGAGGGGAAAAGATGGGGAGAGGGATAAATTAGGAGTTTGGCATTAACAGATACTAACTACTATACATAAAATAGACAAACAACAAGGTCCTACTGCATAGCACAGGGAACTATATTCAATAGCTTGTAATAAAGCATGATGGAAAATAATATGACAGAGAACATATATATGTGTGTGTAAAACTGAATTACTGTGCTGTACACCAGAAACTAACACAACAGTGTAAATCAACTATACTTCAATTTTTTAAAAAAGGGACCAGAAAAAAAATGACTTCTCCTGTGATGTTTCCAGAAAACCTGAGTCTTCGTATTTTCGACTTACGTCATTTATGTACTTTTCTTCATAATTTTCAGCTGTTAACTTATTTGCAGTAAGGAACATAAAGACAGAATTATGATTTTTTTACAATTTACTGGAGTATAACACTCCACTATTTATGCTGATTTTAAATATTCCCCCATCTAAGACACACCCAGAGGCAATTCTTAATTGCTGCCTCTGACAAACATTATCCATTGTGGCTTCCCAAAATTCTCTGACAAATTAGCTTGGGAAGTCCCACTCTAAAACAATTGTTCTTGTTTCTGAGCCTTTCTGACAGACCAGGCTGGCCAATTGTGTCATAATGTATTGCTGTAATTAAGCATTTTGACAGGAAAGAGACTTGTTTATGTCTCTAGCCAACGTGCCCTGCTAGTTTTCACACCCCGAGCTGAAGACTGAAGCTTAACAGAGAAACATGAAAGAAACAGAGAAATTGGTGGAACAGTAAGCTATGCATCTCTGCCAGATCCCAGAGCCTGAGGCTTCCGTGCTGACCTTGCCTGTACTTGCTGTGTGACATCAGCTGTATGGGTCCAGAAAGCAACGGCCTGGCACTGTTTTACAAGACAGCCACGTTGGAAGTTCTCCTGCATTTACAGTCTTGGTACACAGTATAACTGTCCATCTGGTCAACCAAGCTAGATACCTTGGCGCAAACTTAATCTCTCCCTTTTTTTTTTACCATCCATATTCAGTCCATCACACAAGATCTCATCCCATATCAAAAAAGTGTCTGGACAAAACCTGTCTCTCCCCATCTGCATGATAACTGTCAACACTTTAGGCCCTTATTTTTCCTGGACTCTTATAATATTTTCTTGATTTGGGTTAGATTGTTTTGCCTAGCTTGAGTCTAACTTGCCTAGCTTGAGTCTAACTCTTTTCAACTCAATTTTTAATTGACTGCCTGAGTTATCTTTCTAAATCATCTATCTGATGATCCTACTTTTCCTAAAATACCCCACTGACCCTAATCACCTACAACAGTATTTCCCAAAATGAGGTCCCGAGAACACTGGCACTACGGAATTTTCATAGGTGCTACCCAAGGTAAGAATTTTATCACTTTGGGAATGTCTGGTTAAAAGATCTGTTAACTGCTCTTTACTATAAAACTTCCCAGAGCCTTGAAATTGCTATAGTGCACCATGAAGCTACAAGACACAGGAGTCTAGCATGCGGGGCTTCCCAAACATGTCAATTCTGAAACTCATTTTAAGGAATATCTTGTAGGAGTTTGAGTCTATGGAGCACACTTCAGAAGACACTTTAGAGGATAAACCTTCGTTCTTTAGTATGTCATACAGATCTTCAAGATCCAGCCCCCAGTTTCCCTTTCCAGCCATGAGGACATGAATTGGGATATAAACAACCAGTGATTGGCTCCCATCCTCTGTCCAGCCCCTTTCCAAACATGGCAGTGGGGACCGTTTCTCCTAAGTTCTGGTTTTCCTGATGGGGAAGTGAATTAGCAAATGACTGCCTTTGGGTGAAATGAAAACAGTTCTCCCATCCTGGGTGTGAAGAGTGTCCAAAGCCATCTGCCCCGCCCTCTGAGCCAGAGTTACTGGTCCAGGGGAGCCGAGGAGGCTGCTGACGGCTCCTGTGCTGGTCAGCGTCCAAAAGCTCTCTGCTCCGCAACAGCTCTGATTGATGGTGAATGGCCTGCAGCCTCAGCGGAGTGCTTCCACAGTTGGCCAGGCTCTCTCGACGCCCAGCCAATCTAAGAAACAGCTGGGAGTCCTCCTGCTCCTCCCGAGAAAGCCAGCCAGCACCACGTTCGGCAGCGCGGCCCCCCAGCAACCTCCAGTCTCTCTTCTGATGGGCAGAGAGGCAGGATAGGGCAGCTTTCCTTGCTTCTTGAGGAGGGCTTGTCAAAATGCAGCAAAATAGAGTCATCAGTGGCCTGCAGTGTGCAGGAAACAGGACTTGGAAACAGCCTTCTGTCGAGATGTTTCCTTCTGCAAAAGAGAAAAAACATGAAAATCAAGTCTTAAGTTGTGTTCTTCAAAAGGCGAAGTTATGAACTTCACCCTTGATTTTTAGTTAAGTTTTCCAGGTCCGAGAAAGTCCCCCAGATTAAAAACCAAAAACCGATTCTGTTGACGTGTTTGAAAACATGCGTCATTTCTGGTTCAGCTATTTTAAAAATCCTGAAGGTGAAGAATCCATGCCTTTGGTTCTACAAAGAGGGAGGCTCCCTTCTGGAGAGACATTCCTTATGTCTCTATTAGAGCTGCCTTCAATCATATACATTAATTCCATGGCCAACTACCAGGAAATAAATTTCTTAGCCCTACAAAAATGTATTTCAGTTTTTGACTTAAACTTCCTTTCTTGGAAAAAGTAGAAAAAGAGCATCAGAGTTGACTTCACTTTTTTTTTTTTTTTTGGACTCACCTAAATAGAGGTGTTTTTTTGCCAATAAAATAACACAAAATGAGGAAGAAGAGGAGACAGTGTCTAGAAACTAAGTAAGCCCACCCCCCCAAAAGTCAATGAAACTGAACTTCTTCTTGAAAAGAAATAATATTCTTCCAATAACAACAAAAACTAAAGAGCACAGGAACAAATAAATTCTGAGTTAAATGCATGAGGATATTTTTTGCAATTTCCTTTCCTGCTTATCTGTACCAAGGGCTTAAAGCAATACCAACACATTGGAAAACTACCCAAATAATTAAGTTCCAAAGCAACATGTGTGAAGCTATCCAAAGAGGCTGCACAATTAATCCTCACTTTTCATCAGAGAATACCAGAAAATGAAATGGGTACAAGCCAACTCGAGCCTGAAAGGATGAGCATATAAATGCTTTTCTAGCAGGTGAAATTGTTAAACACACCATTTCAGAGACTCATAACTACTGGGAGAAGAGAGAGAAAGAGAGGAGGGAGGCAAGGAGGGATGGAAACTACTCCCTCTGGTTTCTAAACCAGACCTTTCGAATCTTCCTTCATACTAGTGATCACTGATTACCTGAAAAAAAATCATTCAAAGCTCTGCCGGTGCTGACGACAACATGTTCCATGATGGGGGAAACAGAACTGTCATGTGCTTTTAGGTTTGTACCTGGCAAGATACTTTTAGAAAATTACTAAAATTTCCATTATAATGATGACTATTTATTCTCCAGTGTTTTCTTTTAAAATAATCAAAACCCGGGAAAAGTACAGATGTAAAAGATTTCTCTGAGTGCTGTGCCATTTTAATGGACGATGACAGATTAAAATTCTTAACAAATACACCCGCCATGGAATGCTAAAGTACACTTTCGGGCACTTTTGCAGAGCAATGGATTCAATTTATTCTTGTCACCATAGCAACAAGAAGAATCACACTATTATTTTCATCATAGCTTTTCCAATTATTTTCTCTCACAGCTTAGGTCACAGGCAAAACTAGAAAGAATGGTGTTGACCATAAAACAAACTGTAAACCCATAATTTCCTCCCAGGGTTGAGGGTTGCTCCCAGGTTGTTAATAGTCTTTGGCCATTGTGAATTCAGTACTAAAGTCTTCAGATCTTTGAAAGGGAAAAAAAGAAGATTTACTTTAAAACTTGTCCCTTTAGCCCTTTTGAATTGGGGAAAATAGAGGAGGAGACATTTTACCAATGATGTAAACTAAGAAATTTTAAAACTATTTAATTTTTAGAGAGCTTTCTTTTGGGGAGTGAAAGTAAGTAACTTTAAACTCAATGATTATGGATTCTCAATGATAAGGTGACATTCTGTTCTATGCCTCTAAGTTGTCAGATGTGGTATACTGGGGGTAAGATAATGTGGCAGCCATGTATCCCTGCGATCGGAGCATCAGACATGGCCCTCCACACAAGATTGAGAGGAAGAGTCACAAAACAACTAAGAGGGCACTGGGCTTTGCCAAAACGCAGTGACATTTGACCCCAAAGAAGAATGCACTGGCTAAGCAGCCAAAGATAAATAAACTCCTACAGGAATGAAAGCAAATAGTTTCTCTGTACACGTAACCAGCAAGCTCAGACCTTACAGATCTGTATATAAAACAGTGCCACCATTTTAATTCCTATCCCCTGGATTCCAGGAACCAAGCCTCCTTCAGTCTGTCCCCTTCACACTCCCGCCACTTCCCAGATGATCTCAAAGCACAGCCCAGAGTCAGCCCAGAAACCTGACCTCTCATTCCCCATCTTTAGCCTCCTCATCAAGTCACTGATCCATTTGCTTTCCTAATGATTTTGCCTTTTCCAGGATGTTCTATAAAGGCAATCATGTGGCCCTTTGTGTCTGGGGTTTTTTTCTTTAGTTAAATGCATTTGAGATTCTTCCATGTTGTTCCACAAAACAATTCTATTTGTATTTAATAATAGGAGGGTCAGAAGGAGGAAAAAAATGTACATATAATACAAGAAGAAATATTTCAAGAAATAATGCATTGAGAAACCTGGTGGAACCACCTTAACCAAATGATCAAAATTATCACCAATAACGAACAAACCAACATCACACATATGCTCCCAGTTCTAACTGAAAGACATTTGAGTTATATTTAGGAAACCGGGCACTTCCTGATTAACTGCCTGGGCTTGATTCCTGGATCCGCCACATACAAATTGTAGGTGATTCTGTACAAGCTGCTTGGCCATTTGCATCATGACCTTCTGGGCTGGTTCTAATGAATCAAAAAAAAAATAGGAGGAACAAAAGTGAATTAGCACCACTCTTGCCATGTTTTGCATGCCATTACTGAAAAAAGGAGACATTCAAGACTTTAGGCCACGAAGCACGAAGGAGCCACAGCAGAAGGAGCCACAGCCAGTGTCGCAGAGTTCCAGAGCCGGTAGACCTGGAAGTGACCCTAGGGATTTCTGGTTTGTGATTCCACACATAAAGAGCTTGGGAGTCATTAATCCTGTTCTCCAACAAGAAAAAAGCTGAACAAACTGAAAGTCAACAACTTTTCTTAGATCCAAGAGAGAACTGAGGTCACAGGGTCACCCCTGTTCCGAGTGTTAGAGAGGAAGGAGGATACAGAGGATCCCAGCTTACCAGGAGCAGAGGCTCGGGGGTAGGAGTCAGTGCTGGCAGGAGCACCTACACTCCAGTGGACAGGTTTCCAGAGACTGCATGTCAAGTTGCAGGAGAGTTAAAAACTCTGGGTCCCAGTCTTAGCGGCAGCTCCTACACTTCCATGAGCTTTACCGCCAGGAGCTCCAATAGCTTGTCACAATGGAGAGCAGATAAAATCCCTCTAGTGCTTCAGGCAGGGGAGGGGAAGGGTAATCATTTTTGAAATATACCCAGAGCTGTCTGAGCTCCTTAAGAAAAGGCTGTCCTCAAGGGAGAGCCTAACCCACTTGGGTTTTACCAGAGTCTGATCAACCTGCAGAAAGGGAAACACCCAACTCCAGCCCTGTCTCACTTAAGGATGGAGGGCAGGAACTGGGAAACATGTGTAAAGGTCACAGCCCAGGGGTGCAGGCTCACTGAAAAGCGGAGACCTAATCAGGACTACGGATCATTTCCCCTCCCTCCATACCTTCTCACCACAACAGGGCTTCTGTATCGTTACAGGGGATTACAGTTGAAAAAGAAGCAAGCCTCAGATCCTATATAAAAAGGAGTCTCTGGGAAACCCAAAGACAACAGAGAGGAAAAAACAAGGATGCTAGGGAAAACTTTAGCCTCTGATGCCTACAGCTACTGAAAACAGCAAACACAGCCCTCACTCCTAGCCAGATAAGCATAAAACCTCACACTGGCATCCTTTTTACCTAAGTTCCTTTTACCTGATTTGGCATATCTGGTTATCAACAAAAAATCACAAGGCATGCTAGAAAGAATAAGGGGGAGAAAAACCAAAACATGGTCTGCAGAGACAAAGCAAACATTAGACCCAGATTCCAGTACAGCATGGATCTTGGAATCATCAAACCAAGAATTTAAAATAACTGATTCATATGTTAAGGATTCTAATTAGAAGGGATCTTCAGTGAGGCACTGTAGTGAGACTGAGTTGTGGAAGAACTGCCTGGATTTGAGGCCCAGTTCCACCCACTAGTTAGTTACCTGATCAATTTCTGCCTTGATTTCCATTTTGAGAGGTTAACAAATTGCCCAAGATTTTTTGAGAAGAGTATGCCCAAGTGTCTTAGTCTGTTCAGGTTGCTGTAACAGAATGTCGTAAACTGGATGGCTTATAAAGAACAGAAAATCATTTCTCACAGTTCTAGGGGCTGGAAGTCCAAGATCAAGGTGCCAGCAGATTCGGTGTCCGGTGACAGCCCGTTTTCTGGTTCATAGATGGTCATCTTGTCACTGTGTCCTCACCTGGCAGAAAAAGAAAGCTCTCTGGGTCTGTATTATAAGGGCACTAATCCCATTCATGGGGCTCCACCCTCATGACCTAATTACCTCCCAAAGGCCCCACCTCCGAGTATCATCCTAATGGGGATTAGGTGTCAACCTATGAATGGGGGGGGCACAAACATTCAGTCTATAGCACCAAGTTAGTATGAGAGAAAAAAAGCCTCATAAAGGCTGCTATAGAGATTACATTCACGTATTTACACATTTAAAGTAAAGGCTGTGTAAATCTGAGTTGCTGCTACTGTCATCATAGTAATTCACAGACGGGAAAGCCAGGGGCGAGAGAGGAGAGTGTGCCAAGGTCACGTGCTCCCTTGCTGATAGAACTGACCTCAGACCTCAGATCATCTTGCTCTAAGTCATTTTCTTCTCATGAATTATAATCCGACTCCGACTTCTCCCAGCTGTCCTTTCTGAGGCTACTTTATGGCTGAGGAAATATTTCTGATGACTTTGATGGCTGCCAAAATTGAACAGTGTTCTCTTCTCATGGACTTTGTGATCTAAATCGTTAAAGCTCTTTCGGGGTGGATAACAGTATAGGAGAGGTCCTAATTCCATTCAATTACACTTTTTATTTTTAAAAAATCAATAGCCCAAAATTAACAGAAATTTTGCTTTACCAATAAACAACAATTATTTTCAAGAAAACTGTAAAGAAATATAAATACATAAGTATACTCAGGTACCTTCTAACAAATCTTCAACTGTTACCAATTACAGGATACTCACAGATTATTATCACTCTGGTTTCCCCCACAGTTTTAAAGATAAGCTTTTATCTCGACCTCTTACTTACTGGTGCTTCATGCTTTGAAAATCTGAGCCTTGAAAACAGTTCCTAGATTGCTTTCTTCAATTATATTTTTAATTAAGTATTTTGATCATAAATATGACATACAGTCATTGTATAAATCTGAAAAATACGGAAAAATAGAAAGATTTAAATCATCAATTACTACTGACTTTGATGATCAAACATTCCCACTCAGGATGTGTGTGTTGTTCTTAGCTACTTTCTAGTCTGCTATATTTTTCTGCAACAGAAAGAGGCTGGATTTCAGCTCCTCAAATCTGGCTTTCTTCTCTATGCAGCTTGGCTTTTGCAGGAAATGTCAAAATGCACAATGCACAATGCATCTCAGGACTGCCCTTTCTTATACAAAGGTATCAAAGCTAATTTTCAAAAATTTAAAAACATGATTCATGCACAAATAGAGAATGAACGCATGTCCAAGACATATCCTATTCTTAATGAGAGAACCAGCTGGATGGCAAAGTTGACTCAAGGAACATTTGAGGAAGTGAGTATTTACAGGCATTGAAAAAAAGAATGTTGGAATAAGAGTTCTAGGCTACACAAAACGAGTTAATGTCCTGCAAAACAATAAAGCAATAACCTTTCAGTTACTTCTACTACACTGAAATTATTTGCATGTTTTCCAGGCAGATAAATCAAGATAACAAGTAACTCTGTAGACTCTGGCCCTTGAATTGTTAATGGATAGCAAGACAAACAGGTACATTGCCCTAAAGATTTAAATAATCCTTGAGTAGACCTGTTCAACGATGCTCCAAAATGACACTGAAAGACCATGCTCTCCTATTTTTGTTTTACTTCCAAGATTTGTATAGAAAATTAGTTTTTTTTTTAATCTTTCAATAGTTTCTTCTCTAAATAGATTTAAATACTCTCAAATAGCAGACAAATAGCCTTTTTGACAGTAACCTACACAGTAGGTTTTTCTAGAGTGAGATCTTGCTGATGCCTGGGAGAAATTTTTATGTTGGGTTGCTAGTTTAACCAAAAAACAAAAAAATGCAAAAAACAAAAAAACCACAGACACTCACTTAAATTGAATTTCAGATAAACAACACATAATTTTTAATATAAGTGTAATAAACACATAAACAGTGAATGATTTTTAGTATAAATAGGTCCCAGACATTGCATGGATACCCATTACTGTTTCTGCAGTCCCTTCCAGTTCTAATACTCTATGAAAACATCCCCTTCACAACAAATCATGACTATAACAGTTTTTTTTTCTAAATGCAGTTTGAATCCATTCAGATTTTCAGCTTATCATGTTCTACAAATGCACTGTGCGTTTGAAGACCATACTCCACTGGGTTTGCTCTAAAATGAGCAATTGAAAATGTCACAGAGAATCCCAGAGTTAGATGATACAGGAAGACAATGAGGTAGCTTTGTAGCCTTACAACACCTGGGGTTTGGCTCTCGGTGAGGCGAACATAATCACAAATACTCACTTTGTTCATGGCCTTCCTGAGGCAAGGACTTGAATAACCCCCTATTGTTTATACTGACCTAATTCAGAGTTCTTTGCAGCTTACCTCATGGTACTCACTGACAACTGGTCTCCAGCTGCTATTTGGCTTTTGTTGTTTTATCTCCTGATTCTACACAGTAGTGGGAAGATTCCCTGGTCCTCTTTGATGAAATAAATTTTACTTTGATTTTTTTTTTCAGGCATCACTGGGAACCTAGTGCATTTTACCCTTTCACTATTCAGTAAGAGTGACCAAAGCTATGGTAAACATTTTGTCCTATACTTAAAAACAGAAGTTGAATATGTGTCCCATTCTGCAAAATAAAAGCATATCTCAGAATCTAGCATCATTAAGACCAGTGAATTTGCATACTCTCATCTTACATGTAGAACCTGCTTAAGTTGAGCCAATGAGACTACCAGCTCAGTAGTCAGTGATGGCTCTGAGATATAGTCAGTGATCCTCTGAGATGAGGAGCAGAAATACACACATGAGTTGTTTTCCCTAGTGACTGACCATAGCTACATCAAGAAGCAAATCTGAGCTGCTGACCTATTCACCAACTCTCCCAGGGCCATGCCATCTCGGATTCTGGGGAAATGCAAACTGAAGGGACTGTTACTTCAGCCCTGGGTGGAGTAAGAAATAGTGCATCATCTAGAACTCAGGGTCCTGATTCATTTCCCCCATCTGGTGGTGTATCCTAATTAACTCCGTCAGGATTTGTCTTTCCTCAGACTCTCACTACGTGAATTACTAAAGGATGTACTTCAGGCAGAGGAAACGGGATTCAAGGCAGATGGTCTGAAATCCAAGAAGAAATGAAGAAAAAAGAAAGAGATAAACCTGCAGATCAACATACATGAATATTGAGTAAATAACTCCATGTAGGTGAGTAATAACAGTGTCTAGTGAAGTTTTAAAAAGAACTAAAGTACATGACAATATGTAAGTCAAGAAGATTAATACATTTAAACTGTCCTAAATTATTCATACTTTGCAAAAGCAGGGTAAAAATACTGATTACTTTAGAATTTGATAAAATAAATATGCAAGTAAAAATTTTTCAGATAACCTGTAAAAGAATAGAAACAGGAAGAAAAATTTCAAAGTTGGAATTAAGAAATAATTGAATGTTGAAAAAAATACTGTATTATTCCAAAATAAAGCAAGAAAAAAAAGGATAAGAGGGGAGGAAAAAAAACAAAACAAACAAAAAAAGCAAGACAAATGGGAAGCACAAAATAAAGTGATATATTTAAAACTAAATACATCAGTAATTATATTAAATGGAAATAGATTAAATTCTCCAGATGAAAGAAAAATATCAAACTGGATTATAAAAGGAAATCCAACCCTATACTGTTTATGAAAGACATGTTCAATAGATAATAATGTAGAAAAGTAGAAAGTAAAAAGATAGAGGAAGTATATCATGCAAATGCTAATGAAAAGAAAGACGGTGTCACTATAAAAACAAAATAGATTAAGACAAAAAGCAATACTATAGGAAAAAAGAGCCACATCATAATGACAAAAGATTCAATGCACTGAGAAGATAAAAAAAAATTTAACTTATGTGCATCTAAGATTATAGCCTCAAAATACAGGAAGCAAATATTGCAGAACTATAAGGACTAACAGAATGGGCTGCAATTAGTATGAGAGATCTTATACTTTTTACTGAGTTATTAATATAGCAAGCAGAAAAAAATCAATAAAGATTTAAAAGATTTGAACATGATTAAGAATCTAATGGGCACATACAGAACATCACACCCACTTATGCAGAATGTGCATTCTTTCCAAGAACACATGGAACACTTACAAAAGTTGATCATATATTTGAGCGTTAAACAAGTCTCAACGAATTTTAAAGAATATAAATAAAATTTAGCATGTTCAATATCTATAACCTAAGAATCAAAATCCAAAAGATAACCAGGAAAATACTCCTGCATCTATAAACTGAGAGATGCCTGTCCAAAGTAACCAATGAATGAAGGGAGGAATCATACTGGGAAGTTAAAAGTAGTTCAAATTACACAATAATGAAAATATCACTTATCAAATGTGTGTGATGAAGCAGAGATAGTACTTAGAAATGCATCTAGCTTTACGTACAGATACTCAAAATAAAAATAGCTAAAAAACTAATGCATGACATATTCACCTCAATACATTAGAAAAAGAATAGCCAAAAGAATCCAATGAATTAAGAGGGGGGAAAGCGGAAATTAATGAAACATTTCTTAAAAACAAACAGTAGAGGGTATCAGTAAGCCCAAAAGTTGATTCTTCATAAAGACTAATCAAAGTAACCAATGAAAGAAAAAAAGAGAAAAGGCCTCAATGACCAAAATCAGAAATGAAAAAGAGGTTGCAACAGGCACAGGAAAAGATGCTCAATATCACTAGTCATCAGAGAAATGTGAATCAGAACCACAACGAGATATCACTTCTCACCTGTCAGAATGGCTATCACAAAAAGAACACAGATAACAAATGCTGGCAAGAATGTGGAGAGAAGGAACCCCCGTACACTGTTGGTGGAAATGTAAATTGGTGCAGTCACTGTGGAAAACGGTATGGAGGTTTCTCAAAAAACTAAAAATAGAAACACCATATGACCCAGCAACTCCACTCCTGGGTATTTACCCAAAAAAACCCAAAAACACTAATTCGAAAAAGATACATGCGCTCCAATATCCATAGCAGCATTGTTCACAATTGCTAAGCTGTGGAAACAACCTAAGTGTTCATCAACAGATGAACGGATAAAGAAGATGTGATATATATATATACAGTGGAATCGTACTTAAGACATTAAAAAGAATGAAATTTTGCCATTTGCAGCAACATGAATGGACTTGGAGGGTATTATGCTAAGTGAAATAAATCAAACAGAGAAAGACATATATATATATATATATGTGGAATCTAAAACACAACAAACTAGTTGCATATAACAAAAGAGAAGCTGACTTACAGATTTAGAGAACAAACTAGTGGTTACCAGTAGGGAGAGGGAAGCAGGGAGGGGCATACAGGGACAAGGGCAGGGGATTAAGAGGTACAAACTATTAGATATAAAATAAGCTAAAGTATATATTGTACAACATGGGGAATATAGTCAATATTTCACAATAACTATAAATGGAGGAAAATATAAACTTTAAAAATTGTGAATCATTCTATTGTACACCTACAGCTTATATAATACTGTACAGCAACTATACTTCATTTAAAAAAAAGTAAAAGAGGTTGCTAAAGATGCTTAAAAAGGAGGAAGATAAAGGCAAAACAGAGAAGAGATGCTACTAGTAACAATTTTATGCCAATAAACTTTTTCAGAAATTATTATTTCCAGAAATAAATATAATTTATGGAAACTGATTCATGAAGAAATTAAAATCTTAATACCCCCAACAAATGGTTCTGGGGCAATTGGACCTCTATTTAAAAATCAAGTACATACACAAAAATCAATTCCAACTGAATTAAAGATCTAAATATGAAGAAAAAATGGTAAAGCTTTAAAAATATAATGGGGGGAGGGTATAGCTCAGTGATAGAGCACATGCTTAGCATGCATGAGGTCCTAGGTTTAATCCCCAGTACCTCCATTAAAAATAAATAAATAAACCTAATTACCTTCCCCCCCAAAATAAACAAAAAGAATTTTTTTTAGATTTTTAAAATAAAATAATAGAGAAGATTGTCTTCATGACTGCTGGACGAGAGGTTAAAACAAAAGCAAATAAAACCAAAGCAGCTGGGAAGATGTCTTCATCACGTACATGTGTCTGAACCAAGAGGACAAGTCACAGTTTGGAGAATAGTGACCAGTTTAACCAGCATCCCAGGTACCACAAAAGAACATAAGAATGTTTCTGAAAATCAAGTCATAGTGTCTTCATATTATTGCTTTTTTATATTTGCAAGTTCTGCTAAATAAATTTGGCCACTTCCCTATTACGCATTCTCTATTTTTTTCTTCTCTTGGTAGAAAATTCTGTTGTGCTTAGTTCTTAGTTCTTTTTTCATCCTAGCCCATTCTAATTATTTTCTGTTTTACTTCTTTCTATGGGAAGTAAAGAAAATAAACTTTCTTATAGTAAGACCTATGTTTATTCAATTTTTATAGCATAGTATATGCTCATAGAAATATATTTTGAACTGAAAGAGTTAGAATTTGTTGCTGAACTATTTCAAATGTGACTTAATATGTCTGATTACATTATGATTACATAATTATAACTTATGATTACACATATTTTGCTCACCAGATCAATTTTTCCAGTACTTATGAATGACTACATTAAAAAATGTTTAGCACATAACAACGTTTGTGGTTTTGTGCGGAAAAAAAACTAAAACTACACATTTTGCTTCAAAATTGATGTACTGAGGAACAAATTTGAATGTTTGAAATTTTGAGGGGTTTTTGGTTATTGAATAGCATAACTATCAAATAATTTAAATAAAGTGATGTTTATACTTTCAGTGTTTCTCCCCTATAATTCATTCTCCTTTGCCTCACCAGAGAAAGAAGAGCCTGTAAAAATGTTCGTATCCAGCCACCACTTGGTTATAAAATCAAAGACCTGAGAAAATAGAGAATAGCTCTCCCTTAAACTCAAGCAAACTGTCATCACAATCAGACAGCAAAACTAATTTACCAACAATAAGCATTTAAACCCTAAATTCTTGTCAACAGCCTACAAGTCTCTTACAGTGCAAAGTGTTTTATTCTGTGTTTCATACAGTCAGGAAAACACAGATGAAATTTCCACTACCTGTCACTGTAATAAAATAACCACCTGCCTTGTTCCATTTTCTGAATTCAGTCCTCATTTTCTTTAGCCAGACTGAGCACTGCATGTCAAAAACCAGACACTTGAAAATACACTCAACTAGGCTGTATCTATTCCACTTTTTAGTTTCAAGGTGAAATTTCAATTTTTAAAATTGTAGTTACCTCCGATGATTACCAAAATGGGGGGATAATGATATCCTGCATTTATGATTATTGATGCATCTTTTTATAGATTCATTTTTATGTTGAACTACTTATTTTATATGCATTGATGAGCATAATTGTAATTAGTTGTCTAGTTTGGTAAATGAGTGTCTGTGATAATTTATGAATGTTTCTAATTTTTTAGCTCGGAGTTGACATTTTGATATTGACTTGGAGAATTTTGCATACCTTGCTGGATACCTTTGCTAACTCACGTTTACAGTGAAGAATATGGCTACAGATATTTATCAACACAAAGGTAAACCTTGAATTTCTCATTCAAAATTTATTTTCTTCCAAGTCTAGTGAGCTCCTACTGCCCAAAAAACAGACTCTCCAGCCTGGAAAGGAATTCCTCAAAATATTTGGTTTTCCTCAAGTTAAATTTCTTAAAGTTATAAGCTAGAAATCTAATTTCTTTTAAAGCTTTAAGCTCAATTTATAAATCTTGATATTTTATTTATAAATCTAACACATTTTATGTAAAAAATAACCATCATTTTGATTTGTTCCTTTATTAGTATTTCAGTGAACTCAACTGACTGAATCATCCTTAAACATTTCACCTTACTTGGAAGATTAATTAAATTCCCTTAGACATTGCAAACTCTAGTTAGAAATATTGTGTAACTGGTTCTCTCAAATTCTTCAACCACCTAAGAAAATGTCTTAGGTCGGGTTCACCTATAGCACACTCTGAGACAAGAATTCATGTAGAAGTGATTTATTAGGGGAAAAAATTGTAGGGAAATGAAGAATTAGGTATAGAAAGAGAAGAAGGCCACGTAGGGTGCATTACCAAGCGAACCACCAGGCAGAGTAACTTTGACTCCATCCCACACAGGATCTCTGGAAGACACACTTTAGAGTTGTCCTAATTAATGGAGGGGGAAAAAGCTGGACTATTTATGGAATGGGAATTCTCAGACACTCCAGCTTTGGCAGCCTGAGGACAGCCCTCCAACAGAGATGTGGGTCTTGATCATTGAGAGTGAAAGGATAAGACTGTCCAAGGACTTGGCTGGGTGGCCAGGACATGGAAGGACCAAGACTGGATGGTTGGGGAAGACAGGTCTGAGAAAGAGGCTTGTGACATGGTAGAGCCTACCAGTGGGGACTCTGTCACTGTTTCACCTCCTCAGCTGTAAAGTGGGACCCTTGAGGTGAGACCATGTTTCCCAAGATCCAACATAATAAATTAGGCATTTTTTGTGCCCTCAGATGGTGGTGTTGACTGAGACACTGCAGGCAGGAAATTTAAATCCATATCTGGTAGATATGCCAGTCCTGGCCACAAAGAAATCACTGCCACATATTTCCAGGGTAGAAAGTATCTAACATAATCAACTCGCCACCAGGATTAGTTTCTGCGGCTAACAGGCAGAGCAGGAGCTAAACTAGCCTTGTTGAGAGAGGTCTCATTGTACATTGAGTCCATTCATAGCTTCAGTCTCTGCCACCACAGCTATTCCATTCATCAGCCCACTGTGAACACTAGGGGGCCAAGGACTGAGGCTGGCGGACGTCATGAGATGAGTCATATTGTTTACCTGCCTCCTCCGAAGGGGATGCTCTCTGGTGGGTACCAGCTTCTGATACCAAGATCTTCACACTCAGGATCACTCCCCAAGGTCCATCCACATGCCTCTTTGCAGATAACTTCCATCGCATGCCTGTTTGCAGGTAATTTCTTCCAGGGTCCTGACAAAGCAGACATCCCTCAGCCAAACTCAGGAGTCCATGTCTATCCTTACTGGTTCTTCCATGTGAAATGGAGTCTCTGTGTGGAGAGGATTTCCACCCACCACTAATATCAAGGTCATTTCTGAGTGAGATTGTACTGCAGCCAAGAGTCCTTCTTTGCCCACCACCTCTCCCCCACCAAGTTACTGAGATGACCCTCCATGAACCAGGCCCAGATTCTTTTTCTTCCATCAGTTGGTCATGGGGAGCCCCCTGTGGGGCCACAGGTATAGGCTTGGGAGAAGAATGGCTGCAAGAGTGATAAGTGACACAGGGTCTGGACCACTTTCTGTGTAACTTAGTTGTGCCCCCTTGCCATGCTCAGGCCCAGTCCTGGGTGCCACTGTCATTTCATCATGAACGACTCGCTCAACTTTATACTTGGGGGGTCTGAGAGCACCCAGCACCCAATTCCTAACAGGCAGCTCTGATGACATGTCAGTTGATGTCTCATTGTCAAGTGCTCAGTGCCCAGCAGCACTAGAGGAGCTTTTCCCAGTGGTGTGCAGTGTTCTTCTGCAGGTGGCATGGTGTTGCTTCAGTACTCCAGGCATCTTTGCTCAGACTCTTACTGGGGCTTCCAGAGGCAGTGGCTTTATCTAGCATCACAGCATCTGCTGAGCCCTCTGGCCTCACTCACAGAGCCCCTTGTTCCACAGCCTGGACCACTGCAAGGCCCTCTCTTGCTCCAGAACCACTCAAAACTGAGCTTGCTGGCAGCCCTCCAATATGCATGCAGTGGCTGCTGGAGTGAAAATCACTGGGCCTCGTGTGCCTGAAAATGGTCCAGCCCTGACAGCATCTCCCGTGCGAGGCAAAAGCTCCCTAAGCTCTTAAGGAATTTTTGGTAATTCTCATAAATCATAATTATAAATTTAGAAAATCAAATTTTCTGAAATATTTCTATCATGTTAAAATCAGAGAATACTCAAAAAAATCAGACTGTTACCACACATTTATAAACATATCTTTAAAATGTGAATGATTTTTCTTCATCTCTCTACTTTTTTTTCTAATACCTTCCGAGAGGAATGATGATTTTGAGCAGCTATGGTTAATGGGTTGAAAACTCAGGACCAGAGAAACTCCAGTCCATTGGGGGCATAGCTCGTAAGAGTGCCTAACAGAATGCCCCAGAAACTATTGTCACAGAACCCACTGAGGGGCGTCACATGCTTGCCAGGTCAACGGTTTTCTAAATTCATGTTCTTCAGCTGGATTTTAAGCCCTCATGTGAGTTTCAATTTCTTGAAACTCAATTCCTTTCCCCAAATGACCCATTTGCTAAAATAATGGGGACTTTCTAAAGTCCCTGGGTTTCACTTCATCTTGTTGATAAAACCTTATTGTGTAACCTCCTGAATAAAATCCCAGTGTGTACTGAGAAGATTTGAACTTAGTCTCTATTCTAAACCTCTTTCTCTTTTGTTCTTTTTATGCATCGCATTGGCCACCATTCTTTAGTGAGTTTACCAAAGCAGACAAATAAGAAATAAAAATGTAATTCTGCTGTTATGCCTCATAGCATCCGAAGGAACACATATATTACAGAGACTCTTATGTAGAACATCACAAACAAGCTGGAGAATGGCACAAAATGTGTTTGCAGTTCCTGACAGGAATACTTCAAGGATATAAAAAGCTTCCCTCCCTTGAAGAGGCACCTGGAAACCTCCATCTCCTATCTCCCTTCCTCTTTTTCTCCCTAGAGTACCAGGTCCTCTTGCTGAAGTCCCTGGGGCCCCGGCTGGTAAACACCATCTTCACTTTATGCAGAAAACCTCTTCACCTGCACCCTGAGATGCTGCCTCCTGTGCTCCAGGTCAGCAAGGCTCATTCACCTGGATCCCCTATACTTCAAAGGTAAACATTTTTAAAATCATGTTCAGCATAGTTTTTAGGCGGAGAAGAAATGATGCTTGGATCAAAGATGAGACGAGATAAAGGGTGAAAGGAAGACCAAGAAGCCCCCACATCTTTACCTTAACCTGTCCCTCTAGCAGGACCTCATCACTCCCAGGGCATCCTGACGCGTCCCGCCATGACGCAGAGGTGCACCAGGACCTCCCGGCTCTCACGCGTCACCATTCTGCGCTGATCCAGATTCACCAGGTAAGAGTAAGAAATAAAAACGAAAAGCCATAGCTCCAACAGGGCTAGATCTCACCATAAGTACGTTAACTGGTCTCGGCCCTCTTTCTGGCCCTCCTAGGTCATTTGAACTTATGGAGTGTTCCTACAATAATTTTTTGGATTCAGGACCTGGCTCCAATCTGAAACCCCCAGGGGAAGCTTGGGACTTTGATTTCCCCATCTCTCCTCAGCCCACAGTGTTTGCTCCTCCCTGGCAAAACATAAAACACTTAGCTGTGTCATCCAAATGTGGCCTGGCCCACCGCCTGCCTGTGTACAGTGGGAATGAGATAACATGAGTTTTTAATGCCCGAGTTATTAGAACACCTAGGGCCTTTTACTAGGTTTCCATTCCCAAGTATTTCCAAGCATTGACAAAGAATAATGGCGTGTTCCACGAATCCGTCCAGGTTGAAGCTTGCTGCCTTCACCAGTGATCTGGCTTTGGACCACTGTTCTCCACCTCCTTCCCTGCAGATAACTTCCAGTCAAATCTATGTGCACTTCCTCCAGCTGTTGCTCTTCTCCCACAGTGCACTTTACTCCGGGCACAGGCATAGACCCTTCCTGAATTTCCCACAGTGATGGATGAGACACAAGTCGTACATTTAACAAGATTTCTTTAGGAGCAAATGTCAGAAACCCCAATTAAAACTGACAAGCCAAAAAGGGAGTTTATTGCTTCATGTAACTGAAGAAGTACAGGCATATTTTTAGTTTGAGGATGGCTGGATTCAGAGACTCAGAGAATGCTCTCAGGATTCAAAATCCCTTTCTTGGCTCTGTTTGGCTCTGGGTACTTTAACCTCCAAGTGGAGGCCCCTAGCAACTCCAGGCTGGTTCATCCCAGTTGTGAGAAGATGACTTTCTCTCAACAGCCCTGGCAAGTTCGAGGGCTGGCACTGATTGGCCTGGCTTGGGTCATATGCTCATCCATGAGCCAATCACTGGGGCAGGGGTGCACGGCACCTTCATCAGTCAGGTCTGTGTCACAGACACACTTATAAAGCCATAGTTGGGGCCAGCGCCGTCTGAAAGCCATGGACTATGTGGGGAATCCAACTGCCTAAAGGAAACAGTAAGGTGCTATTACAAGAAAGAGTAAAATGAGTATTGGGAAGGCAAAAACAACAGATGTTTGCTACGTTTGAGGATCAGAGAAAGGAGATGCAGTACTGAAATCGTTTAAAACTGCACATACAAATGGCTGCCTCCAGAATACAGAGGCAGAGATGACTCATCAGCCATTTCTACTCAGCCCCGAGGCCAAGGGAAGGGCAGTGTGTCCATATCCTCTTCCAGGCCAGGGCCCACTGGCCCGGTGCTCCTGCCTGTCCCAGGAGTAACCTCTTCCCAGGATCACTGGTGGTGGGAATACCCACTCCCTTCAGGGAAAACTCAGTTCCTGCCAACAGTGCGGTCTGGCCATAGGATTCCAGCAAGACATTCATCAACAAACATTGGATCTCCTAACATCTGACATATTGAGTCTGAAATAACACAATGAATGGGACACCAGCATTTCAGGCCACATCAGGCTCAGCCAAGCCAAGTCCTGTTCCTTCTCCACAGATGGGGAGGTTAGGCCTGTACGTCCTCCCCTTTCTCCAGATCCATGTCAACAGCTACTTGACCAGGAAGCCATACCCTAAGAACAAGCAATAAAGTTATTTATCTGGAATTATCCAGATGAAGTGGCCCAGGGGGGATAAATCACTTGAAGAACTTAGCATTTAAGTGCTCAAGGAACATGAGATACCAGCTTTTTCAATTGCAATAAAAATATTCCAGGCAGGGGTTACTGCTCTGGTAGATACTGACATGCAACGTTGAGGGTCGAAAAAGCCTCCAGTTAGACTGGGAGATGGGGAGAAGGAAGAGGCCCCACAGGATGCGCGAGAAAGGCAGTGTGCAGCAGCTGTTTGGCTGCTCCTTGGAGAACCCCGCCCAGAGCCCCAGGGCAGCTGTCGTCAGCCCCCAGGAGGTCCCCAGGACAAAGCCCAGAATAGAAACAGGGCTGCTTGGGGCAGTCTAATCCGCTGAGGGCTTTAACCCTAAAGCTGCAGAAACCACACATCTCTCCACATGCTGCTGCCTCTGAACACTGATCAATTCCAAATGGAAAGGGTCAAAAATACCCCTTTGCAGCTTTGTGCTTATATCTGGGGGCTTCTAAGTCCAATGTCAATGTCTCAGGGTCTGCTGAAAGCTCGTTTCTGAAATTATTTCCTAGGCTCTTTAAATCCATCAGTCTAAAGAGAGTGACAAAAAACACTTCCATAGTAATCTTGCACGCAAGACAGATCGAAGGATATATATGATCAGTGAGCAAAGGAAGCATTTCCAGTGATGAAAAGTAAGGGTTGTTCCTAAGTGTATTTTGGTTTTGACTTTATTTGAAAAAGCTCAGCTGTGAGACTCTGACATTGTCTGTGTAGATACTGAAAACAGCAAAGCCCTAGAAAGTGCCAGAGACACTTCACAATAGAGAGTCTTCCTGCCCAAACCACCTCCCACCATCTGCGCCACGCCTGGGCCCTCATTCTGATGCCCCATCCTTCTTAGGAAGGTTGAGGTTTGCAGGTTTAAGGTGCTTAGCATTTGGATTTGAGCACCAGGTGACCTCCGGCACTTGCTTATGGGAAGAAATATAATAGCCACCAGTGGGAACAGTGGCATTTCTCCTTGATAGCATGCAGTACCAGAAAATTATGGTTTTTCCTAGGAGAATAAACTGCTTTTAATAAATTATTATTAAACTAATAAAGCATTAATATTAACTATTACTAATTTAGGCAAAAAAGAACATATCTTAGAGTGAAGTTGTCATAAAGTTGTTAACTATTGATAAATAACACTTAATAAAACCCTGGTTTTCCTCCTTCTACTTTAAAGGGAAACCTCAAACTCTCCCTTTCATAAATGAAACTTTGCCATTTGAAAGAGCCCAGGATCTTCCAGTAATCACATCCCTTAAAATTAAATTGCAGTTTTTGCTTTTCTTAGAGTGAAAAACTTTTAAAACTTTCTCAGAGAAAAAGCACTGATTTCCCTTCTCAGCGTCTCCAGTTAGCTGCCTTGTCCTCTCTGCTCCCTCAGTATCTCAGTCTTTGCCTGCGGATGTCTTGTTTTCTGCTGGAAGAGTTACTTCCAGCCCTGTCCCCGCCCACACCTCCAGGTTCACACATGCTCACAGCTCAGCGACCCCGGGGAGCCCAAGCTTTGCCATAAATAAGGCCATTTACTGCCCTAGTTTCTACCAGGACTACTGAGGTCTGATGAATCCTTGGGAGTGAAGGTGCACCTCTCACTAGCACATCAGTGATTGTTCGGATATTTAAATGTCACAAATGGAATCAATGGCTTGATGAGGGCATTGTCACTTACACGGGAGCTGGGCCGTCTATCCCAACATGGACTTTTCCAGGCATTTTAGATGACAGGGTTGTGGGATTTCAGGATGTTTGTGGATTTCAGGATGAAGTCCTCCAACAGGGCTTTGTGACTGAACGACGTTTGAGTTCTTTATCACGTCCCCAGATGGGGCCCAGCTGATAGATTGCATGTCACAGCAATTAGGAGATCGTCTAGTATACATACTGTCCAGAGAACGAGGGGCCAGGTCCCTGAGCGCACATTCAGCAACTGGAAGAGAAATCCAGGTATCTGTTCTGGAGGAAGAGATTTTGGTTTTTCCCCAGGAAAGGCCATCTTCTTAGCCACTCCCCCTTCCATTACAGCACAAGGACACCTCAGCGTGGGTGTACTCATTACAGAAATGCACAGATATTCCCCCAGTCCAACCTGGGTCATTGAAACAACAGTTAGGCTTGTACATTGGCTCTGTTCACGCCTAGGGTGACCAGCTGTCTCACTCCGCAACCCAAATCCAGGAGATTCTTTAGGAGGGATTTTTGCCACCCTGGGAATTCTCTGATTGACTCTCATCAGAGGTCCACGGATCTTGTCCAAAGGTTAGGTGTCCCAAACTTAAGGTGATAACCTTTTTAGAGGTAGTTCAAGAAGTAATACTATGAGATTTGTCCATTTCTCTGCTGGCCAAAGTCAGAGAAGCAAAAAGACAAAACTGGAGTCGGTGTTGAGAGCAGTAGGTTCAAGCTTCCACGCGAAATGCTTGAAATACCAGCCCCCACACGATCAGCCCTGCTGCAGCTGCAGATAATTGTCCTTGCCACCCCACCCACGGAAGGATTTGCAGAGAAAAATACTCCCCCCTCACCCTCCCTCAAGGCAGTGGTGTTGAGCCCATTAAACTTTCTCCCAGCAGTATCCAAAGTAATTTAAGGGATGCTGGCAGAAAAAAAAAAAAAATCCCAAATTCTGCTTCTTTGTTTCCCCAGATGGCCATAGGGCATGTATGCTAATCAAGGGCCAGGGATAGCCCTAGGTGTCCCCTAATTCCCCAGGGGGCATCTGCAAACTCCCTTTAACTGCAGCACTGTCTTCTAAGTGGGTCTGCATCTTTCTAGGCGTCTCTTGTAATGCTAACCTGTTTGGCACAGCCCAGAAATTCTAACATTTCCACCGTTTTAACTAATCCTAAGGGATTAAATCACAATGCATGGTCTTCCTGCCAACAAACAGCATTTCAACCAGTAACTTATGAAAAAAGAGATCTAGTCAATGGGCTGAGTCCATCCCTCGTGATTTATGAAACTATCAGTCTAGGTGAGGACTCTTCCATTAATTCCTCATAATTACAAGAGGGAAGATCATTCGATTAAATAACAATTTCAATGGGTAAATCCTATAATATTTTTTGCATTTGTGATATGGTTCGACATGAAAACATAACTCACCTAATCTAAATAAGATTTTTCAGAGTGGTTTCCCCAATATTTTCCTTTTTGCCTCTTAGTTTAGTAAACTCCCAACCACATTTTCTTTCCAAAAAAAAAAAGTTTCTCATTATGATCTGAGACATTAATTCTGATTTTTAGGAGTTTTAGATCGCTTCCTCTCAGTATTAATCAGGCTGGCCATATGGTGAGGGTGAGGTAATTCATTATTACTTTACAATGAATGCCCTTAATTACATTTTCAGTAGTAATATTAGTCCTTCTGTTTGTTTGAGTTCCTGAGAGCTGCAGGCAACATGATCTGAATTACTTGGAGGATGAGCTCCAGCTGACTTCCTACAAACTCACAGTAGGATTCTAATCTGAGAAGACAGGAGCAGGTGGGGATCATGAGCGTGCAGGGGCTGCCTATTATACAGCCCGACTGGCACCTCTATCACCTCCAGTTTGCTCCGGGCATTTTATACTTAGCTGTGACCTCACTCGTGGTCATGCCAATCTGGTGGTCAGGAGTGAGGGGCCCGGCCGATTTCTGCCTCTAGGGAGAGGTATGACTTGATTTCCGTTCTTGCTGGTGAATTGCTGCCCTCCTTGAGAGCAAACGGGGAAGGGTATTGCTTTTCCTAAATCCAAGTGGGACATCACAAGCCTCAGCCTGGAAGAGTGTCTGGGAATTTCCTGGCCATTGATGGGAATGGGAAGGACTTGAGCCCAGCGGGGGAGGCACTGACAGGGTCTCTGCCTGGGGGTGCGGGTAGTCACTGTTTGGGTCTGTCCCCTGGTGAGTGAGGTCAATTAAAGTTGCTGCCAAAAGTTAGAAGGTAAGTCTGTGATTCTAAGATGACTTGACTGCCGTTTTAGTCAACAATATCATCTCCTGTGAATCCATTCATTTACTCATCCAACCGAGGTGTGTGGTGTCCATTGTGTTCCTGGGCACCCGGGTAAAGGACTCTGAAGTGAGAGAGAGAATGGTTCGCTACCCTAAAAAGACTGGGAATCTCCTTTGGGAAAACAGTCCTCACAGAGCAGCCCGCAGGGTAGTCTTTTGTTTAACCCTTAAGTCATGTTGACTTGACATTTCCAGCATAAAAATTGTATATTTCTGGGAGTAGGGGATAGCTCAGTGGTAGAGCACATGCCCAGCGTGTGTGAGGTCCTGGGTTCAACCCCCAGTACCTCCTTTCGAAATAAATAAATAGACCTAATTTCTGCCCCCTCCCCCAAACTGTATATTTCTACCCCCTCAGTAGGAGTAGTTCTGGTCTGTGCTCTCTCTCTGGGGGAGCCTGGGCTTGACTCTCAGATGGGGTCCTGCCCTGGAGAGAGTAGGAAGCCTCCATCTTTGGTGCAGGGCCAAGCACCTTCCTTAGGCATGTCTTGCACTTGTTTCCAGTCTCCTTGCCTGGGTTCCTTAGTCCCTCTCTGCAAAGACCCAGACCTTTGACTCGTCACTTGCCTTTGACCTCTGACACCACCTCCTCACCCTCAGCCTTGGCTGCACCTGACTCCCCAGACCTCTCCCTCCTGCTCCGGGTGCATATGTGGTAGAAGGATGAGCCCCTTTCTTGGATTTGTCTCCAACTTAGGTGTCCAGGTCCACTGGGTCCCCCAGCTTTCTCCTCTAGTTCCCGCCACCAGTTCGCTTTTTTCCCATTTTTCAGATAGAGGCTCCTTCCAACTGCCCAACTCTGTGACATAATGCCCCAAACTGACACATGGCCTCAGGCTCAGGGTGTCTTCTGGGCCAGTCATTGAAGGGCAGAACAGGGCTTAAAGACCTTTCCCTGGAAACAGCTGCATGAACTGAAGGGTCAGCTAGAGCGTGAGGGCTCAGCTGCGGGCTGTGGTGATCGGTCTGCTCCCAAAGTCAGGGAAAGCCTCTTTAGCATGAAAAGATTAAAAAAAGGAAGAAAACAAAAATGCCTCCAAGCCAGGGTTATTTTGATGTGATCCAATGAAATTAGTCTTCGAACTATGAGTACAAATGATAATTAAATGACATACATGTGTTTAAAAGGTGGTAAGAAAAGATTGCCCCTGCCCAATCCCATCCTTTGAAAGAAGCTACAAGTGGCTGGGTGGAGCATGTAGGGTAGATCTGATTTAAATCTAACTGAATCACTAGGACATACATCCAAGTCTTAAGAGTAGTTGTCTCTGGAGGGCCCTATGAGTTCCGTATGATTTTTCCAAAGTTAAAAATATTCTGAATTTTTTAAGTAAGAGAATATATATATATATATATATATTCTTGATATAATATGTATGTTGTTTTATAGTAATATTTTTCAAATTATATTTTATTTAAAATGTTCATTTAAAGTCAGGATAATTCATAGGACTTTGCCTCTGACTCGGGGTCTAATACCTTTGGAGAAGACTGGGTGTGAAGCCAAGGTCAGGGGAAGAGTTACAAGTCCAAGTTGGGACCGAGTGAAAAGTGATGGAGTCAAGAGAGGTGTCCCTTGGAAATGAAGTAGGAGGAAAGGCTATGCCAACTTACAGACCAGCGTCAGCTGAGATGACACCCAAGTGCAAAGCAGCACAGCTGTCGCTTGATTTGCTCCACAGAAGCTCCTTCTAATGGGAGGGAGGACATGCTTATAATCCATCTATGCTGTTTAGGGGAAATGTGATGGAATTGGATGTGTCAGATATATCCTTAGAGATAAGATTTGGAGCAGTCGCAGTGGATCATTTGTCTTCTGTGCAAAAGAAGGATGGCATCTGTGTGCAGGTTGTGGTTCAGGAACCTAGTTGGCAAGTGCAGCCTCCGTGCGCGGCCACTCCACGTATGTGTGACGACAGGGAGGGAGCGAAGTGTTCTGGTCCAGACACAGCATGGCCCTGGGAATCAGTGGGGATTCTGGCAGGCGAAGATCAGGGAAGTCTCAGCCACATAACAATGAGTACCGGGTTTCCAAACTTAGTAGTTTGTCAACATTCACCAGGTCACTTTTGGTTGGTTGGTTGGTTGGTTAGTTGATTGGTTGGGCTTTTTTAACCCACAGCCTTCTTGCTTACTTTGCCTTAGCCTTGAAGCTAATTAGACTTGGTATCATGAAATGGTCAGGTCATGACTATTAAAGTTTCATCTTATCATGAATCACTGAGAATACTGGAATAATTGGCAACTGCAAAAGTACAGTAGGTCATGTGCAACTTGAAACTTTTTCTCACATAAATTTTACATTAATGTTAAATATTCCAGAGTTATAATCCCTATTCTGTGGTTGATGCACTTGAGTTTGAAAAAAAGAGTTAGCCTCTTCACAGGAATGTGAACTTTTTAATATTTTTTAATTTTCTATTTTTTTTTAATTGAAGTACAGTCAGTTATAATATGTCAATCTCTGGTGTACAGCACAATGTCCCTGTCATGCATATACATTTATATATTTATTTTCATATTTTTTCCATTAAAGGTTATTACAAGATATTGAACATAATTCCTTGTACTATACAAAAGAAACTTTTTTTAATCTTTAATTTTTTTAAATTAACAAACCTTATTTTTTAGAGCTGTTTTCGGTTCACAGCAAAATTGAACAGAAAGTATAGAGAGTTCCCACACAGGCACGGCCTCTTCTAGTGCCAACATCCCCACCAGAGTGGTACCTTTGTTACAGTCTGTGAACCTACCCTGCCAGGTCAGCATCACCCAAGGTCATAGTTTACATTAGGCTTCACTCAATGTTGTACATTCTATCGTTTACACAAGTCTATGATGGCGTGTAACCACCATCAGAGCATCACACAGAATAGTTTCACTGCCCTAAAAACCCTCTGTGCTCTGCTTCTCACTAACCACTGGCAACCTCTGACCTTTTTACTGTCTCCATAGTTCTGCCTTTTCCAAAATGCCCTATGGTTGGAATCACATGGTATGCAGCCTTTTCACATTGGCTTCTTTCACTTCGTAATATGCATTTAAGTTCCCTCCACGTCTTTTCATGTCTTGGTAGCTCATTTCTTTTTAGTGCTGAGCAATATCTCATTGTCTAATGGAACACAGTTTGTTTATTCATTCACCTGCTGAAGGACATCTTGGTTGCTTCCAGGTTTTTGCCAGTTATGCCCCTTGGAGGAGCTTGAGCTCAGGGTCTTCCTCTAGAAGTTTTGACAATTATGAATAAGGTTGCTGTGAACATCTGTATGCAAGTTTTTGTGTGGACATAATTTTTCAGTTCATTTGGGTAAATACCAAAGAGCATAATTGCTGGATTGTATGATGATAATATAATTAATTTTTTTCAAAAAATGTTTAGCCGAAATTAAATTCACCACCTGGCAGGCTCACCTCATCCCTCCCAAACTCAGCTTTCTCCCCAAGAAGTAACCGTCATCCTGAATTTGTTGTTAATCCTTCCCTTCCTATTTCATCTGCTTTTACTGCTTGTATATGTATTCCTTGAACAACACACAATATCTTTTACATGTTTTTCACTTTATATAAGTGGTATTATGGGTATATTCTTTCACAACTTGGCTTCCTTCTCTCCCTCCAAATCTCACCAATACTAGACTTACAAAACTCATTCATATTGAAATGTGCAGTTCTGATTCATTGCCTTTCTTTGCTATGTTGTGTTCCATTCTGTAAACCGTGCCACAATCTGGTTTTCTATGTTGTTGATGGACATTAAGTTTGCTTCCAGATTTTTGCTATTACAAACAATGCTGTTATAAACATTCTGGTACATGACTCCTTGGGCACATAGGCAAGACTTTCTCTGGGTCATGGCTACCCAAAGTATGGTCCTCGAACTGGTAAATCAATGCCTTGCTTCCTTCATCAAGAAAGTTTCACCGAGAAACAAATTTGAGCTACAGTAAATAGCATGCTTCGTGATCACGTTGATTTATGACATTCTGGTGCAAGGTCGTCTTTCTCGTTGCAGAACTGGCTCTTAGAATAGCGCTGCTTTCAGGTATATACATCCAGAAATGGAATTACTGGCTCAGGGGGTGAATGGTCTTTCTAAATAATGGCAAACTGCTCCCCAGAGCTGCACACTAACATCGGAGTATGAATTCCCGTAAATCTGAAGCACTAAGATACAGGTCTGCGTCAAACATGGCATCCCTTCCAGATTCCCAGAGGGTGGTAGCTACTCCCTAAACGTGAAATTCTCCATACATTCTTCAAAAGGCATAAAGATCAAAAAGAGTTATTCCTAAGAGTTCTCATCACAAGAATTTTTCCCCCTTTTTTCTGTTTTTCTTTTCTTTTTGTTGTATCTGTATGAGAAGATGGATATGAGGTGAACTAATATGTTCATCATTTCACAAAATAGGTGAATCAAACCATCATGCCAAATGCCTTAAAATTATACAGTGATAGATGTCAGTTATTTCTCAGTAAAACTGGAGGTGGGGGGAATGTGAAATAAAAAATTAAATTAAATTAAAAGATCAACAAGAAGAGCAAGTGAATTGTCCAAAAAGAGACATCTGGGGAGGGGGGCATAGCTCGGTGGAGCGCGTGCTTACTGTGCACAAGGTCCTGGTTTCAATCTCCAGTACCTCCATTAAAATAAATTAATTAATTAATTAACACAATAATCCCCCCTCCACCTAAACAAAGAGACATCTACATCATAGCTAGAAGCTACAAATGTCAGTTTACACATAAGGGAGGAAATAAGCTTACAGAACCTGCAGACCCATCTCCAAAGCCCACACTGGAGCAGAGAGGCAGGTGAAAACCACACAGAATGAAGAGAGTGAAGCAAGATTCCTAGTGGTGGCAGAACACCCCTGTAAAAACATCCCAAAGCAGGAGGAAAGTGCCTCTCTCGGGCTGGGGGAAATCTCTGAACAACTCTGAGATCAGATGGACTTGGCTACAAAAGAGTCAAAAGGAAGATGCTTCAAAGTGTAGGATCAGAGGATCAGCCTGAAGAGTGTAGCAGTTCTGAGTCAGGAGGAAGACTTGGAAGGGGAGGCATCTCTTGAAAAAGTAAAAAGAAGAAAACACGCAGTGGAAATGAAAGGTCTCACAGAAACACAGCAGTCACACAACTGGAAGATACACCGCCTTCCCTGGCACCAGAAACTAGGCGCTACACTTTGCTGTACCATCAGAGCGCCTTCCTGGACTAAGAAACGTACTAAAGTAACTCAGCTTCTCACTCAACACATTTGCTATTGCTGATCAAGAAAAACCAAAATGAACAGAAGTAGGCAGGCAACGTCCATATAAACCTACTCCGAGAACACAGTGAGACACCAAATGTATCCACCAATAAAAAGTTAAAAAAAAAAAAAATACTGTAACACACTCTAGGATCAATTAAGTATAACTAGACAAGCCACAGCCACTCTGACAGGACACCGTGAATAAGAAACTCTGGACAGAGATGGACAAAAAAGAAAAGTGAAACAATTAATTTAGCTAGGGGAAAAAAGTGAAGAAAAGTCAAAATCGACTCAGAAAATAGGACTAAATTGCAAGGTGTCCAGAGGAGAATCGTGAAATGAAAATCAAAGAATCTAAAAGCAGAGACGTAACCTGGCTGTGTGTCCTTTGCTCGCTGAGCTTGGTTCCAAGCTCCAAACCCTCCCTTCTGAATTCTAAGCCACCCCCACACCCCAAACCCACCCACCTCAGAGACTGGACTGTTGTCTCCATGAGGCCCCACCCCTAAGTTTCTACATTTGGTTAACACATTTTTACCTATTTGACTTTTTTTAATAATAAATTCTATTTTTTTTTCTAATGTAGGTACTGGGGGTTGAACCCAGGAGCTCATGCATGCTAAGCAGGCGCTCTACCTCTGAGCTATACCTTCCCCTCTATATTGAATTCTTAACTGTTCAAATAACCTGTGTATACACTGTCTCCTGGCTGCACACTGACGACTCTGGCTAACTCAAGTAGAAAAGAAACTTACTGAAATGTTACTGGGTAGCTCATCAGGGGAACAGGATGACTAGAAAACCAGGCTGGCCAAGGCAGGAGGCCCAGCCATGTTCACTCAGCAGGAATCTTCTGAACAAAACCCTGCTGCTGGGACCTTTAAATTGTCCCCTCTACCACCACCGCCACACTTCCCCAGGTTAGAAGCAGACAGGTAAGTTTTATTCTGAAGACAGGCAGGGACAGGACAGTAAGGGGCTTTAAAGCCAACTTTTTAGGCAGTCACTTTTCTTAGCTCCATGCCTCCAAAAACCATTTCTACATGTCAGGCATTAGGAACAAAAATAAAGGACGTGGAGCCTATCTCAAGAAACTTCAAGTCTAGACCAGTGCTTCTGAAAATTAGAATTCGTAAAAACTACCTGTGATGTTGGTTAAAACTACCTTCCCCTCAACAACAAGGTCCTACAGCCTAGCACAGGGAACTATATTCAAGAACTTGTAATAAATGTGTAATGAGAAAGAATATGAAAAAGAATATATGCATATGTATAACTGAATCACTATGCTGTACACCAGAAACTAACACAACGTTGTAAATCAACTATACTTCAATTAAAAAAAAACCCTCCCCCAAAGATTCTGGGCCATTCAGGCTGGTGTGGAGCGTCATGATACATATTTTTAACAAGCATCCCATGTGATTCTGAAGTTGGTAGCCCACAAACCACATTGAGAAACATTGCTCTAGATATCACCAAAATAAAGGAACTTATGTAGCAGACGGACAAAACTGTGTCTGGAAGAAATGTTCAAACTCTCCAAAATGTGTATTTATTGATTTAAAAAAAGAGGCAAAGAAAGAAATGCTTGAAAGATGAGTTTTATGAAACTACAGGACTTCAGAAGGAGGTAAGATCCTTCCTATTTGATGTTAGGTAATAAATGACCGGTGCACCACAGCCTTCAGATAAATACAGCTAGAGAAACCTGCTGCTTTTAGTATTTGAACCATTCATTATTTTGACCAGTCTTTTTTTTTCTTTGAAATATAGCTGATTTACAATGTTGTGTTAATTTCTGGTGTACAGCATAATGATTCAGTTATATATATATCATATATAATATATATTCTTTTCCATATTTTTCATTATAGGTTATTAAAATATATTAAATGTAGTTTCCTGTGCTAAACAATATGACCTGTTGCTTTTCCATTTTATAGATAGTAGTTAATATCTGCAAAACCCAGACTCCTCATTTGTCCTACACGATATATCCACTTAGTAACCACCAATAAACGTATCTTTGATCGGTCACCCTGTACAAGCAAATCGGGATTGAATAAGCTTCTTTGATTGTGCCCTGGTGAGCCTTACTCTTCGCCTCTTGTCACAGCCCTGTCTTTTTTCTTATTCTTCACCCATTGTTTTTCTCCCTCCTTTCCTGGCTCCAAACCCCTTCTTTCTCCCCTTCTCCTAATAAGTTCTTGATGATTTATTTCAATTCTTCAGCCACAGGTAAAATGCCCTTCAGTTCTTCAGTGCATCATCTCCCATCCTCTCAAACACAGTGAAAAGTTCTTGTTTGTTCCCAGGTAGGGAGACAGGTGGAGGAAATTGAGATCTTTCTACCCAGAAAAAACAAGAACCTGGAAATTACAAAAAAAGTAACCAGAAAATGTGTCAGTAACTAGCCTCCTTCCCTTGCGTACTGAAAGCCTCCAGTGATCACGCTACCTGAACTTAAATTTACACAAGAGCTGGTTTTGATTTTTCATCTAAATTGCAAGGAAAGGCAAAATAAATCTCTCTGTGAAGCTGGCCTGCCTATTTACAACTTAAATAGTCCCATTTCCTGCCTATGATGGAGCATCAAATCCTGTAGCTAATAGAGCCCGGTAGGAGGCCCCTGGGGGAAGCATGGCTTTGCTTTGGCAAACGCTGTTGTTGATCTACCCTGGGTTCAGAGCTTAAGGGCTTAAGGCTCATTCTTCTCTTAAAGAAGCTAAGAGTTTTCGGTGTGTATGGAAAAGAAAACATCTTTAACATTTTGAAGGAACTATTAAAAAGAAAAAACCCAGGTCCAATGTAATAGACAAGAGGCAGCATATAAATGGGCTCCTAGAATAAAAACAGAACAAACTGCCAGCCCCCAGAGCACCGGCAGCTGTGAAATGTTATATGATGTTCAGACTTGACAGGGTCCCTCTGGTATAAACCATTCTTACATTCCTGGGGGCAGAGCAAGTCTAAACATTCAGAGGGCTATTCAATTATATTTTGGCTCAAATCACAAAAGAATTGAAGAGGGAAACAATGGCAGAGTATATGTACCTGCTTTCAGATACAGAGGAACAGAAAAGCCAGCTCAAAGGTCTTTCCAAACAAGGAAGCGTATTTAATCACAGAAAGAGAAGTTCCAAGATAGAGCAGGCTTCAGGTTGCCCTCAGTGATGTCAGCAAGGGCTCAGTTCTTTTCAGATCTCTGCCCTGCAGTCCACGCTGACATCAGTCTTGAAGGTGATTCTTCTCCTCCTAGTTGTAAAGTGGTTCCCCGGAATGGCTGGAGCTTCTCTCTAAAGAAGAAAGGACTTTCCTGGGCATCACAAGCAACTTCTCTTCAAGGCTCTGCAGCCAGAACTTGGTCACACGTCCATCCCTAAACTAATTCCTGGCAAGAGGAAATGCATTATCCTTAAATTATCTAGCCTGGGGTGAGGTTCCTCTCTGATACATGACTGTGTAGAGGAGGGGGGACTTGAACAAAACCAGGGCTGGGTGAGAGGAAGAAAGGAGAAATTCTGAGTAAGCCAACAACATGGCCCCACCTAGAGGCACAGTCTTTGCTGAGTAGGACCAGGAAGTGGCCACATTCCAAACAGAAAGACATCGAGTACCCTTCCAAACAGCAGACTTCAGGAAGCCTAGATAATTCTTCATCTTAAATCCATTCATTCATGAAATGTTAGCAGATGTGCTGTGTGTGTGCAGAGGTGAATAAACAATGGTTCTGCCTTAAGAGTTTGTTAAGCAGGGTGGATGGGGGGTATAGCTCAGTGGTAGAGCACGTGCTTGGCATACACAAGGTCCTGGGTTCAATCCCCAGTGCCTCTGTTAAGGAGAAAAAAGTAATGAATAAAATTGCCAGTAGTTCTTAAAAAAAAAAAAGCTTGTTAAGCAGTGAGAGCATCTGGTGTGTCTGTAAGTAAGAATAAAAGTTAGAACCACTTTGTGGACAGTTCAGCCTTCCAACAAGACTTCCAAGGAGGGAGATCATCTCTGAGCAAATTACCAGGAACAGCAGCAAGAATGAGGTGGCATCTGAGCTGAGGCTGAGCGGTCAAACTTCACATGCAAAAGTAAGGGGGACAGGTGTTCCAGGGTGAAGGAGGGAAGCAGGGGAAGAAAGTTAAAAGGTATGGTGAGAGAATGATCTGCCTTTTATTTTTTTTCTTCTTTTGGTGTAAATTACTCCCTGACCCTAACCAAAAGGGGGAAATGCCCAACTCACAATCCTGTAACTACATGGGATATTCTCCTTCAGACCCACTCTCCACCCTTCATTCTTGTCTATCTTGTTCTGTGGCCCCAGAGACTGGCTTTTATGGACTGTGTCAACCAGGTCCCCTTGCTTCTGGCTTTTACTTGGGTTCGCCTAAAAGGGCACAGGCAGGAGATTATAGAGTGGAGGGAAAGAGTTGGAGGTACTGTTCCTCCAGCTTTTTCCTTGCCTCCCTGTAGGCCAGCAGTGGCTACATTCCTTTACCTAAATTTATGGCTTCCCTTGAGCAGCCCTTCTCTATAACTGGTTTTGGGTAATTGCTCCCTTCCTGTTCACCAAGTTGTGACAGTAACTTCCCAGCATCACTTGCCCTGGGTGCTTCATCATCATTTGTTGGTTTCCCTTAAGGCTGTCAACAAAGTCCCTTCACTAGACTCTCCCCAGTACCCCATCTGCTTCCTGCCAGGACCATGAGTGACAGAGAGACTTTTATAGTCAACTGAAGTTGACTCTGTCTGCTGTTTTCTCACTTCTTGTTTCTATCTTATGTCCTCATCCTCAAAGTGTCTCATCAATAATAAACTTCCCATCAGATCTATAAGTTGTAAATAATTCTTTTACCTCTACCCTGAGGAACTAGATCTATCTTTCAACATGTTGGAGCTGCACAGGTGACAAAAGAAAAAATAGATAAAAAGGGGACTTCACCAAAGTCAAAATCTTCTGTGCTGCAAAGAGCATCATTAAGAAAGTGAAAAGACAACCCACAGAATGGCAGAAAATATTTGCAAATTATATATCAGAGACCCGTATCTAGAATGAGGATTTCTTACAACTCCATAAGAAAAGATAAATAACCCTATTTTAAAATAGGCAAAGTGAATAGACATTTCTCCAAAAGAGAGAAATAGATGTCTAATAGGCATATGAAGAGATACTCAACATCATTAGCCTTTGGGATATGCAAACCAGAGCCACAATGAGATACCACCTTACAAACACTAGGATGGCAATAACAAAAAGACAGATAACAGCAGGTGTTGGTGAGGATGTGGAGCATTGGGGACCCTCATGCACTGCTGATAGGAATGTAGAATGGTGCCAGCTACTTTGAGTTGGTCTCAAAACATTAAAGATAGAGTTATCACATGACCCAGAAATTCCACTTCTTGGTATATACTCAAGAGAAATGAAAATATGTGTCCGCACAAAAAACTTGCATGTGGATGTTCACAGCAGCATTATTCATAATAGCCAAAAAGCGAACCCAAATGTCCATCAAGCAATAAATGGATGAATAAAATGTGGTGTGTCCATACATTGGACTATTATTGAGCATAAAGAGGAACAGAGTGCTGATACACACTGCAACATGGGTGAACCTTGAAAACATTATGCTAAGTAAAAGGATTCTGTGACAAGGTCATGTATTGTGTGATTTCTTTTATGTGAAATGTCCAGAGTAGGCAAATCCATAGAGATAGAAAGTAGATTAGTGGCTGTCGAGGGACACTGGGAAGAAAGAAGGAGTGGCTGCTAATGGGGACAGGGCTTCTTTTGGGGAAGATGAAGAAGTTCTAAAATTCACTGTGGTGATGGTTTCACGTGCCTGTGTGTATACTGCACTCTGTTCGCCAATTACCTGGCTCTTCTTGGAAGTGTCTCTTGGAAACCTGGAAAGAAGGTGAATAATTCATACCTAAACGTAACTTCTGAAGGGTCTTAGAACTTAAAAGCTAAAAAAAACCCCTCACGGATTCTCTGAGACTTTCCCAAAAATTAAGACTTGGGGGCTGGCTTCTTTCTAGCATGCCTGATATTCCATCATTCTCTGAATATCTGGCATGAAATGAAGCAGATCACAAGCTTTTTTGCCAGAGTGTTTTATGTTAGGATGAAAGAAAATACCTTTACCAACCTCCCAGAGCATCTCATTAACATCCTTTCCCTCTTCTCCATTATATTTATGACAACTAGTGTTATTAGCAGAACGTATGGCAGCTTTAACAGACGAGGGGCTCAATAATGGGGATTATATATCTAAACCTGTTTATGCATAGCTTTGTGCTGTAGAAAGAGGACACTACAGGAAGCCAGGGGCCTCAGCAGTTGTGTGACCCTGGGGAAATCACTCAGCACATACAGCAGCCCCCATAAAATTAGAGCCTCCAAGACAGTATTTCTGAGCAACTCCCAACTCAGAAGAATAATCTATCAACTTGAGCATTCATAACATCCACCTTAACCTAAAATTTTAAAATACTCTTACTGGGAATAATGCAATGAGATTGCTCTAAAATTATTGTTGCCTACGTCACTCTAAATCTTTAAGATGAAAGATGTCTGTGAACTCTTTCAGGAAAATTCTCAAGTTCTAAGCAAATAGGCAGAATGTTAATAAATGTTTAGATGAAGTAAGTGAAGTTGATTCTGTTTGATTCTAATGAGAGCTGGTAGAGATGGTGTTTTCAACGGTGTGGTTGAGGTTCTGTGAAAAAGCTAAATCAGTCTGAGATGACAGAAGCCCTTGTAACCCACACATAGATAAGTGGCCATGAAGTATGTAAACTCCAGAACCTGCTGAGGACTCAAGTATTCCCAGAACCAGCAGCAGTCATAAGAATTTTGCAGAATTGAAGAGTGAGTGGATTGTGAAATATCCACTTGCAAGTAGAAAGAGTAATAGCTGAAGTTATAGAAATTAACAGTTGATGAAAACTTGGCAATCTGAAGTCTGACTTAGAACAACAGTGGAGAAGCTGAGAATTGTCTAATTACAGACCTGGTGCCATTCCACAGGAATCAGCGTGGTGGGATGTTTCCCTGAGCATCATTTGCTAAATGTGTCCCCAGAGATGGTGTTACCAAACCAAACTTGGGTCTGCTGACCCACAGGCAGTAAAGTCAACCCACTGACACCAGGTTGTGGTGAAGAAAAGCACAGCATTTATTGTAAGGCACCAGACAAGGCGCCCAGGGCAGCTCGTGCTCAAAAAACCCGAACTCCCTGGTGGGTTTCAGGGAGATATTTTTAAAGGCAAGGTGAGGGAGGGGCATCACAGGGCATGTGATCAACTCGTGCACAGGTCTATGATTTGTTGACGGTGAGGTAACAAGGCGGTGTCACAGGGGTTAACATGATCAACCTTCAGGCTCCAGTAGGTCTGGGGGCTCCGTGCTCATGGTCATCAGGTAGTTAGCTTCTTCCACGTGGTGGGGGTTTTTGCATATGTAAAACAACTCAGGAAATGCGCATCAGATACTGTCATCTAGGTACTTCAGGGAGGAACTAAGGATTCTGTGACTTCCATGTGGCTGATTTACTGTTTAAATTCTTACCAGTTCTCCTGGCCCAACTGCTGTTTTTGTCACTACATGTTCACATCCTTTCAGTCATTCATTCTTGGGCCAGGCTTTTGTGACTCAGGGGAGGCCTGGAAGATTACAGCTTTTCCACATTCAAGAGGCAGGCAGAGGACATGAGGGGAAGGTTCTGTCCTGGGAAGGCCCCGAGGGTCCTGCTGTGTTGTAATGGGACCCTAGAGTTTACACCTGACCCACACTGTAACTCACTTGCATATTATTTATAATACCTGGTATGTCTAAGCTAACCGTCTGTTAAAACATGCTGTGTAACTATCCTGCCACTGTGGGAACCACAGAATAGTTTAAGGTTGGGGGTGTAGACTTATGAGAGTTTTAGGATGCACTAAGCTAGATTAAAGCAAAACCAGAGGCAGGAAGAGAATTTCCTAGAAATTTATTCACATTCAAGAGAAAAAAAATGATTATCATGAACCAGGGCCTGGGCAATAGTGAGGGAAAATTGACAAGTTCAAGGACGTTGAAGATATTCAACAGGAGTTACTTGGTGACCAATTGGATATGGGAGTGAAAGCAGAGGAATCTAGGGTATCTCCAAGATTCCCGGTTCCTCATATTGTGAGGATGTTCATACCCTTAACCATAGAGGCAAATAAAGGTACAGGACCAGTTTTCAGGAGGGAGGAAGTTGATTCAGTTTTGAACCTGTTGATGAACAAGATGCTTTGGTTTATGGGTTTCTCCCAACCAATTCGTGTCACGTTGTAATGTATGACTTTTGTCGTTGTGAGTAAAGGTATCCTGACACTTAACCTGGGAAGTCTAGCCTCGCCGCTCAGTGTTCTGCACTCAGCTATTCTGCAGTTGCTCATTAGGATTAGACTATGTGGACCTTTATATCTTCAATTTAAATGTGTCCTTTTGAGGGTTTTTTTTGTACTCAAAGTAAAACTCATTTCAGTCATACAACAGACACATCCTGATCGCCTGTTCTAATTCAAGGTATTGTCCAGGAAATGTGGAGATCACACACCTGAATAAAATAGAATCCTGCCCTCAAAGGGTTAAGCTAATAGATGTTTTGTTAAAAGTCCTTGAGATGCTTGGGAAAAGGCAGCTTTTCTAGCCATACACGGCCTTCTTCCTTTATTCAGTGGCTCTTCAACTACAAAGTAGGTCAAAGAAGCACAGTGTGTTTGGTGACATTAATGAATATTGTGCTTCTTGGGTCCTGACATTCCACAGCCTGCTGCTACATGCCCAGAGTTCAGGGCAGGGCTGCGCAGACAGGCAGAGCAAGCATCGAGCCCAAACTAAGAAACAGATGAAGAGAAGGATGGAAGAAGAGACTGGCTCAGCACCAGCATCCCCACTGTTTGGGGGTATCCAGCAGCAGACCACCCATGGGTGAAACTATACCCAAAAGGAGAGCAGACTGCACAGAGGAGAACATCCCTGCTCCCATGGATGTCAAACACGGAAGGGTAGATATACTTGTGCACATACAGAAAACGTATGGATGATACACAGGAAACTCTTAGTCCCTGGGAACCAGAGATTATTCCTGAGGAGAGAGGCTGCCGTTGGAGTGAGAGAGAGACTTCCTTTTCCTGTATCCCCTTTTGTTTTATTTGAGTCCTTAACATGAATAAGTATTACTTCCTCAGTGGAGAAGAAAATGAACCAGCATTCAAGATTTTTTAAATTCATAAATATATAGAATTGCCATAGGACCCAGCAAGTCCACCCCAAGGTAAATACCCAAAAGAACTGAAAGCAAGGACTCAAACAAATACTTGCACACACATGTTCCTAGCAGCACTAGTCACAATAGCCAAAAGGTGAAAACAACCCAAATGTCCATCAACAGATGAATGGTAAACAAAATGAGGTCTATGCATACAGTGGAATATTACTCAGCTGTAAACAAGAAGCGAGCACTGACATAGGCTACAATGCCAACGAACCTTGAAAACATTGTACTCAGTGAAAGAAGCCTGTCACGAAAGGTCCCATACTGTATGAATCCCTTTATGTGAAATATGCAGAAGAGGTAAATCAAGATGTTACCCCAAAAGGGGAAGGGGAAATATCCCCAGTTCTTGTCTTACCTGGAAGGTAAGAATTCAGATGGGACATGAAGCATTGTGTAGCAAAAGATTTTAAAGGTTTTATTAGCAAGGGGAAAGTACACCTCCAGTAATGGGAGGTGGGCTGATCCAAGGGCAGAGAGCAGTGGTCTCTATTTGCCTCTTCTCTTACACCCTCACTTAGATGTGATCTCTTGATTGATTGATGGCTCTTGCCCCTGGAGTGCTTAGTCATGTTTGTCCCCTTTTGCACATGTCTTTACCAATGATGCACACAGAAAAACCCATGGCGGGAACTAAATTGCAATACTAATTATATTGCAATGAGCAATGGGTCATGTCCAGTTAGGTCCTTGTCGCTACCATGCAGTTGCAGCTGTCAGGTTCTAACCAGTTTCTTGCTGGCACTCATTTAGAGGAAGTAAAGCCCCCTTATGGTGAAGGAGGAATCCCGCCATCTTCCAGACTATCCTCCCTCTCCTCCACCTACCTGCCCAGTGCCCCCACTTATCTAACTCCCACTTACCTAACACATAGAGACAGAAGCTGGTTGGTGGTTGCCAGGGGCTGGGGAGAAGGAAGGAGGAGCAACTGCTTAATGGGTACCAGTTGCCTTTTGGGGGGTGATGCCATTGCTCCCAGTGAAGAGCGCTGACACCTCTCAGGGAGAGGGAGATTCCTTGGACTGTCAGTGGTTCTCAGGAACAAAACCAGACTCATGCAGTCCTAGGATCCCCTGCACAGAAATACACTGGACGATGCCAGAAAAGAGAAGGCTACTTGAGGACAGGGCAGGATCACCAGCTGTCCTTGGTGCCACCTCTTTCACTCAAGCACTGCATCTACTTGCTGTTTCCCCTGAATTCCCTGCTGGCACCAGTGGTGTATAATTGGCTTCTACTCTAGCCATATAGGTCAGTTGGAGCTTCTGGGTCAGGGTAGCTGAGCATCAATTTAGCTTTCAGTTTGGTGTTGCCCAGTCTCCCTGTCTGAGTTCTCATTTGGGTCGTACAGAATGTGGTCCAGGCTGCTAGTTGCCCACTCACCTTACTGTAGACTTCTTGTCTTGCATCATCTGGACTTACCCTTTGGTTTCTGGAGAGTTCCTGGCTCTGTGATCTTTGACTGCTACGCTATCTTTGACCTGCTGTCCATCTTGACTAACCTTCAGATTTCAGCCTGCTTGATTTCAACCACTTCCTTGAACCATGTACAAATTCCTGATCTGACTTAAACCACTGACCACAACACAAGGTATACTCAGCAACCCCTGAGCTGTGTGCATCCAGCTATTCTCCTGTTTTTTTAGACTTGGAATTAACAAATTGCCCAGCCCTGGAGCGCCCATTGACTCTATCATGTGTGCTTATAACACGCACTAGGCTTGTGAACAAACACGGCCTTCACAGATTTGGTGCGGAGTCAGTTCTCCTGACCTTTACCTTGCACCTGATCCTGCTTACATCTTTTGTAGCCGCTTCACTTTACTGCTCCTTTTTCCATTTTTGTCCTCACTCCAAGGATTAGACTTAAGCTTTCTAGTATTTCCCTAGTGATGATCTTCAAGCTTCACTTCATTCTGTTCCCGACTTGGCCAAACACTCATTCTCAATTTAACTCATTCCTGGAACCCTATTTGGGTTCCAGAGAGAGAGAGAAAAGAGAATAGAGGGAAAAAAGGAAGGAAGGAAGGGAGGAAAAGATAAAAAAACAAAGAGAGATAAACCTTAGGAGCATTTTTTTTCATAACTTTGGAGTGAGGGGAAGCCTTTCTAATTATGCCAAAAAAAACCCAGACATTATAAAATAAACTATTTATAAAGTCATCTTTATAGAAAATATTTTAGCATAAAAAATAAAATCAAAACACAAACAAGAAATTGAAGAAAAAACATTTTCTATATCACAGACTAAGGGCTAAGCTCATGAATATATAAAGAGCTGCTACAAAATATATATATTTTTAATCAACAACTCAGGAAAAAGAACTGACAAAGTTTAGGAATGGACAGTTTACAAGAAACAAAATGCAGTGGCTTTAAAACATGTAAAATATATTCAACCTTACTCATGAAATACAAATGACATTTAAAACTACATTGGAATATCACTTTCATCTCTCAGTTTGGCAAAAATCAAAGAGTTTGGTAACATACTCTGTTACTAAGGCCATCAGAAAACAGGGCCTTCTCATCCCTTGTTGGTGGAAAAGGAAATTGGCAAAACCCCTTATAGGGGGCAATTTAGCAGTGTCTATCAAAATTAAAATATATGTACATTTTTTTCAAGAAATTACACTTCTAGGAATTTATTTTATGAGTATTCTCACATGTATGTTAAATGATTAGGAATATATAATTTGCCTTAGAATATTAAAAATATATTAAAGATTTAAAGTAATAAAAATTTAAACATAATTTCATGAAATATTTTAAAGAATTTTTTTAACTTTATTGTGGCAAAAATACTGACATAAGATCTACTCTCTTTACCAATTTTTAAGTGTATAGTACATTTCCATTGACTAGAGAAAGGCTATAGTTTAAATAATGAATGAAATAAATCCTTAAAGAGACCCAATAAAAAGGTTCTGAGAGTTAAACCTCAAAACTTGGTAATTTTGTGGAGAAGGCATGAAGAAAAGGGAACTCTTCTGCAATGTTAGTGGGAATGTAAATTGGTGCAGCCACTATGGAGGACAGTATGGAGGTTCCCTAAAAAACCGAAAATAGAGCTGCCATATGATCCAGCAATCCCACTCCTGGGCATATATCTGGAGAAAACTCTTAATTCAAAAAGACTCATGCACCCACTGTTAATAGCAGCATTATTTACAATAGCCAAGACATGGGAGCAACCTAAACATCCATTGACAGATGACTGGATAAAGAAGATGTGGAATATATAGATAATGGACTATTACTCAGCCATTAAAAAGAATGAAATAATGCCATTTGCAGCAACATGGATGGAGCTAGAGATTGTCATACTAAGTGAAATAAGCCAGAAAGAGAAAGTCAAATATCCTATGATATCACTTATATGTGGAATCTAAAAAATGATACCAATGAACTTATTTACAAAGCAGAAATAGACTGATGGACATAGAAAACAAAATTATGGTTACCAAAGGGGTAAGTGTGGGTTGGGGGTTGGGAGGGATAAATCAGGAGTTTGGGATTAACATATACCCACTACTGTATATAAAATAGATAAACAACAAGGTCCTACTGAATAGCATGAGGAACTATATTCAATATCATATAATAACCTATAATAGGAAAGAATCTGAAAAAGGATATATATATAACTGAATCACTTTGCTGTACACCTGAAACTAACACAACATTGTAAATTAACTATACTTCAATTTTTTTAAACGGTTAAAAAAATTTTAATTCTTGATGGATTTCTAATAGTCTATCATGTGGACAGGCCACAAATTAATGCCACAAATGGTTCCTTTATATAGACATTTATGTTGTTTCCATTTTTCAACATTGTATATAAACCAACAATGACTACTCTTGTTAATCCCCCTCCTCACAAAAAGAATTTTTGGTAATCTCGTAACTCTGGCCCTGAATCTGGGTCTGCAGATTTGTTTGTTTGTTTGTAATTTTTTTCCTCAATGGAGCTACCGGGGATCCAGCCCAGGACCTCTGTGCATGTTAAGCATGTGCTCTGCCCCGAGCTATACCCACCCCCACGGACTGGAGATTTTTTAAATGCATTCCTGGAAAAAGCCTGAGGGTTATCAGCGTTGAGGAGCTCCATCTCCAAAACGTTCGTCTGTCATTTGACAAACAAGCTGCCCCGGTGGCGGTGGCGGCACAGAGCTCTGGTCTCTACTCCTCCTGTGGGGCTCTTGGTTTATTGACAGATGGTGTAGCAGTGAAAACACAGCCTCACGGGAAAGAAGTAAAATCAGTGAAAAACAGGACCAAAACACTCTCCAAAGAGATTCCTTTTTACTCTAGTAAATGTGATTCAGGATTTTTAAATAAAAACCACATACAACCGAATATTTATAGCAGGTGTGCTACATATGACAGTTTTTGGGAGATATTAAACCTGCTATGACTAGTATAAAAAGCATTTTAAAGGCTTTTTGTAGGAGCTGGTCATCTCCATCTTTATAGCAGTGAAGAAAAAAGAGCACATTTCTAATACCCTTTAACTTCCTAAATAGGTTTTTTTTTTTAGGATGCAATTAATTTGAAAGCTTTATTTAAATGTAAATTGAGTTGATCGGTGTGGAGAGGTAAATCAATACTCATCAGATTAAAGATAAGGAAAAGAATCCAAGTGACCTGTATATTCAGTACATTTTAAAAGAATGATTGTTTTTCTTTTCCGCTCAGAGCTAGAGAAATCAGCTGGAAGTTGGCAAAAATAACCACTGGGAAACCGTCAAACTGCCTGTCTGAAATCTGCTCTTTTTTGTGGTTATTTGGGCCAGCCCAACAGCTCTGCCTGCACCACTCCCATCAGCACGCTGGATGCCACAAACCTGCACCTCCCGTCACAGGCTGAGGGCATCACACTTGCTCCTGGTCTGGATCCGATGGGAGCACAGTAGCCAACCCATTGGGTGTGACAGTCCCTATCATTTTCCACCTGGAGACTGGAAAAACAAAAAATCTGATACTGGGATAGAACAACCTTGTTTAAAAAGTTGTAAACAAGCATGAAGAGGCTTTCCTGTGTAGTTAGCAGATTTCATTTTGCAAAATGCATTCTCTGGAGGCTTGGTTTTTAAGAAACAACTACGCTAAATACCATGTTAATGAAAATCTAGAAATGGGCTTTAATTGTTTTAAAATAGCCATTTTCATGACTGCATATTTCTAACTAATATAAAATAAAATAGCCATTTTCCAATGTCTAACGGAGGAGTTGCTGTAATTTCTGAAAATGTTTTTATAAAGCATTCATTAAAATATTGTGGGATAATATACGGAAAAAAATATATTCTCAACAAAGTTCAGCAGTACCAGTCCAGAAGACTAGGTCTAAATTCTTTTCCAAACTGTAAAGTTTTCCCCTCTTTATACAGGAAGTTGGAAAAGAAACTAAAAATAAAGCAGAGTTTTAGTTTAATTACTGACGAGCAACCAGGGTTTTATTTTTTTCTTACTTCTGGAATATTCCATCCCATATTGGCCAAACACCTATTTCATAACAAAAGCAGAAACAGAAGAAACATATCACAAAAACAACACCTACATTAAGTTCAAATGCTCCCTTCTAACACACTGTGTACCTGTTTGTTCCCTCTCATAAGGCAAGCTTTATTTCAGGTAAACCTCTCAGCTCCATCCCTCTGCTTGCAAAAGGGCCGGGTTCCTTCCAGTTATTGGTGTCAGGCAGGACAAACCGGGCCAGAGGCAGTTGAGCTGAGGTCAGGTCCTGGGAGATGCCAAAGCCTGGTACCGAGCAGCAGAACTGGGAATGGGTGGAGGTCAGAACTCATGAGTCAATAGCCAGAGACACCAAGTTCAAACCAGGACGCACCAAACCCAGCATCTTGGGGGCAAAGCTAAGGACAAATCAGGCAGGGATAGATGGACGGGCAAGTTAAACGAGTCTAAGGAACATCTGAAATAAGTAGGGCTAGATCAGCACAGACATTTTGTTCAGTGTCAGGACCTCTTCCTCCAAAAGCAGGCTTCTACTGATCTTAAAGGAGCAGCACTCGGAAAATACTAGGGAAGGAAACAAAAGCAATGAATAAAAGATGGAGTCTTGGTTATGTACAAGCATGCACCGGAACCCCCACAATCCCCAAAAGGAAGATCGATAAGAAATATACAAGCCAAAGACGGGCATCACTGTTGTTAGAACAGTAAGTTATAACAACTAAACTGTGGAACCCTTGAAATATAAAGTAAGACTGATGTAATATTCATCCCATAATCCATCCATTAAAATATTTATTGAGTACCTTTAGCCAGCACTGTGCTGAAAGCTGGCGATAAAAATTAAACAAAATAGAACCTGTACTCCCAAGGAATTCAGAGAAAGAGATGGACAAGTAAATAAGCATTTTGAATACAGTGTGATGAATACATTGCAAGAGGAAATTACCGAGTGTTAAGATGAGATAGAAGGACGGTGGAAGATTTCCAAAGGAGACAAATTCTCAGCTGAGGACTGAAGGAGCAATGCTGCAGAACTTCTCTCCTTACTTGAGTATTATCTTTAATTACTCCTCCAAACCCGTGGAAAATTTAGGGACAACTCAAAAGAAGATAAACAAATGGAGGCCTCCCAAAATACGAGCCATCTGCAAGGAGTGACGGTGGTAGCATGGTGTGACCTTGAGAACTGTCGAAAGCAAGATTCTCAAAATGCTAAAAACACACAAGTAGAGAGCTTACATCCAAGTTTTATTTAGCTCCTTCATGCAGGAACCAACGGAATGACAAAATGATTCCAAGGCAGAGTCAAGAGACAGATGTACATATAGTTTATTAAAGAAAACAAGACTAGAATGAAATTATTAAATTAGATACAAGTATTTTCTCTGGTAAGCAGAAATCGTTTGCATTGCTCTTGGACAAAAATTATTTTTAACTTATTTGGGTTTTTTTTACATATTAACTTCTAACTTTTTGTTATAAAATGCCTGGGCTCTATTCATTAGTAAATAGTAAATTAAATAAAGTTATACTTGCCTCGAGCCAGATGATTGGGAATCGCCTTGTTAAGTGATGTTCCAGCGTAACAATAAAAATCACACCACCGTGTTTTGGAGAACCTTTTTTATAGTAATCTCCAAAAATTTTAGCCTCTGAAATTTACCAAAATGAAGACATCCCACAAGGAGAGTTGTGACCATCCTCAGTCTCCGCAAATAATGAAACTAAAGTTTACACTAAAATAGACTTTTTTCCTACCTGGTTATAAGGTATAAAGACAATAACAACCATCTACGTTCCCAGCACTGTTTTTTGTTTTGCTTGTCTTTTTTTTTAATTGAAGTATAATCAGTTTACAATGTTATGTCAATTTCTGGTGAACAGCATAGTGATTCAGTTGTACGTATATGTACATATATTCGTTTTCACATTCTTTTTCACTGTAGGTTACTACAAGATATTCAAGATAGTTCTCAGTGCTATACAGTAGAAATTGTATATCTATTATATATATAGTAGTCACTATCTGCAAATCTCAAACTGTTTTTACATTTGTTTTCTCATTGAATCACCATACCAGTCTCACGTGGTAGGTTTTACTATATTTAATTTCTGTAGTTGAGGAAACAAAGGGGCACAGAAATTAAATAACTTGCCCTGAGTATAAATTAGTAAAGCTGTCTAGAGGGCATTTGGCAATATCAACCCAAATTTTAAATATAAGTACCTCTCTTTTGACCCAGTTAATTCTCCATTAGAATCTATCCTAAAGAAGTATTTGCTGTTCGGCACAGCAATGTTTATATTAGCAAAGGAGAAGGAAGAGAAGCAAGGAAGGAGAGAAGGAAAAAAGTAAGACAAATTTATGAGTCATCAAAAGGGAGTGGTGAAATAAATTAGGATAATTCCGTATTATGGAATATTCAGCAACCTTAAAAATGAATGACATAAACCCATTATTTTTCCTTTTTATTGAAGTATAGTTGATTTACAAAATTGTGGCAGTTTCAGGTATACAGCAAAATGATTCAAATATATATGTATATTTTCAGATTCTTCTCCCAATACAGGTTATTACAAGATATTGAATATAGTTCCCAGTGCTATACAGTGAATCCTTGTTGTTTGTCTATTTTATATACAGTAGAGTATATCCCCTAATCCCATACTCCTAATTTTTCCCTTCCCTCTTTGGTAACTATAAATTTGTTTTCTATGTCTGTGTGTCTGTTTTATAAGTAAATTCATCTGTATTACTTTTTAGATTCCACCTATAAGTGATATCATATAATATTTGTCTTTGACTTGCTTCACTTAGCATGATATTCTCTAAGACAATCCATGTTGCTGCAAATGGCAATATTTCATTCTTTTTTTATGGGTAATATTCCATTGTCCATATGTATGTATATACCACATCTTCTTACATCCAGTCATCTGTCACTAGACACTTGGGTGGCTGCCATGTCTTGGCTATTGTAAATAGTGCTGCTGTGGACACTGGGGTGCATATGTCTTTTCAAATGAGAGTTTTTGTCTTTTCCAAGTATATGCCCAGGAGTGGGGCTGCAAGATCATATGGTAGCTCTATTTTTAGTTTTTTAAGGAATCTCCATACTGTTCTCCATAGTGGCTGCACCAATTTAAATTCCCACCAACAATGTAGGAGGGTTCCTTTTTCTCCATACCCTATCCAGCATTTATAATTTGTAGACTTTTTAATGATGGCCATTCTGACCCATGTGAGGTGTTATGTCTTTGTAGTTTTAATTTGCATTTCTCTAGTAATTAGCGATGTTGACCATCTTTTCATCTGCCTGTAGCCATCTCTATGTCTTCTTTGGAGAAATGTCTATTTAGGTCTTCTGCCCATTTTTTGATTGGATTGTTTGTTTATTTGTTGATATTGAGCTGCTTGAGCTGTTTGTATATTTTGGAAATTAACCCCTTGTCGTTCACATCATTTGTGAATATTTTCTCTCCATCCATAGGTTGCCTTTTCATTTTGTTTATGGTGAGGTAAGCCCATTCTTACCTCCAAGATATATTGTTCAGTGAAAAAAGCAATTTTCAGAATAATGCATTCATGTAAAATAAAATGTGCTTATAAAAGTCTGGGTAGGACATACATCAAGTGTTGTCAGTGGTTACCTCAGGCAGGAGGAGCAGAGGGAGTGAAGTGGGGGAAGATAAGGGTGGGAGGAGATTTTTCCAGTTCATTCTACACTAATTACATTCCTGGAACCATTTACAATGGAAATTAATTACTTACACATTTAAAAAAAAATAATAAGTGATCGGGCTTAAAGAAGGGTAGCTTGCTGGAGATTACCCACCCAGTAAAAGGAATTTAAGTTACAATTCAAACTCAAGTCTGCTTGACTTAAAGCTCTAGGCTTTGCAAGTTATCGTTCACCCAGTAATCACCCCTGACTGTAGTTACTCGGCAGTGTTACTGAGAATGGGTCCACCACATTGGTACCAGAGAAAATTCCTTTCGAGTAAGGGTTGGGACCTGCTTTGCTTCTCCCAAGATACTGGTATGGTTTGTTTTCTTCCAGAACAATGAGAATTCTGTACTAGAATATAATGGCTTCTTATCTTGATCACCAAGAAACTCAGTGTCATATCCAGCACCAAAATTCCACGTGCTCACTTCAAGGTAGACACTCAGTCTTGGGCACAAACTGGCAATTAGTTAAACTGGGATCTGGAGCCACGTCAAAGCCTGGCTGCTGAGTCATACTCCCCAGGCCGGGCTGGGTCTCCTTCAGCTGCTTCAGCAAAATGTCATGATTCCTCCCAGCAGGTAGATTATGAAACTTGACTCTGCCTGAGAGTCACCTGGGGTTCCTCATTAAAAACACAGATTCCCAAGCCTCCTTCCCACAGAAGGACTTGTACATGGATGTTCATAATCACCCCCGAATGGAAACAACCCAAATGTCCATCACAGGTGAACAGATAAATGGACATATTTGTAGAATGGAATACTAAATTAAGTGGGAATAATAGAATCAACAATAGAAAGGAACAAACTATGGATCCACCCAGTAGCTTTGTCACTATGCCAGCTCTGAAGGTCCAGGAAGCAGTATGAGTCCTGCAACACAAGCATGGGCCCCACTCAACAAGGCTGCGTTAGCTACTGTGTTAGCTACAGCCACTGCTGGCTGTCCAAACTGCCACCCCAGTGTGGCACTATCCTGTGAAGAGACTAACCACTTGGTAGCAGGTTGACTACCTTGGACCCCTTCCACCTTGGGAAAGACAGAAATTCATCTTGCCTGGGATTCCACGTATGGGGTTCCCTTCCAGGGTAGCACAACTATGCAAGGATTTAGAGGGTTTTATCCACCAAAGTAAAATCTCTCATAACAATGGAACCAAGGGACCCACTTTACAGCAAAGGAGTTGGCCATGAGATCCAGGGAGACTATCACACCACCAAGAAGCCACTGGCCTCACAGAGCAGTAGAATGGCCTCTTAAGGATGGGGCTGGGGCACCAGCTTGGAGATGATATCCTGCAAGGATGGGGTGTCATTCTCCATGATGAGTTACATACCCTAAACCAACAACCATTAGAATTTTGCTATGTTCTCAGTAGGTAGAACACATGGTTCTAGAAACCAAGGGGTAAAAGGAGGAGTGACCCCACTCATCACCCCCACCCACCCATCTGGGGAATTTGCGCTCTCTGCCCTACAGCTTTAAGCATCATGAATCTAGAGGTCCTTAAGTCCAGAGAAGTAACACCTCTTCCTAGGGGCACAGTACGAATCCCATTGAACTCTCAGCCGTGGCTGCTTCCCAGTCGCTTTAGAATCCTTGTGTCAAGAGGCCAGCAGACAAGGAAAGGAGTGACCACATTGGCAGAGAAAATTGCCTCTGTCATCGTAGGAGGGAGGGAGGTAGATTTTCTGCTGCTATACATCTGTACCCTATGTTTGACACTCAGGAGATCCACTGGGACATCTCTTACTGCTCCACGCTGAGTTTTGAAGGTTAATGGCCAAGTACAGTAGACACAGCCTGAGAAGAGCAAGGTAACCAGAGGCTTGCACCCTTCTGGGATGAGGGTCTGAATCACTTAACTGGATGAGCCAGTCAATCAGCAGGAGCGCCAGCGCAAAGGGGAGACAAGTCTAGGACGGGTAGCAGAGAAGGGAGATGATGAGCATCAGTTACAGCCTTGAGACCAACTGTAACATCAGGGGCTGAAGCCCATCCTTCTAACTCTCCCCTTGAAAGTTCCCCAGGGAAGAAAACCGACCAAAATTCTAGAGGAACTTTTCCCAGATAGGACAAACTTGCTACAAGAAGTCACTGGAACTGACCGGCTGACGGGGTGGACTGGAATGGGTACTGTGGCCTTCACTCAGGTTGCCCCTTCAGAACCAGTGCTGCTGATAAGACCAGCAGCTGAGGGCTTCTAACTCCATCCCTTCCCTGGGACTTCCTTTCTGCCACAGGTGGCCATCTTTTTCCTGGGGTGGGAGTGGGCAGCCCACGCCAGAAATGTGACTAGCTTGTCGCCGTTAGTCTTTTAAAAACTGAAAACTTCTCTTGTTTTCTAATAAATTAAAAGAGCCCTTTTTCAAATAGATTTCAGGATAGACATTCTCAGGGTTTATAACAAGGAAGTGAGCTACTTATGGTGGCATACAGTGGAGGAAGTGGTTGTCTCTGAACCCAACCTTGAGTTGAAAGGTCACACGGACAGATGTTCCCAGCTTTTTAAGATTCTCTCACTCCACCTGTGCAGCCGCACACCCACCGCCCCAGTCCATGAGCCTGGCCAGTTTGGGTTCTCAAAACAAATTGGTCTGCCCTCTGCCCCTTTCTCTCCTGGTTCCCAAACCCTGGCTCTGAGGGTTTTGATCCTGACCTCATTTATTTGATCTTCCTCCTTATCTCAGACCTTACGATTTCTTCAGTTTGCAAAGTTAGACTCTCTGTTGGCTTGCTTTGTGTTCTGCAGGTTCTCTTCTTAGGAGTGAGACATCTAGGGCTCCTAAGTATACCTGGAGTGGAGCATCCTCGCTTTCTTGGGTTTTAGATGAGAATGATAAGGGTGGAGCGTACCTTCCAGCTGTGGCTGGGCCTCTTTTCATAGCACATGTGTGGTCCAGTGCCCACAGGTGCGTGCCCCTGGGTCTCAGAGTCATTGGGCTCATAACCACATCTGATGAGGACACACAGCCTTAGAACGGTCTTGATGCCTTTTCCTTTTCCTGTGAATGACTCTTAAGAGTCAATATACTGGCATAACATGAAACTGAAGAGCCCCAACCTCAGAGAGATGGATATTTAAAAGCTCATGCCATCTTTAGTGTATGTTGTGATTCCCTTACCTTTGAGTTAAGTAACTTAATTAGCTGGAACTCAATGAGCTTAATTGGTATATTAGAAACAGAAAAAAAATAACTAATATGATTTCTTAGAGCTTGAATTGAAAGCCTAGCTCTGCTCCATTTGAGTTACAATTAATTTGTGTTTGTTGTGAAATATGAGTACGTTTTGAGTGCATCCACAGGAGCCATCTGAAGATGCGTGCTGTGGTTGCAATCAGAGATGCCAGGGGGCGCTGTAGCCCAAGATTTACATTTTACTTTTAAACCTTTTGGGTTTGGACCAAGAAATTGTGAATAAGATTAGTCCAGAATATTTTTTTTCACCAAACTTAAAATGTTATCTTTTAAGGATTTTCTCTCTCTCTTTTTTTTTCCACATACATCCCATTTTTTTCCCCTTAAATTGGTTTGTCCTTTTATTATCAAGTTGTAACAGTTCCTTACACCTTTCAGATACAAGTCGCCTATTAGATGATTTGCAAATATCTTCTCTCGTTCTGTGGCTTATTTTTTTGCTTTTTTGTTTTTTGTTTTTTGTTTTACTTTCTTGGTGTCCTTTGAGCACCTTTGATAATCCTTACCAAGTCTAATTTTTCTTTTCTTTTCCTTTTGTCATTTAATGCTTTTCTTGTCATATCTAAAAAGGCTTTGCCTAACCCAAGGTCATGCAGATTTATTCCTCTATTCTCTTCCAAGAATTTTATAGTTTTGTTGCCGAACGCAAGTTCATGATGCAGAATGAGACCCAAAAAACCAAAACACCTGAGTTTGGAGCAGAGAAAGGATTATTGCAGAGACAAGCAAGGAGAACCAGCAGCTTATGCTCAGACAACCCAAACTCCCCATTTTTTTCTATCTTCTATTCACAACTGTGCCATCTTTTCCCCCTCTCTTTCATTCTGTTCTCTTTTGTTTTTAAGTGTAACTCCTCATTTTAGTAGTTTTTCCCTTCACTTAAACTTTCTGTAAATCCAGTACCGAGGGCTGAAACTTTCCCGTTTTGAAATGACATATATGCTAAATATATGCTAATTATCTTTGGGCAAAGAATACCCAGGAGAGCACAGGTGCTGAAATTGGTATGGATCAACATGCCCTGGGAACAGTTTCTGAGCCAAAAATTGAGATATGTGTACTGATACATATAGGGGTATATTTGAGAGCAGCCAGATAAAGCTTTTGGAATTGAGACTATATGATAAAATTCAGGTCACATAGTCCATATAGAACCAAGAGGATCTCAAATGCCCAGCCTCATGTGCTCAAGAGAACTCCCCCTATAGGCTGACGTGCTGTCTCCTCACTTCTAAAACCTGAATCTCCTGACTCTGGATTATACAATAAAAAATGAGTCATCACATCCACAAAGCTTATGTGAAACTGCAAAATATACCTGGACAAGAAAGGACCTCTTTGGGTTTCTTCATAGGTTCATTGGCATAAATTAGCATACAGCGCCACCTTATAAGATACAATGAACTTCTCAGGAGCAGCACAGAATTATATATACTAATGGGGAAACAGAGAAGATGCTGCATGAGGCATCCAGCAGGAGAGGAAAAAGCTAAGCCAGGTGGGGTGCCTAACCCCCAAACCAGGAGGAAGGAAAGAAACCTGACCTGGGATGGGACGGTCCTGGTCCCAGAGAACATGTCACTCTTTTCCTGGCCAAGAAGCAGGAAGCAGTTTATTTTTCTACTTTTCCTTCTCCATCTATACCCTAATTTCCTCATCTCTTGTCCTCCTTTTCTCTTGGCTCTCTGCCAGATTTGTGACTTAGAAAAAAAGAGTCTTAGATTCACAGAAAAACAGATCTGGAATCAGGATTGTCCACCCCTTGAATAAACCGTTGATGACCCTGGAGCCCAGAGAGGTACAGTGATTTGCTGGGCTAAGAGATGGCAGGGGCACATCTTGAATGTAGTCCAAGAATCAGGACTTTTTCATCAACATCATGCTGCCTCCCTCTGGAAGAATTTTTAGGACAATGAGAAAACTGTAATAAAATACCATAGCCTATCCGGAGAGACAAGAGGAGAGAGCACAAGTAGCTTACAGAAGAAAGAACAAGGTAGAAGAAGGTAATAAGGAGACTAGGAAGAAAAAGTAAAGGAGAGAAAATAAGATGGATGTAGGGGTAGAGACATGAGCTATGCTGAGCTGCTGTGATATCACCACCTAGTGCTGAACTAAACCATTAAAAATAACGCTGTGGATTCTATTCCTAGGTATTTACCCCAGCGAAATGAAAACACGTCCACATAAAGAATTGCACAACAATGTCCGTGGCAGCTTTATATATAATGTTCAAAAGCTGGAAATAGACCAAGTGTCTATTAATAGGAGAAAAAATAAACCATGATATAGCCGTTCAACAGGATGCTGGTTGGAAATACTACTGATACTCATGTGATCAGGGATGAATTTCACAGATACACACAGAGCAAAGGAAACTAGACACTAAAGAGTATGCACACTATGATTCCACTTATATGAAGCTCTAGAACAGATAAAATTAGTCAGTAGGGGGAAAAAAATCAGAAAAGCAATTGCCTGGAGGGACGGGAGAGTTGGGGGTGATAGTGGTGGGGGGTTAAGTGGGAGAGGTGTCCTGGGAACTTTCTGGTGTGACATGATGCTCTTTGTCTTGATAGAGTTTGGGTTACATGGGTGTATGTATTTGTCAAAACTCATGGAAAAATATACTTAAGATCTGTGCTTTTCACTGGGTGTAAATTTTACCTCAAGAGAAAAATATACTAAACTTTAGTTAATAATAAGTGTGCTCAAGTGTTTAGGGGTAAGGGGATATAGAATTTTCCTTTGAAATGCATAAAAAATAAGATGAATGGATAGAGAGATGAAAGATATGTGATAAAGCAAGTGTGTAAGTAAAATGTTCATTGTACAGGCTAGGTAGTGGGTATATACTGTTTGCACTGAAGTTCTTGCAACTTTTCTGCACATTTGAAAATTTTCATTAAAAAATGGTGAGGAAAACTCACTTAAGGACATAGTACATTTAAAAAGATTAAAGTGCTGTGCATGAGGATTTTTAACTGTGTTTTCCCTAAACATAAATGTATAGGGGGACAGTGGGGAAAGAAACATTCCTTGACAAGTATTTCCGTAAGAGGCTCTGGAGTTACTCTTCTAAGTTTCTCCTCCAGCCTTTTGGCCCTTCTTCCTTCCTGCCTACATTGTCTTTCTCACTTTCTCCACCCTTCACGGTCAGATTTGTGATGGATGCAGCCTTAGTATTTTATCATCTGTCACCATCCTGGGACATTCACTTTTCAAGCAATTCGTGGGCCACATCTAACTCAGCTCCAGCAGATACAAAGCCCTCAGAGCTGCTATCAGAACACAACACTGTGTAGCTCAGAGCAGCTCAGACCTGAGCCGGGCGGTGCTGAGTTCTAATGGGCAGAATTATCTGGCGGTCTAGAGCCCCCAGGACCGGGGATCTTCTGTGCTAACACCGAGACGAGATGGTCAGCCTGGCATCAGCAGTTGCCAACTCACAGTCACAAGAGTTCAAGTTTATACTTAAATGATGATAGTGAATTGATTCAATGGATTTTACATTTTACTTAGTACATCACTGTCTTTATTGGTAAATATCTGATAATGTTGAAATCAAATTGTGCAGCTAAAATGCTCTGTAACACAATGTCTCAACAAAAATTGGCTGAAAACCCACATATATTTATTATATAGTTCATGGGAGCTACACATGTGTAAGTGAAATAAAAAACACGTCAGTCTGGCCTCCAGTGGGTGACCTTCGCTGGTGGGACCCCCCCAGCCACTCACCAGGGTGCCTCAGGGTGTGGACCAGGACTCTTTCTTAGACTGTTACTCTGTCTTTCTGAATGTCTCTGCTGAGAAAGGAACTGCACCTTTCCTTTGATTGGTATTTTTCTCTGTCACTATGAATTAAGGTAGTAATCCTGATTTATACAAACCAAATGTAATAAGCATTCTCTTGTCTTTACAAACTCATATATCTCCCTACGTGTATTGTAAATACTCAGTAGTCACCTGAATGACAAAATTCAATGTAAACAGATAATAGATCCTACCTTTTTTTTTTTTCACTTTTCAAACTTTACTTAAAATAGGAGATTACCAGCAAAACAGCCAGAGACCATAGGGGTTGCTGAATTAATTTGCCTGGACTGAGCTGAGCTTTCCATGGGTCTTTTTTAATAAAGTATAGTCGGTTTACAATGTTGTGTTAATTTCTGGTGTGCGGCATGATGATTCAGTCATATATATATATTCCTTTTCATATTTTTAATTATAAGCTATTACAAGATATTGAATATAGTTCCCTGTGCTATACAGTAGGACCTTGTTGTTTATCTATTTTATATATAGTACTCAGTATCTGCAAATCTGAACTCCCAATTTATCCCTCCACCCCAACCCCCTTTTACCCCTGGTAATCATTAAGTTTGTTTTCTCTGTCTGTGAGTCTCTTTCTGTTTTGTAAATAAGTTCATTTGCATCATTTTTTAAAATTCCACATATAAGTGATATTACATGGTATTTTTCTTTCTCTTTCTGGCTTACTTCACTTAGTGTGACGATCTCCAGGTCCATCTTTGTTGCTGTAAATGGCATCATTTTATTCTTTTTTATGGCTGAGTAGTAATCCATGTATATAAAAAACATCATTATCCAGTCATCTGTCAATGGACATTTAGGTTGCTTCTATGTTTTAGCTATTGTAAATAGTGCTGCTGTAAACATTGGGGTGCATGTATCTTTTCCAGTTAGAGTTCCCTCTAGATATATGCCCAGGAGTAGGATTGCTGGATCTTATGGTGACTATTTTTAGTTTTTTTAAGGAATCTCCATACCATTTTCCATAGTGGCTACACCAACTAATATTCCCACCAGCAGTGTAGGAGGGTTCCCTTTTCTCCACACCCTCTCCAGCATTTATTGTTTGTGGACATTTGAATGATGGCCATTCTGACTGGTGTGAGGCGATACCTCATTGTAGTTTTGATTTGCATCTCTCTGATAATTAGCAATAGTGAGCATTTTTCATGTGCCTGTTGGCCATTTGTATGTCTCATTGGAGAAATGTCTATTTAGGTCTTCTGCCCCTTTTTGATTGTGTTGTTTGTTTTTTGTTATTGAGTCATATGAGCTATTTGTATATTCTGGAGGTTAATCCCTTGTCAGTCTCATCATTTGCAAATACTTTCTCCCATTCCGTAGGTTGTCTTTTCGTTTTGTTTTAGATCTTACCATTAAATTTCCATTTAAAACATAACCCTGCCATCTAAGGAAAAAGAATCACTAACTCCATGATAATAGAAGGCAATTTTCTATTGAAATTTTATTGAATTTTCTATTGAAATTTTCTATTGAATGCTCATTTTTAAATAACTGCTCTCCTGGCTCTAAATACCAGAAGTGAAATACTTTGAAGTAATTTTGTATAGGCCCCTGTACCCTCCAAGTCTAGATGACATAAATGCTTTCTTTCCAGTAGAAATTCCAATAAAATCCTCAAGTGTGGAGGACGTAAGGCAGGCCTCTGACTACCTGAATGTTTGGCATGCCCAAGACATTCCCCTGCCCTGACTCATTTTACGTGAAACAATGAACTCAAAATGTGAATGAGAATTGCATAGCACTTTGCTTGTAGTTCTCCTAAGAAACTTGACACATTTGATGTCTCATCCATCACACACTAACCATGTGATGGTCCTTGGTGCCTGAGTTTTGCACGTGCTGTGCCCTGTACCTGGAAAGCCTGTCCACCTTTAATCCATTTTACAAATTCTGTGTCTTCCTTGAAGACTTATCATAAATGTAGCCTCCGTGAAGCCTACCCTGACTCATACACACAGAATTAGGTCATTCTCCTCTGTTCCTCTATAGTTTCTTGATCGTACTGCTATTATGACACATACACTGCACTGTAATTATTTGTTTCCATCTTTCTCTACGTTAAACTGTGAATCCACAAACACATACTATTTATTATTTTGTCCCCAGTACCTGGTTTGAGGAACATTTGATGGTTGGGAGACCAGGTGAATCAATGATACTCTGATTCCTCAATGATAAACATCAAGAGCATGAGCAGGGTTTGTTCCTACTCATTTCATGTCCCCTACAAGGTAGAACTCATTGTCTTGCACATAGTAGGCCAAAAAAAAAAAAAAAAAAAAGAGTTGAGATGTCATAGCATTAACTGTAACTGCAAAATTGGCAACACGTTTTGTTTTTTTTTAACTTTTCCTTTACTATTTTAACCCAGATTATACAGTATTTTTCACTTGAAAAAGGAAAGAATAGTAATCACTAAAGAACTTCCCAGATTTATTTAAAGAGAAGAGGAGGCTAAGCCCTAGACTACTGATGGCTTTTAAAGTCCCACACTCTGTCCTGTCATTCTAGAGGGGTCCAGATTTGGAGGACCCTAGAAACCATTCTCCCACCAACATCTCTAACAAGTGAGCTGGAGGTGAAGCCTGTTTACGTGGTCTCTTCTCCCATCTTGGCCTCTTGTTTTTCCTGCCCGCAAGGTGGAGAGCCAAGGTCATAAACTGTTTTGCTCACACAGGATTTTTAGGTTTCTAAGTTAGCTGCCAATATGAAAATTCAGATTACCAGCTTCTCTTGGGAAATCCTATCTGGACAGTACTAGACCCCTCATTCTCATGTGGCAATGATCAGCTGAGCTGAGCAATAGAGGTCACCATTAATGGGGTCTGCTTCCCTCATTTGCTTTACCTTCCAGTAGCATCTAAGCATGTGCCTCCTCGTGTTGCCTAAACACAGCCTCCATACACTGCTTACCAAATTGAGACTCTAGGACAGAGTTTGGGATGATGTAGAAAAGGCAGCTTTATTTCTTTACCAGGTAAATGAAGTCACAGTGGGCTAATGCCTCTAAGACTGTGAGCCAGGTAGGGAGAGAAGGCAGGGGTTTTATAGTAAAATTCAGGAGTTCAAAGGGTGGAGCTAGTTTCCACAGAGATCGCATACAGGGTAACCAATTGTTGCAAAGTTGTTCTTGTTTTTGCAAATGCAGTGGTCTCTTTCCCTCTGCTGGGTATGAAGTGCACCTCTGGATTTGGGACTCTATATTCTTGTACCTAGAACAAAGGATGCATAGGAAGGGGCTCCATGGAAAAGAGCTCTAGAGAGAAACTTGTGCAGTTTAAAGTCAGGCTGATAAAAGCTTTTAGCCTTTTAAGCAGGCCGAGGCCTGGGACCTCCTGCTGCAGGCCGAGGCCCACAGCTCGAACAACAGGATACAAGGAAACCACAAGGGGTCAAGAGGAGGGCACTGGGGGCAAGAGCAGGGCACTGAGTGTGATCCCTGCACACAGCACAAGGGGATTGGGTGGACAACCCAAACCTCCCTTCTTTCCAGCCCAAATCTGTTCAGCAAGAGCATGAGAAGAACCCTTTAAACCATTATACAGTTAAGCAGGTACAAATAGCAGTACAAATGTCAGATGGTCACTGATGACAGTAGGGTCCTGCTCAGCAACACTACCCCCATTCATATACTAAGCTCTACAAAACTGTTCTCAGAGAGTCCCTAAAAGGGTCTCATGTTTCCTGTCTCTGGGCCACTGCTCACCCTACCCTGTGTCTTATCTCCTTCCGTCAGAACCCTTCCCATCTTCCCACATCCTGCACAAATGCCATCTCCTCTAAGCTTTCCTGTCTTCTGACTGGGAAGTTGCCTCTCACTCCTCTTGAGCAAGCACCCATTTTATTGTCCACCCCCATCCCCACATTCCTTCACCTCCCCTTTGTCTGAGGGGTACAACTTCTCTCCTGTCCCATTAGGACTGGGGGAGCTCCCAAGTAGAGAACCCCTGTCCACAATGTAGTCGTGACCCAAGCTCAGCCAATCAGATCCTGTCTTCTGTAGGACTTTCTCCGCAGTGGAAGCACACCAGACAGAAAGTGGTTGGAGCTGAGATCATGGCACACTTGATGGCTCTTGAGTTCCTCCTGTTCCAACCACCACTGCCACCCCACTTCCTGTCATTCTATAAGCATCTGTTAAGCTCTTTTCTTCTATTCAGTGAGGTGCCAGAAGCCTTCTAATAAACCCATTATTTTTGTTCCTTAAATTAGCCACTGTTCATTTCTTTCATGTTCAGCCAAATGTTCCTGTTGATATACTTTGAATCCCCAGAGCACAAAGTTGGTACATCACATAACACACCCTATTTCTGCCTTGTATGAAATAGTTTCCATGTTTCCCCCCACATTTCCTCTTTTCCCCTTTGCTCTTCTCTGCGTTCAAGCAGTTAATGCATTCTGTGTTCATTGCCTTAGAGGGGTGTGACAGAGCAGAAAAGAGTAAAGGAGAAGTTTCCTAGTATAACAGAAATGGTTCACAGCATAAACAAAAGATTTGGAAGCAGACATTATTTGTAATAGTAGGATTCCCCACCCCACCTGCCCAATCTTTCCAGATCAGAGGATTCTTGGGGCTAGAAGTAAGGAAAGATGGAGGGTGGGGGGAAATGAAAGAAGCCAAATTGTCAATTGGTCCTAGAGAGAAGAGGCATCTTTATCCTATGTCCTACATAGAAACTTGGGGAGGTCATAAGACCCCATCAAGAAAATGAGTGGATGGTGTGGGTCTAAGTCTGTTCCAGCTGCTTTAACAGAATACCATAGACTGGGTAGCTTATAAACAACAGAAATTTATTGCTCACAGTTCTGGAAGCTGCGATGTCCAAGTTCAAATGCTGGAAGATTTGATATCTGGTGAGAGAGCCCAACCTCCTGTGTCCTCATGTGATGGAAGGGACAAAGGTTCACTCAGGGGTCTCTTTTATAAGGGCACTAATCCCATTCATGAGGGCTCTTCTCTCACGACCTAATCACCTCCCAAAGGCCCCACCTCCTAATGCCATCACCTCAGGAGTTAGGATTTCAACATAGGAATTTGGGGGAGGGGACACAAACATTCAGACCGTAGCAGTGTGTTTAAGCATGCTGATTACCATGCAACCCAGAAGGGCCTAGAGGTAGCAAAGAGGATTGAAAAGTCCTAAAGGGACCACGCAGAGCAAATGAGCACATCCCTGTGGCTGCCTTCATGCGCTGATGAGGCAGAACCACAGGGCCAGTGGCAGTCCCAGCAGGGAGATGATATTGAGGACCATGAAGGCACCCCATCCCAATGCCTTAGGATTGTGTAAGCCCTGAGAGTTAGTCCTGACTCAAAAATTGGTGGGACCCCCCACTGAGTTTATTCCAACTTGGTGAAAAGTAGGCTCAAAACAGGAATTAAGTTGTTAAGGAGAAATATAGAAAGAAATTGTTCTTTCTTTCCTGAGTTGAATTTGAAGACTTATACCCATAACACACATTTCTTTTTTTTTTAAATTGAAGTACAGTCAGTTACAACGTGTCAATTTCTGGTGTGCAGCACAATGTCCCAGTCATGTGTATACATACATACATTCATTTTCATATTCTTTTTCATTAAAGGTTATTGCAAGATATTGAACATATTCCCTGTGCTATACAGAAGAAACTTCTAAAATCTATTTTTATGTATAGTGGTTAACATTTATAAATCTCAAATTCCCAAATTTATCCCCTCCCACCCTCTTTCCCCAGTAACCATAAGATTGTTTACTATGTCTGCGAGTCTGTTTCTGTTTTGTAGATTAGCTCATAGTGTCCTTTTTTTTTTTTCTTTAGATTCCACATATGAGTGATATCATATGGTATTTTTCTTTCTCCTTCTGGCTTACTTCATTTAGGATGACAATCTCTAGGTTCGTCCATGTTGTTGCAAATGGCATTATTTTATTCTTTCTTATGGCAGAGTAGTATTCCATTGTATAAATAAACCACAACTTCTTTATCCAGTCATCTGTTGATGGACATTTAGGTTGCTCCCGTGTCTTGGCTGTTGTATATAGTGCTGATTTCTGTACTTGTCTGACCCTTCCTACTAGGCTACCACAGGGCAAGGGCTGTAGCTCTCTTATCTTTGTATTCCCTGCAACTGCTGTCTCAGTAGCAGATGCAAAGTAGATGCTCAATTAATATGTTTTTAAACTGAACTGAATTGAATCAAGTCCAGTTTCAGGCACGTACTGCAGACCTTGATTACCAATGGCAACGAGATGATGATTCTTAACTTATGGGAAGGGCCCTGAACATTTTTCATATTTTCGTGAGAAAATGAATGAGTTGCACCCATGGTCTGGAAACATTGATGGAATTTGCTTTCTGGCATAGAGAAGGCTGTCTGACCCCAGTGATTAGAAGGAATTGGCGTGTCTCTCACTCATGGTCAAAGAGTACTTGCATTTTTACAAAACTGAGCCATGGAATTTTAGAACTGGAAGGGATGTTAACCAAGTGAGCCAACACCCTCTTCTGAGTGGGAAAAAACTGAAGCCCAGAGATATGTGGCAATTCACCTAAAGTAACAGAGTCAACGTGGGAGCCAGAGCACGAATCTGCCCCACCTCTCTCCATTTTCCCCATCCAGCTGAAAGTCCACAACCTGCTCCTCACAGACCCTCAGCTCTCTTGCTCCAGTGTCTCTAGAGTTCACCACCCCCAACCACCTGGAAAAACCTCAACTTGGATCAAGTCTAGGTTTCTGAGCTCTTGTCTACCTGGGCTGCCAAGCTCTGCTTCAGAACATCAGACAACCTCACGGATTTGTGCCACCACAAATTCACGCCTGCCAGACTCTGTTGGCCCTCAGTGCTGCCAGCAATCCGTGAATCCTTCCCTGATCCATGCTGACAATCTCCACTCTAGTTATTTCACAAGGTTTCTACTCTCCTCAAACTTCTGACCCCCCCTACATCGCCCCTTTACCCTCAATCCTACTAACATGAGTTCCTCTCATGGGAAAGCCCTTGATCTCTGTCTGGTCAGGCCATTTAAGATGGCTGTTCTCTTGATGTCGTTACATCCCCTGCTCAGCCAGTCCCAGCTTCACCCACATGAAGCAATCCTCTTAATTACAGAGCTCGGTAACTGATAAGCCCGACTGACGTCAATTCCCCTTATGAATAGTAGCTTCCTTCTCCCCCAAGTAGCAAAGACTGCTGTCACTGCACACAGTGCGATGTTGCCCAGGACCCTTGGTGTAAGGTCCCCTACCTCATAAACCACTGATGTCTCTGTCACTGTCTCCAGGCCCTTTCTTCATTCTCAAGGATGGGCAACTACAAGGCTTGCAGGACTGTGGGCTGCAGCCCAACAATCTCCCACCACCAAACCCACACCAACACCTGCATCCACAACATCCCCACCCTCACCCCCATCCCTGCAGTCTGAAGTCAGTCCTTCCACCCATGAATTCCACTTCCACTCAGAGAACACATTCCTTGCTTGGTCTCTGCCCCATCTCTCACTTCTTTTTCTGAACTACTTCCTTATCATTGGTACGTGAGTAGATGAACATAGGTGGTTCCTAAATTTAAAAATCAAACAAACTTCCTCAGCCCTTATTTCCCCATATTCTCTTCCAACAGCCACCTTCCTTCTCCCTTTTTGAGCCATCCTCACTCACTGCCTCATTGGCCAGCACCATCTGGCTATTACGTCTCATCTGCTACAACTGTCCTCACCAGGGACCTCATCGCTGTCAAGTCCAACGCAGTGTCCCAGCCCCCACCTCCCCACCAGACCACAGGAAGCTGCTCAGTGGTCCTCCTCTTCCTGTTCTGGAAGATCCCCTTGATTTCAGTGACAGCCCATCGCTCTGCTTTTCTCAGATTTCCCTAGCCCCATCCCATCAGCCTCTTCTTCAAGTTTGTGTGTCTGTCCAGGAAACGCTGGAGTCCCTTGCAGGAGCTAGGCTATCTTCTTCAATTACCCTAAATGGTGTACCTAGGCAACTTTATCTACCTCCATGACTCCACTTATAATCTAGGTCGAGGACTCCCAAATCTGCGTTTGTCAGTCCAGACCTGGCTTCCAAGCACCAGATCCATAATTCACCTGGACATCTCCACGTGGCATCTCCAAATCAGCATGTTTAAAACTAAACTCCTCATCTCCGCACTCCCCTCCCACTTCAACCCCAAACCCCTCTTCTCCTCCTGGTGAAAAGGAACACCATCCACTCTGTCATCACCCTGAACTCCTCCTACTCCCTTGTGACTCCCAGATTCAATCACTGAATGCTTTCAAGTTTACTCTCTAATATTCCTGAGGTCAGTCTACCTCTCAAGAGGAAAACCACAAGTTTTTTTTTCCTCTCCAGAGGTAGTGGTTAAACTTGCAGCCAGATGAAGGAGGTTCAAATCTCAGATCTGCTACCTGGTTATGCAAGTAGCTTACCCTCTCTGTAGTCTCTTCATGTGTAAAATGTGGTGATAATAGACCTTTCTCATGGGGATGATCTGAAGGTTCAATCAATTCTCATCACAGTCCTCACCACCACTCTTCAGAGCCCACTGTCTCGTCCCTGGCTTACCCTGTCTTCCCGTCTAGAGTATTGCCTCTCCTCCAACTACCAACAAAAGATCTCATAAAACACAACTTAATCTGGTCACTTCCCTGCTAACAACTTCACGGTGGTTTTCCCATGGCTCTTAAAATAAATTTCAAATTTCTGAACATGACTTCAAAGGTCTGGCAAAGTCTGGCCGGGAGCACTCTTTCCTTGTCCCCAGCTCAGACCCTCACCTGCATTGCTGGTGTCAGCTCCTCTTTTCCAGGTCTCAGCTTAACATCACTTGCTTTCCCAAGTCTGAGAACTCCCTGTCCTTTCCTTGTCCCCAGAACTCACCACTGAGCTTGGCATCACAGATTGGTATTTCTTGCTGCAAGTTATGGGTTCTGCGATCTTTTACATTTAGGATCTTTATTTATTATGAATTGTCCCCACACTACAGGATGAGGTCTTTGGGAGCAGGGACTTCATTTGCTTCCCTGCTGGATCCCAAGAACCTAGCATATAGGTCAGTCTCCATAAATATTTGTTGAACCAACTAAATGTCACCAAGGCGATCATTTTCTCACCACAGATGTGAGTTTTTAGGTAGCAGAAAACATTACAATTCATTTTGGAAATGGAACACCCAGCAAATCTTCTTAAAATAATATAATCTGTTCTTGTTCAGAGACTGCTCACCTTGAGAAACCTTGTGTAATCTTTTCAGAGGACTTCTCCTCACTCCGTCACCCCGACTGTAATACATCTTCATGGAAGAGGCTCCGGCGGCCCTTAACCTTGAAGAATCCTTAGTTCTTCTTTTTATGGAAAGATTCTTTTACATGAGAAGAGCCCGTGGGCGACTTTAACATGAAATAATGACCTTAATCACATCTGACAACTCTTTCTACTTAAAATTATTTATGAGATTCGAGTGAGTAGTTAGTAAATTAATGACAGATTTAACTTTAAGTGGTCCTTCCTAATGCTTTTGCTGTAATGGCTGGCAATGCGACAGGGACTTCACTGGCTTTAGAAAGTAGAAAAAGAGTGTTTCTTTCATTTTAAAATGTTCTTTCAAAATTTCTTTCCTTAGGCTGGAAGGGATGAGATTCAAAAAGGGCAAGTGTCACTACTTACTATTATTAGGCATTTATTCTTTTCATATTAATGTTTGGGCATTTTTTTGTCACTCAGTTCTATTCTCTTTTATTTCCTCCCCCCTTCCTCTCCCCTTCCTCTTTTTGAAGGAAAATAACAGAGATGAAAGAGAAAAGTGTACAACATATACATACAGATGTGGAGGGAGAGGGATCTCACAATGTGTTCACCTATGGAGAAAGAGGGTTTGCATATACGTGTATAATCTATTAATACAAATGTATGTGTATTTGTGTGTTTATATGTATGTGTGTACATGTATACATGAACACTTAGTGTGTCCCAACACGTTTATTGCTTAATTTCCAGTCATCTTAATAAATAGGTAAGATTTCTGTAGGCGAATATATGGATGTATATGTATACACACATATATGTGTATTTTGTATCTTACATAACATATGCAATATATGCATATATAAATAACATCCACATATTAATATATATTCTATATGGGTGAATGTATATACACATATAAATATATTCTGTGTGTACATATAAATATTTGTGCATATTGTGTGTATATACATAATGCATGTGTATGTTACATATGCATATTACATATACATAATATGAATATATAGCCATATGTTCATATGAATCTATGAAAATTTTACTCACTTATGAAGATGACTCTGGAAATCAATAAACTTGTTAGGAAGTACTAAGTATTTATATCCCTTACAAAACTACACCACCATACGTATTTGTTTGATTTGGGGGGGGTAATTAGGTTTATTTATTTTAATGTTTTTAAATGGCTTTTTTTTGAGGGGGGAGGTAATTAGGTTTGTTTGCTTGTTTGTTTGTTTATTTAAAAGGCAGTACTAGGAATTGAACCCAGGACCTCGTGCATGCTAAGCACGCACTCTTCCCTCCTCCTCTTAGTTTGATTTTTTTTTTAAGGTATCTGTCCATGGATTTTATTTCCCTCTCTCAATTTGTAGGCAAAATTTTCAAGTGTCTCTAATACCTACTTTGAAAAATTCTTGGATGGAAGTGGAATTGCTTTTTAAAATTGGTTTCCAGAGAGTACTCATTCTTTTTTTCTTTAATTGAAGTATAGTCAGTTTACAATGTTGTGTCAATTTCTGGTGTACAGCACAGTGCTTCAGTCATATAGGAATATACATATATTCATTTTCATATTCTTTTTCATCATAAGTTACTACAAGATACTGAATATAGTTCCCTGTACTATACGGTATGAACTTCTTGTTTATCTATCTTATATACATGTTAGTATCTGCAAATCTCACACTCCAAATTTATCCCTTCCCACCCCCTTCCCCCTCTGGTAACCATAAGTTTGAATTGTTAATGCTTAGTATTCTCCACCTTTTTGGGAAATGTTGTTAACCTTTTGGTTTGATCTAAATTTGACACATATTCTTTCTTCCCAAAACTGTCATGTGAAGCCACTGTAGGCTAAAGTAACTCTAGGTTTGAAGACAATTCTTTGAGACCACCTGAAAAACCTAGAGGCACCTGAGAAGGTTACAGAAACAAGCCCAGACATCCTAGCCAGGGGTCATCTGGTTCTTCCTACCAGTATACTTGCCACTTGTCCCAGGCGCGGTCCATGCAGCTACCACTCGACATCTTTCCAGAGAACAGACGTCCTTTCCAGGGGAAGTTCTGTCCCTCCTTCCTTACCACTGTTGCAAGAGGAAATGGAGAAGCCAGACATCTTATCCTCTCACTCCTAATGCCTGCCAGACAGCAGGCTGCTGTCCCCTCTGCCCCCATCTGCTGTGAGGGCTACACCCCCAATGAGAATTCAGCCCACCAGCAAGGAGGGGGAAACTTCGAGGGTTTCTGTGAGCCAGAAGACCAGAGTTCCTACTGAACTTTATTATCAGTTAGCTGTGTGATCCAGGAGTCATAACTTTCTTCCTCTGAACCTCCATTCCCCTCAGTCAACTAAGGGATTTGGACTCAATTCTCTCCAAGTTTCTTTTTAACTCTACCGTTCTCTTCTAACTAAGTTGTGATCAAAGAAATGTTCACGTCTTGAGATAGAGGGAACCACTCCAGCTTATACACAAGTTCACTTGAATTTTATGCTAACTAAAACAGCCTGTTTGAGACTTATCAAGCATAGAGTGTACAACTGCTTTAATTATTAAAGAAAAGGGCACACTGACCAGAAGTAACAAATGTCTGTGTTAAAAATACAGATTAAATGCCCCTCTTCCTGGGACGCCAATGCTGGTCCTCCTTTGATGATAAGACTCCCTTCCCAGGTGCCAAGGTCATAGACTCGCTGTGTACGTGCTGGTCTGTATCCAGCTTAATGTTCTTTGTTCTGACAAAAGATGAAACTGTGCTGGAAACCCTCCTTCTTTGGAGCAGTTTTTCAGAGTCATCTGGGAAGCAGGCTTCTGGGCTAGTCAGTTTGGATCAAATAAAATTCCTTTCTATTCTTATTATCGATTGCTTATTGATTATTTTCATCCAAAGTTGCCATTCATAGACATGGAAATATAAGGCTACTGTCTTCCTAGTTTCTAATCCATGTAGTAAAAATATTTGATCAGTTTAATTGAAGTACCTTTTGTACTGAATACAAAATTAGGAATTTGGGAGATGCTAAAAGTCGATTCAACACAGTAAACAGTACTATGCAAAGGGGAGATCTTGAAGCTTAATATCCCTCTGCTAACAAGATCTTAAGTGGAGGAAAAGGAATTAGGAGGGCGGTTTGTAGAACAGCTTTTCTCACTTTAGGAGATCTGAAAGCAACAGGAATCACTCTAACCTGGCTTTCCTGGCCAACTGTCGGATTGTTAGGACAGGCATATAAACAATCTGGGAGAGATCAGGCAGGGTCGGGGGGATTATGACTCTCAATTATGTATTTACATATTTATACTTGACCTCGTCAACCCCGGGCTGTCTTAGAACTTAGAGAAAAAAGAAGAGTAAGAGTAATGAAACAATAGGAAAAATTACTGATAAATTTAATTACCACAGTCAGTTTTGATCGCATTCCTACAGGGTGTATTTGGCTCGAGTGAGAACTGCCTAGGATGGGTCCATCATTCTTCTACCAGGAAGAAAGAAATGATCTCAAAGTGAGACGTAATTAAGTGGATGATCACAGGCTTGTCCCACCCTGCCAGGAAGAAGGTAAAGCTATCATTATTTTCTCAGTGTCTCCTCTGCGTTGTCTTCAAAGTGCTCATTTCGTGGAATCTTGCTTCTCCCAAGCACTGGGTTGAGTGCCAAGGTAAGAAATGGGAGTTTTTGCCTACAAGGAAGAGTCAGCATGAAAAACAAAAGCATAACTGAAATTCACTAACTAGTCTTTCAAAGAGAGCCTGAAACACATTTGCCCCCACGACATCATTTTGGATGAGTTTAATTATTGGCCATTTTGCTTGCCGCTAACCTTATTAAAATGGGAACCGAGTGCAGAAGGAATGTACAAAGTTAATATTCTGAATTATCTCAATTACGGGGTGTAGGAGAAGTACTAGTTATCCCTGGCACCTGTTTTACTCATCTTCTATGACTGGGATCAGCTGGTGGGCCAAATCCAGCCAGGCACCTGTTCTTATAAATAAAGTTTTATTGGAACGCAGCCATGAACATTCACATGCGTATTGTCTGTGGCTGCGTTTACGCTGCAGCAGCAGAGTTAAGTAGTTAAGACAGAGACCAGGTGGCTCAGAAAGCCTGAAATAGTCACTACCTGGCCCTTTGCAGAAGAATTTTGCCACTCTTGTTCGATAATACTGGAACAAGTAATTTTAAGCTCGGTACATGGCTGCCTAGAACAGAGACTTGATTTTTCTACATTCCCTGTAGTTATGTCATGTGTCTAAGGGTTGCTGTAAGATCTAAGTGGATCGGGTACAATTTCATCTTGAACCATGAGAAAAACTTGAACAGAGAGGCCACACACAGCCAAGCAGTGGGATGGATGGGAAAGACCATGGGAGCATCATTCCAGACTTGAAGATTCTGCCCAGATTTCTAGATGAGAGGAAAATAAATTCTTATTTTGGGTTTTTGTCTCACACAACTAAATCTAGTCCTAACATCTTGGGGTCTGGCCATTTTTAACAAGAAATGTAGCTAAAGCAAAACAGATTGTTTTAAACATGTCTTCCTCAAACAAAAACACATGCATCCACATTCAAGTCAAGAAGAGATGATACTAGAGCTTCTTAAATTAATTCCAAACAAGTGATCTCCAGACCATTCAGTAAGAGCATCATTACGGAGAGATGGACGTACCCACTGTTGGTTCTAAGGTTTTATTTTTATAAACTATAATTTCTCAGTTTATCATCCTCACTCGTCCTTAATTGGGTGAGGACAGGATGTTATTTCTTGTAATTATAATAGCTCATAAACAAAGTTGTTACGCCCTAAGTAATTGAGAATGTCAAATTCAAAATGTGTGCTTTCCTAATATGTCAGCACAAATTAAGAAGCATTTGGGAGAGGGGAGAATCAGGGACATATTGGCTATGATTTGACTTTTCCCTCTTGCTGGTTTTGTTTTGTTTTGTTTTGTCTTCCTTGTTGAAGTGGTAAAACTGTCCCATCACAGCAGGCAAGAAACCTGTGTCTGGTGACACAGCAGGTGTGGGGCACATGTTTTAACAAAATGCCTTTTTATTAATTTAATTAGCACCTATGATCACAGGCTGGTGATGCAGCAGGTGGAAGACACTGAAGGATGAACTCCACGAAATTGGCCCTCCCCCACGGTAACTGTCTCTCTGGGCCTCCATCTTCTTACAGGGAAAAGTCACTTGTCATTCATTCGTCACCTCTTGGCTTTACCACTCTCTCGCTCATGGATTAAAGAATGAAAATAAGAGCCTTTTTAGAATGTGGCACTTTAACCAAATATTTTGTTTTGAAGTGACAGGAAAACATTGGAGAATTAGAGAAGGCTCGGTAACATCAAGGTCTCCAGTAGCGCCGTAGGAATTGGGACAGTGGACGATGCCCCTCAGTCGCTCAGCCTCCGCTCCTCACTCTCTGGAAAAGGAAACTGAAGCCCAGAGAAGTGAGGCATTTTGTCCAAAATCACGGGGACCCCTGGATTAGAAAGCAAGCCCTCAACTTCTAATACAGGGCTCTTTCCACAAGTTGGGCATATTCTTCCAGCCTCAAGTCATATAGTTTGAGGAAATATGACATTGAGCTTGACTCGGTGTGTATAGTTTCACACCATGCAGCATGTTTCTGGAGGACATGGACCATCTCCTTCTTTGTCACATGAACAGAGTCAGGACAGCCACTGTCAAAGCATGAGTGCTCAGGAACAGTCCTAGAGTGATTTTTTTTTAAATTGAAGTATAGTCAGTTACAATGTGTCAATTTCTGATGTACAGCATTATGTCCCAGTCATGCATATATATACATATATTTGTTTTCATACTCTTTTTCATTAAAAGTTATTACAAGTTATGGAATATAGTTCCCTGTGCTGTACAGAAGAAATTTTTTAATCTATTTTTATATATAGTAGTTAAAATGTGCAGATCTCCAACTCCCAAATTTATCCCTCCCCACCACTTCCCGGGTAACCGTAAGATTGTTTACTATGTCTGCAAGTCTGTTTCTTTTGTAGATGAGTTCATTAGTGTCTCCTGGAGTGATTTTTATACATTGTTTTTATTGTGGAAAATTGCTCTTTCAAGTGAGAGAAAGTTCAACGTGACTCAGGCCAAAAATAGGGGAGAAATGGTGGATTCCTGTAACTGCAAAGTCTAGGGTATAGTAGCTTCAGACAAGGCTAGATTTTGATGTTAAAAGACGTCATGAAGAATCTGTTTCCGTCTTCCCACTTTGCTGTCTTCTGTGTTGGTTTCCTTCTCCGGCAGTCTCTCTGTGATGACAAAGAGGCTATCACCAGCTGCTGACTTACATCCTGCTGACTTAGGGACCCCAGAGGAGTCACTCTCATTCGCAGTTTGGGGCATGTTTCCACTCCTGGGGTTGGAAAACAGTTTGAGGACTTGATCCACGTGAGCCAAGATGGGGAGAGATGGGTGGGATGGGGCACACCCAGTGGTGTGCGGGGTTGTGGGGATGTTTAACAAGGAGTTCTGGGTGAGGGTCAGAGGTAGAGTCTTCATTTGTAACGTTTGCCAATTTCCATGGTGTAATAAACACTTTCACTGAAGCAAATTTCAAGCTACTGATGTGCACGGAATTGGGAAGAGAGATGAAGACACACCTGCTATGTAATATTCCTACCACGCAGGTAAAATGAATGTAAGTAACCTCAAGACCATCAATAATAATAAAATGTAGTAAAATAATTAGGAAATGATGAGTTTTGTGTAGGCATTACCTTTGTTTTCAATAGCACCTTTTTCAGTCATAAGGAATTTAATGCTAAACAGTGACTGTGTGTGACAACAGACTAGCTAAATTCCTGAAATTTTAACAACTGGCTCTTGGGAGGCAGGTCTAGCGTACCAGTGGGAAATGCTCCCAAAGGATTTGCTTTCTGTTACCAGAACAGGGGAGGATGGGTGCTGAGTGGGCAAGAACAATGCATGTCTCTTATAAGTGAGAGGTAAGATTTCAAGTGAAAGTGGAAAATTGGCTCTACTGAAGATGTGCAAAAGAAAATTTTTATTCTTTCTGGAAACACATTCTTGAGAGAAAATCCTGGAGAATTAGGGAGACTCAGAGATCTTGTTGGCATTTACCCTGATATCAGGAGGTAATAGCTCTTGCGTATTTCTGCAGCCTCAGTCCTAATGGGTGATGGTTTGGGACAGGGCAGTGCCAGGGGCCAGACCTAAGACCCTAAAGACTTGCAGAGATGGGGCCTGGGGGCAGCTGGGAAAAGAGCTGCTCAGTATGATGCTCCCACTTATACCCACCATAAAAGCTGATATTAATAACAAATTAAGTGCAGGAAAGTCTTTTGTAAATTGGTGGGAGTCTGGGTTGTAATTTCTTTGGAAAGAACTAAAGTTGTATTTCCATCCAGATGACAAACATGCTCACTCTATTCAGTACCTTGTAATAGCCTAAAATGAAAAAGAATATATACATAACTGTATCACTGAATCACTATGCTGTACACCAGAAACTAACACGATGTTGTAAATCAACCATACTTCAATTTGAAAAAAATAAAACAAGAAAACATTCTCTATAAAGTGTGTCTTCACTAACCCAGAATTCACTGGCCTCTGTCTCTCTGAACTTCTGTAGTACTTAACTATGACACAGTTTATACTATGATTATATACTCTCTTGCTTGTTATAAAAATATTTGTGCAAGAAGGCTTTATCCTGCCAAGTGTATTATTGCCTCCTTAGTACTTATTTTTATCACCAATAATGCTAAACATAGTATTAAACACATAGAATGTGTTTAATAAAAGTGTATTGGAAGAAAATTGGATGTAGCGTGACAAATTACCATCTACTGTAAGAACTTGTTTTATGAAAAGGCAGTGGTGATTTTGGTAACCAAGATAGTAATTTATGTGTAAATGGTGCTTCTAGGCCTTTGAGGGTACCTACAAAATTATTTTGAAAAAATATTGAAATTTTATCAAAAAATGCTAACTTGACTTTTCAAATGTTTCTTACAAAGATGGTGTAGTGGTAAAATGCAAGTTAGGCCCTGTCCGAATTAACTCAAATTCTGTCAGTTTCAAAATACAAGGTTACACAGTAAAGAAAAATTCACAGTGACAGTCCTCTCTTAGCCGTGTCTTGGGCCCACTGTCCACAGTATGAAGGCTGGCAAAAGCTGATAAATTCACAGAATTACACAAAGGTCCCTTCAGATGAGACAGCATCCCTGAGCCCAAACCTTATGTTGGTGCCGGGAGAGCACCCATTTCTGAGGGCAGAGCTTAAGGTGGGACATTGACTCCACACAGAATTTCCAAGTTGAATGTGGGAATCAGGTGATACTGTTTTACATATCTTTAGAGGCAAAGTCATTTTTCTGGTAAGAAAACTGAGACAATTATCACTTAATCATCTTAACTGTTCATACTACATACTGGAAAAAGTCGTAGTCTCAAATGCTATAATTATAGTGTCTTCTTCAGCCTTCTGACTACAGCTGTTTCCCAGACACTTCCCCACCCCTGACTAAAATTGCTTCTTAAAATTATGCTGCTCAGCTTCTGCTGGGAGTTTCCTAGTTTAAATTCGATTTATACCATATATCTGAAGCCCTCTCCTTTTGATTTTTATTTCTCAGTCTTGCTGGGCCAGCTGCCTTCAACAGATGGAAATTTGGTCTCTTAAAAAGGCTGCATCTGTTATGGTACCTGCTGGCATCATTTCTTTCCATGTCATGTTGAATCACATACGTTCTTGCCTATGGACTGCTCTAGCCACACCTTATACCTAGATTTAATTTCAATTCCAAATACAATCTCTCAGAGCAGCAAATAAAAATAAGTAATTAGAATTTTGCAAGATTCTGATATGACAGTAATTTGAAGGAACAGAAAAAAAATGGTTCAGCTGTGGAATTTAAGAAAGTATATGTCAAACTCAGAAATGTTGCTAAGTCTCCCCCTTCCATCCCATCCCACCCCCAGGAAAATGCAATGTTATTAAGTCATAGTCAGCTCCCCTCGATATCCCAGGGACTAACAGAATGTGATTTTGCAGAACTGACTTTCCAAAACAGTTGAACAATCATGCCTTTAAACTGAAACTTTAAAATTATAATCATTCTTATGTTACTGCTTTGCAAGATGTAGTATGTTAAGTTTATAAATATAATTTGATCCATTTCTTAATGACTTGCCGTCATCCTTAGGAATTCTTCACTGTACTGCGCTGTTGTGACAGCACACTGGGACAAAAATAAGTCTTGTTCATTTCCATTCAATACCACAAACATTTGTGCATTTGCTCTCTCCAAGCCAGACATGATGTTGAGTTCTAAGAATAGAGCCAGATGAAACCTGGGCCCTGTATCTAGGGTTGCTCGTTCTCCCTAAAGGAACATTCTCCCTCACAGAAGATGTATAATGAATGGTCACAGACAACTGGCCTTCGAAGAGAGCAAGAACCAGATCAGAAAAGAATTTGAACTTAACCTTGAAGTATTTTACACAGGGGACTAACCTGGTTAGATTCAAAGGATCACCCTAAGGGCAGCATGGAGAATGGACAAAGTAAATGCAAAACTGGAGATGAACTGAGTATGGAGGGGTCTGCTCTAGTCCAGACAAGAAATGAGCTAAGCTAGTAACATATTTAGGAGCTAGAACCAGTAGGATCTGATGTTTATCTTAATACTGGAATACAGGAGGAGGAATCTGGGATGACTTCTAAGTCTCTTGCTATGGCAGCTAGGTAGATGAAGCCATCAGCCGAACTGGGAAACTCAGAAAGAATGGGTTTGAGAGAAAATGAACTGACTTTGGTTTTTCATTCATGTATTCAACCAATATTTATCGGCCACCTAGGATGTGCCAGTCACTGGGTTGCACCTTGGACGCAGTAAGCAAAAGAAGACATGGTCTCTGCCCTCCTACAGCTTACAAGAGAGGATGAGCTGAGTAATCATGTAAGTATATTTATAACTACAAGTGTGATGAATACAAGGAAGGAGAAAGATGTGGTGCTGTGAGGGATTATTACTTGGGAGTCTGTGTTAGAGTCTGGATAGGCAGGGTGAGTGGGAGTAGGAGTTGGCTGGTGAAGGAGGAAAGAAAGATGTTCACAGAGGAAACAGAATGTCCAGGGGCTCTGGAGCGGGAGTCAAAGGAAACCAGTGTGACTGGAGCAGAGAGGGCAGGAGATAAACCCAGAAGAGCAGGTAGATGCGAGACCACAGAAGGTCTTGGAAGCAGCCCTGATGGCCAGCTGGTCTGCACCCATGTGGCAACACTGTCATTAGGGCAGTAACACACTTCTGCACCAGACGATAAACGACTGCTGCGCTGAGCTACCCTAGGGTCCCCCCAGTCCAGCCGCCCAGCCCCTCTTCTGGACTTCTCCATGATCTAGGAACCAAAGGAGTAATACCTGGCATAATGGGGCAGGGAGGGCAGCTTTTTTCAGTGCTGCTCCCAGATGCTGGCGTCTGTTCTGATGGTCAGTACCTGTGCAATATGGGTTGTTGAATATTTAGACTGTTTTGAATAGGATCCCTGCTTATAGGCCATGTAAGAGTTTAGTGTTTATTTTATTTTTATGTTTATTGGTTTTTATTTTACATTTTAAGGGGTTTTTTTTTTAGAGTTACTTTTAAGATTCAGTCTATTTTCTGTGTTCTGGTTTTATTTAATTTTTTTTAGTTTTTATTTATTTATTTGTTTTAGTTGAAGTATAGTCAGTTTACAATGTGTCAATTTCTGGTGTACAGTGTAATGTTTCAGTCATATATATATACACATACATATATTCTTTTTCATATTCTTCCTCATTATATTGAATAGAGTTCCCTGTGCTATACAGTAGAAACTTGTTGTTTATCTAGTTTATATATAGTAGTATCTGCAAATCTTAAACTCCCTATTTATCCCTTCCCAGCCCATTTCCCTGCTGGTAACTGTAAGTTTATTTTCTATGTCTGTGAGTCTATCTCTGTTTTGGAAATAAGTTCATTTGTGTGGTTTTTTTTTTTTAAGATTCCACATAAGAGTGATATCATATGGTATTTTTCTTTCTCTTTCTGGCTTACTTCACTTAGAATGATAATCTCCAGGTCCATCCATGTTGCTGCAAATGGCATTATTTTATTTTTTATGGCTGAGTAGTTATTCCATTATATATATGTACCTCTTTATCTGGTCATCTGTTGATGGACATTTAGGTTGCTTCCATGCCTTGGCAACTGTAAATAGTGCTGCTATGAATATTGGGGTGCATGTATCTTTTCCAATTAGAATACCCTCCAGATATGTGCCCAGAAGTGGAATTGCTGGATCATATGGTAAATCTATTTTTAGTTTTTTAAGGAATTTCCATACTGTTTTCCATAATGGCTGCACCAAACTACATTGCCATCAACAACATAGGAGGGTTCCCTTTTCTCCACACGAGAGTTTAGTGTTTATTCCAAGAATAATTGGATACCTTTGAAGAAGGTGACATGATCAGATACATGTTTTAAAAATACCACTCCAGTTGTAGGGTGAATAACAGATTGGGGAGAGATCAAAGTACAGGCAGATGAACCAGTTAGTAGACTCTTGTTCATCCTGCCTAATACTGGGGTAGGAATTGTGGTAGAGATGGAGAGAAACAGATTCAAGAGGTAATCCCAATCAAAATCCCGGCAGGCTTTCTTATAGAAATCAATGAGCTGATTCTAAAATCTATAAAGACATGTAAAACAGCCAGAGTGATTTTTAGAAAGAACAAAGCTGAAGGACTCCTCTTAGGGAGGAGTATAAAAACCTTTGTGCACATATATTAAAGCCACCATACAGAACATTAACTCCAAGGACTACTACAGTTCAGAGGTTGAGATCTCTTTGGGTGGGGAAAAGTGAGCTGCAGCCGATAAAATATTATACAGTTTTACCCACATGGATAATATTTCAAAGGATGACAGCTGATTTTGGTAGGACCCCTATCATTGCCGACTTTAGAATTAGACAAATAAGCAAAACCCTTTGCATCTTATTATTTTCTTCGAGAATACCAGTCAGGGTGAAAAATGGACATACTTAGAAAGCTCGTCTCTCAACAAAGTGTTATTTTCATAGAATCCCCTTGAAAATAATTTTAATGTAATTTATGTAATGATCAACACTCTATCATACTGAATATCACAGTTATAGTTGAAATTTGGAGTTTTCTTCTTACATTTTTAATTAGCATATTGAACTCCCTGTGTACGTAAAATATACATATTGAGAACTTTAAACCCAGGCTAAAGAAATTCTTGAGAAATACATTCTGTAACTTTATTTTTTTTTTACATTCTTCTTTGACATCTATTTCAATCACCAGTTTCTAAAAATTATTTGTTGAGACCTGACTTGACATCATGGTTTTTCTTTTAATAACTATTCTGTACTCAAATGTTTTGGCTATGAACACACTTAACTTGTCCCTGTTCTTTCACATGCATGTATCCTTAACTATTTCATCTTTCTAAATGGCAAGGAATTCTAATTAAATAATGTGAACATAACAATTTTTCTTTCACAATATTTCCATTATATTTAATTTCCTTTCCCCAATCTTTAGGAATAAAGTCAAGAATCTTTATTTTACCACAGGAGAAAATCTTCAGGAGCTGAGACTAGGTGAAGCGTTCTTAGACTTGACACAAAAACATACTGCGTAAGAGGAAATCTGATAAATCGGACATCATCAAAATTAAAGCCTGTTGCTTTGCAAGAAGACCAGAATTAGAGGATGAAGACAAGAAGCCTAGAATCTAGTGCAGCAGAAATACACACAAGAATCTGTGTCTATCGCAGAGGTCCAAACAAATACTCTGAGAATACAAAGGAGAATGAGATTACTTTCAGCCAAGGAAATCTAGGAAGTCTGACGAGGCGATAACCAAGCTAGGAATTGAAAGACAAGTAGGATTGCAACAGAGGGACCCAAGAGTAAGAAGAGCATCCAAGGCAGTATTAGCAAGAGCTAGAAGGAAGGAAAGTGCAAGAATGTTTATACAGTGAGTAGCCCTGGTACAGATTACTGGTGTATGGGAGGAGCAGAGTGGGAAGTGAGCCTGGAAAGGTGATCTGGGGACATATTGTACAATTAAGTGCAGTGAGGACATGGCCCTTCTCCCAGATAACTTACAGCTAGAAAAATGCTAATTCAGGTAAGAGGTGCAGAGCAAGCTGGCAGGTGTGAACTCTGGACATCCAAGAAGAATGGGATTATTTGGCCAAGGGCCATCATGCAAAATGCCAGAAGCTCCAGGCGGCATTGCCTGAGGGGAGCAGGAGGGCGTGGCTGTGGCCTCCTATCTTAGGCACGGGCTGGGACACCTGAGTCTGTCTTTTTCCCACGGGAGTCTCTTCCTTGCTTCTCCCACCATCGTTCTCAGGCTGAGGGCGGAGCCAGAAACGCTCACCTGCAGCAGCTCCAGTTGAATACAGCCTGGTCTCTGCAAGGTAAGAGCCACCCTACTTCCCATGTCTGAGTTACAGTGGAGCATTTTAGCTGCAGGGGGTAAGAAGTAGGTCAGTTAACAAATGGTTTACCAAGTGTACATTCAAGAAACACATCACAGTAAATGCCTTCTTTTCCACAAGTGTAGATACCCTGGGATTTTTAAAATTCACTCTCTTTTGACCATTAGAGTTTTACACTCACTCCTGACATCTACTCAACTCATTCTGTCTGGGAAACTGAAGTATCTGTGGTTCAAAGTAAATTTTATTCCATCGCCAATTTCTTCCAGACGGGTTTGCTGGTATGTTCAGAATATACAACCTTTTGCATGATCCAAATAGCATGTCCTAATTTAAAGTCAATTCAGCCAGCCATCTTTCAGCAACTAGGGAACCAGAATGGGTAGGGATATCTACCTAGTTCTGATCTTTTAGTAAAAGGTTAGAGTTGTTGGAAAGAAGAAGGTAGGGAGAAATAAAAGAAAATATCATTGACGAAACAATGGGAAAGGTGGACTGGCTTCCCAAACTGGAGGAAAGTTTCAGTGTTTATTTTGGATATTTAGTACTTGATTTCCCCCTTCTCTTGTATCTCTTGCTTCCCTACCAAGTTATTGGGGAAGGGGTTGTAATTCTTGTTTTCCTCATGATATTTCCCTCTTGATTAACTCCTCAAGCTCCCAGAAGCAGACTTGGATGCTGATGGCATCAATAGCAAAGTCAAAAGCCTGCCAACGGCCTTGTCACTGCTGAGATGGAACAGTGGTTGATGACATTGAAGTTTCTGGGACATTATCAGTAACAATAAAATGTAACTCTCACTGTACAAAGAGAGCTTGGTTTCTGAATGTACCCTGCCAGCAGAACTCGCCAGGAGCTCCTTATCCAGATTCCAAGTCTGAATTAAATTCATGTTTTTAAAAAATGGTCAGGGAAATTATGCAAGTTCGAGAGAGGCCCCTTCACTTGCCATTTCACAGGGAAAAAATTAATGGAGGGGGAAGGAAAGTAATTTCTCTCATAAAATGGTAGTATAATATCTTTTTTGGTTATTATCTGTTCAGTGAGAACTGCAGTCTGCAATCTCCTTTAGTGTTCAATTTTTTAATCCCCAATGTGAATATTGAGTCAGAAAGCAACTGACCTTTCAGACCAAGAAAACCAAGTCTAAGGTCACTGGAATTTCTTAAATTCTCTGTCCACATTCTCAAACTACTATAGCTGTTCTTTAAAATATAGCATATAAACAGATGGTGTTGATGGGCTATAAAGTTTTTCCTGGCCCAAATGTGGAATGACCTGGAAAACACACTTCATCATTCATGACTAGACTGTTCTTTCCAATTTCTGCCAATAAAAACTTGGAATAATCCAAGATATACTTTACACGTATTACATTACATACAAGAATAGTGGCTCAGAAACATAAACCTCACTTTTGGCAGTTGAAAAAGAAAGTTTAGGGAGAGAGGGAATTGGAAATTACTCAGAGGACTTTTGGCCAATGTTTATGAGGAAACACGAGGACACAGTAAGGGTAAGAAAAGGCTGAGGACACTTCATGGAGAAGATGGCATGGGATTAGGGATCTGGAGAATGATTCAAGGAAAGAAAAAGGAAGGAGGACATTCCCAACAAAGGTCTCTACCAAGAGTCTCCACCCTTCCTGGGGAGATCCCCCGGTAGTCAGGTGTGGCAACAACACAAGGTCCAGGAGGAGACATGGCTGAGATGGAAACTGGGAAGGGAGACGGAGGTCGCACTATGAAGATTATTATTGAATGTCTTCTTTCGTGATGTGAAACCATTGAAAGCTTTCTGGAGGAAAGCTCTGCGATCATGAGAGTAACATACCAATTGTTTCCTACATGTCCAGCACCATGAAATGGTCTTCACTTCTTTCTTAAAACTATGCAATCCAGGGTGTACTGGTCCCATTTTACAGGTGAAGAAATTGAGGCAAAGACTGATGAAATAACTTTGGCAAGGTTAAACAGCTAGTGAAGTCAAGATCTACACCTAGGTCGTCTAGCTCCAGAGCCCCAGCTCTCCTGCTTCTAGAGAAAGTCACTACTGTATTTTAGAGAGAAAACTCCACAGCTGTGTGGAGGAGGAATTAAAAGAGAGGCTGGAGGCAGGCAGAGGAGGCCAGCCAGGAGGCCACGGTAGCAGGCCAAATGAAGCTAATACATGCCTAAGTCTGATAGGATTTAATGAACGAATGGACATGGAGATGAAAAAGAGGACAGAATAAAAAATTCCTGAGGTGTCCAACTTGATAGACCCTTGGATGGTGCTGCCAACACCAGAGGCAGAAAACAGGAGCAGATACAGGATAGGATCAGGAGAAGAAAGAATAGTGGGCTTTGTTCGAGGTCAAATGATTGGAAATATGGGGGATGCGCATGTGGAGGGGGCACAAGCAGTAGAAAATCAGACCTGGGCGGACGGTGGGAGAGGCTGAAAACAGGGGTGGAGGTGGACCCTCCTGAAGGTCATGGAGGCTTTGTTTCAGAGCTCCTCCCATGAATGAGCCCTTCCAAGCCCCCGGAGGGTGGGAGAGGGACTGGGGGCAACTATATGTTCATTAGTCAAATGCATTTGTAAAAATTTCAGAAGTGGGTTCTTGTAGTTGCAGTTGATTAAGATCCTATTACCTCTTTCCACCCAACTTCCTCTCACTCTGGGGGATTCTGTTTGAGAGGAAGCTGAGTTAGGAATAAAATATAATGTGGAATCAAAGGGGTTACATCTGTGTGGTTTCTTTGTAGAGTTACATTATAGCCAGCCATCCTAGTATAGAATTTTCTTAAAGAGCACCCTCCTCCCAAATCATAGAAACATCAGGTGCCATGATACCTAGACATGTCCCTCGATGGAGCTGGAGGTGATAATTTGATATAGTTGGCAACTGAAGCTGTGGAAATGATAAAATTACCCAAAAAGAGGATGTAGCAAGAAAACATTGATGAGACTAGAAGCTTCAGGAACCCACATTTAAGTGGTGGGTGGAGAGAGCCAGATGAAGAAAAAGTTACCAGATAGGTTAGACAAGGCATGAGAGTTTGGAGTTCGGAAGCCAAGGGATGGCGGGTTTCAAGATAGAAGGGTAGGCAGTAGGAGTAAGTGCAGGAGAGAAACTGTTGAGCTGAATAGGCAGGTAGAAATGGGCAGAAGAGTCCACAGGAGGTGAGAAACTTGAGGCAATGAGTGATGCTTTATAAAGAAATAGTGTCCTTTGCTATGTCCAGGATAGCCTGCTCAGTGATTACAGACATTAATTTTATGTATCAACTGGGCTAGGCCATGGTGCCCTGACATCTGTCAAATATTATTCAGAATGAGGGGGGCTTTTGGGGTGAAATTAACACATCAGTGGTCTTTGAGTCAAGCAGATTGCCCTCCATAATGTGGATGGGCCTCACCCAACCAGTTGAAGGCCTGACTAGAACCAAGACTGACCTTCCATGAGCAAGAGGCAAGTCACCCATCTGAAGAGGCCTTCAGATCTGGACTGCAGTACTGGCTCTTCCCTGGGCCTCCAGCCTGCTGGCCCACCCTGCAGATTTTGGACTTGCCAGCTTTCCATAATCACGTGAGCCAATTCCTTATACTTAATCAGTCTCTCTCTCTCTCCCAGATAATCCCAACTAATCCATAAATTGGGTTTTAACCATTCTTTCAGTTTTCTATGTGCCAGGCAACATATATATATCTTTTTGGTTCTGTTTCTCTGGAGAACCTTAACTAATACAGTCCTGGGGAGATACAAACTTGTTTAAGAATGTCAAGAAGCTTAGCCAGTGTGAGGGAAGGGGTAGAATTCACATCAGGCAAAGAAGCAAGAAAGGTTTGACTGGAGAGACTGCGTTTAAGGTGGGCCAGAGGGATGGCTCGCATTTGGGTGAGCAGGGATTGGGGGAGAACAGTGATATGGAAGGTGCAGTCGGATGAGGAAACACACCGAGCCCACTGAGGCATTCACAGGAGTCCAGCTGGGGTGTAGCTTGGCACATATAAGAAACCAGAAGGAGACAAGTATGGATAGAGGCATGGAAGCCAAGGTGTAGAGGGTGTTTTACTATTAGGAATGAGGTCTTTGTCATTCTTTCTGGTAGGAAACAGGGAATTATTAAAGGTCTTTGAGCAGGAAGGTAGTATCACTGGGTTTCATAGTATAAACAATCCCATGAGTTGGGTTCTCACTGTTCTGTCAGTGTAATGTGTGCCAGGCACCATGATAAATATTAGATATGGTCATAAAGGCACTGTCTCCGAATTCAAGGAGCTCAGTCTGTGAGGGAGCGGGAGAAGAGAAGGGAAAATAGAATGCGATATTGATAAACACTTTAATAAGGACACGGTGTTAGGAATCATGTGGATATGGGGCTGGGTTGAGGTGTGCAAGCTTCCTGCAAGAAGAGATTTTAGGGCAGTTTTCTAGAACTCAGTCACTTTCCCATAGAGACTAGGTTTGAGTCATTTGAAAATGAGTTGCAATTTCATATGGTCCAACCTCATGTTTCAGTGGTGTTCTGTTGCCCAGGTCAGACCTCCAAAGACTATCTTGCAACAGTATTTTCTGCCTAATGGGTCTCCAAAATAAGAGGCCTAGGACTTCTCAACTTGCAAAATTCGGAACTGGACAGATTGGATTGTTAAAGGTGCTTCCGTCTCCTTTCCTCAGTCCCACCTTTTGCTTATGGTTCTTCTCACCAGAACCTCTGACCCCCAAGACTCCAGCCTTCCCTGAAGCACTGTTTCTCCCAAACTTGATCTGCCTCCAGACTTTCCTTTCTTTGGGTGCTGTCCGATCTGGGCTAGGAAGATTGAACTTGGTAATGCTGATGTGTGAACGACTCAAACTCCGTTACACTCCCGGAGCTATCTGAGTCTTTAAGAGAGGATACTAGGAATCTTTGGTGGAATTCCAGGCAATAAAAGTAAGACCTTTGCGTATTTGTTTGTATAGGCCATTTATAAACAGGAATTGAGAAGGTGGGGCTGCAAATTCTGTGTTCCCTATTCAGACCTATTTACTTTGTGACTTTGGTTAAATAAATTTCCGCTTCCTATTTTTACAGCTAGTTACATTTAACACCATTAAATATTGTTTGTTTGGCATTTGATGGACTAACCTGAGCTATGAATTTTTTTCTAATGAATGAAGGTAGACGATTAAAAACCTGCTTCTTCAAAAAGAACTTATGACTCACTGCCCTAAGTGAGAGAAATCATGTGTTATTTCATCTCTTCCTGCTTGCTTCCTTTGAATATTAAGCTGGTTGGATTATTCTATTTAGTTAGAGTACACGTGTAGTTGTTTTCCCTAAGAGAAACTAGTTTTTTAGAAAATCATGCAAAAACATATATTTCATATTTGAATTAAATAAACAAATTTAATTGAAAAATCTGTTTACTTAGCGCCTCTTCCTTAAAATACACTATTTCAAAACAAAGAAGACTTATTGTAGTATGTCGTGATGCTAGTCCCAGAAATTTTAAGATCGCAATATTTGAAACTTTAACAGAGGAAGGAGTAGCTCATTAAATCAGTGGTTCCCAAACTCAGGTCACCAGACTGGCCTTGGATAATTATACCATCATCATCATCACTATCAGTAATGTTTGTTGTATTTAATTCATAATAATCTCATATGAGATACTATTATCATCCCCATTTCATAGATGAAGAAACTGGGGCACAAAGAGGTTAAGTAACTTGTTTAAAGCTATTTAGATAATTAGTAAAGCCAGGATATAAACTCTGGCAGTTTCAAATTTACTCCCTTCCCCTTCCCACCCAGTTTTGACTCAGTAGGTCTGGAATCAGGGCCCCAGAATCAATATGCAAATCCCTGGGTGATTCGGAAGCAAAGACAGGTTTGGGAACTATCTCATGAAATGAATTCACTTTGCACTGGATGGCTGGTTCCTTACTCATGTCTTAGAAACAATAGCTCATAGGGCTCATCACGTTTCCCATTTGGTTAGTAAACAATGATGGTTGAACACTCTTCAGTGTTCTTCAGGAACAATGCTGAGGGGCCTGGTGAACGTCAGGAAATAGTGCTCTACCAAGGCACAGACCATCTAGTTTAAGGGCACAGGTGAGAAGCTGGCGGTCAGGGAGTGGATCACAAAAGCCTGTGCAGAAGGTGCAACGCAGGCTTCCTGGAAGCGGATGTGAGCAGGATGTGAAAGAGGCAGCATGATTTGCAGTTGGAGGAAAGAAGGGATCATTTCTGTTCAGGGAACAAATGGAAGTAGGCATTCATAAATGGTAATTCAAGGCTGGTACCTGTGGGCCAATCGTAGACTCAACAGGATGGGATGAAGTTGAGAGTTTCTTTTGGGAAGTGGCTGCAAAGAAATTTGGAAAAGTAAGTTAGGAAAAGATTATGGTAAATCTTAGGTGCCAGGTCAGGATTTTGAGTCTTCAGGCTCCCAGGCCTTGGAAAATGTTAGTATTATCGACGACAACAGGGTAGTCAGTGGACCTCCACTGCACAGAAGACGAGGAAAGAAAGGGAGCTAACAGTGTTTCAGGAATTATGCCAGAATTATGAAGGAATGACCCTTCACGACAACCTTATGAGGCAGGTATTTTAATCCCCATTTACAATTGGCTTAACCAGGGCAAAAGATGGTAGGCTGAGTTTAAATATAAACAGAGGTCTGCCTCAATCTAACATGTGGGCTTTTTGGACATCATCATATTGTTTTCGACTTGTAAAGGTATAATTTATTTCATTGGTTTTGGCCTAATACTCTAGCCTGAGACATTTTGAATTTTGATTCTGACATCTATCAAGTTAATTATTCCTCCAAACTTTGGGTCGTTTGAAAGGGGGACATCAATTTTGCAGAGGCAGGGAGAAAGATGGAGAAAGGATGTTTCGGAGGGGAAAGAGAACAGATGGCCTGGATTCATTAGGTAGGAGGCGAGGTTACCTGCCTAGAGTAGGAGTGGTACAGATGCATCCAGGTTGCGAAGTGGATGTAAAAGTCAATGGCATAGTCTAAGAGCTAAGAATAGTGGTGCAGATGAGTGGACGCTAAAGGATGGAAGGAAGTTAAGCAGGAATTGAGGCAGTGAGAAGTGGAGAGGATAGGATAGGTGGACTAAATACTACCATTAAGGAAAGAGAGTTTGGAAAAAACAAACAGTAATGGGAAAGTTGACCCACTTGCCTTGTGCATTAGTTGCGAGAAGTCACAGACAGGAGATCATACTGAATGATGCGACGGGAGAGAACAGGTTAGGGAAGATGAGGAAAGCACCACTTCCAGTAAGGGGAAGAAGCAAGGGTCTAAAAGAAGCCATTTATGTACAGCGGAAAGCACAGGCCACAGGGACAAGCCTTCCATTTTTACCTTCAGTGTTACCATGTGCCCACAAAAAAGTTGTAAATACATCGAAGTTTTCTTCTGACTAGGTTATTTAGAAGTTTAGGCTATAAACCAAGAATTTCACAATGCTCGCACAGACTGAGATCACAGACTTACTTTATAGTCAAAGGCCACACTTCTACAGATACTTAACAGATGTTGACAGAAGACCACATTTCAATAGGAGGAACCACCTATATACTCCTGGAATATTTCTTCTAAGAGAAGCCCATATTACTCAGGAAATAGTGTGGACTATGGGTGCAGCCCTCTGCTCTGAGCCTAGGATTTCCACCCCAAGGTGATGCTAAATCTCTGTAATGTTTTAGTTTGGAGCAAAACAGGAAGTTACATTCATCAAGTCTTTTGCCCAGATAATTTGCAATCTTTCCTTGCTTGTTAATGGAAGTAGCTCTCTGGTACGCTGTGAACCACGGAATTAAAGCAGAAGCTCCTCGAAGTCCGTGCTTTCTCACCTGTGTGACCCTAGGAAGCCAGGGGGCTATTGTGCTGCCAAAATTTATACTTCAGGTACCTAATTGTGAGTTAATTTCAAATGAATGCGATGAACTACTCCAGACTACACCTGAGAACAATCCTATAGTCACACCTCATACCATCCATGTTAAGTAAAAATCTTAAATTCCATTCTTAGTCTTTACGAAGATAAATGGTAAAGTGAATCTTGGTCAACGTTTGCTTAAAGAGTCGGTTAAAGAGTTTGAAGACGGAACCTAGTTTGGTTTTATTTCAGAAAAGGCTTTTAAAAGAGAGAGGGGCGCCTAGGAGTTCGGCTTTCAGGTGCTGATTGCTGAGGCCTGGAGGGGTCCCGGGGCTCCAGAATGGACGACACGTTTCTCTCGAGTCTGAACCTGCTTTTCAGGGCCACTCGCCCATCTCGGACTTTATCAGCCGGTCGGGGTATCGCTTTTGGCTGTTATCCCTGCCGGGGAGGCAGACCGACTGGGTGTACTTGTGTTCCATGTCGGTTCAGGGTTCAGGGTGTGTGTGCGCGCAGGAGCGGGGCAGGAGAGTGGTGTTTAAGACCCTCTCCTCCCGGGTGTTTTGGGGCAGTTTCTCCCAAGGCTGGTGCCCCCGACCTAAGAAGGTGACCCCTCCTCGTTCGGTACGAAGTGGCGGGAAGCCGGGTCCTTAGAGGCGGCCCCCGGCCAAGGGAGGCGGTAAAACCTGGAGGAGGATCCGGTGCGTCCGGCCGGGGATGGCCCGGGGGTTCAGGGGCCGGGGCTGCGGGCTTTCAGGTAGAAACCACTTCGCGAGCGGGGCCCCGGCGGCGCAGGGGGGACCCCGGGGCCGCGGCCGCGGCGGGCGGGAGGTTTCCGGGCCCCTCCCGCGCCGCGGACCGGGGGGGAGATGGCGGCGACGGTTTCCCGGCTCCCCCGCCCCGGACGCCGATGGCGATGCGTTCCGGCCCTCCCCCACCAGCTTCTCCCCCGCGGGAGCCGGAGCCGGTGAGGCCGGGAGGGCGGGGAGCGGCGGAGGAAAGGCGAGAGGGCGGAGGTTGCGTGGTGCAGGCGGCGGCGGCGGGAGGAGGGCCGGCGGGCGGGCAGGGGAGGAGGAGGAGGCGGGAGCCGTGTCGCACGCAGCTCCAGGCGGGGCAGCCCCAGCGGCTGAGGGACGCGGCCAGACCTTGGCGGGACGGGGATTTAACCGGGGCCGGGCCCAGCGACCAGGTGGAGACGTCGCGGGAGCCATTTAGGCCTCCGAGAAATGCGGGTGAGTGTCGGCAGCGCCGGGGCCGAGGGGAGGCGGCGGCGGCGGCGCAGGCCCGGCCCGGAGCCGCGGTGTCGCAGTGACTGGGGCCGCGGCGGCTGAGCGCAGGCGCCGGGCGAGGCCTGAGCCGCGGAGTCGCGGACGGCCGGGCGGAATGGCGGCGGGGCCAGGGGACTCGTGGGCTGAGGGCGGGAGGGGAGCGAGCGCGGCCCGGCCCTGAGTCACCCCGGCCGGCTCGGGCCTGGCCGGGCCGCGGCCCCGAACGCGGGCTCGGGGCGGCCAGGCCCGGACTACGCACTGGGAAAAAGCCCGATTCATCGCACCCGAGGCGGCGGCCTGGTGGCGCCCGCCCCTTTCCCAGCGCGACCGGGCTCGGGCCGCGGAGCCGGGCGGGCGAGCGGCCCCGGGCTGCTCAGGCGCGCGCGCCTCGCCTCTCCTAGGGCGGCGACCCCCGCGGGGCTCCGGGATGCGTGCCCTTCCTCCCGCGCCCCCTCGGGATCACTTCTCCCACGAGCGTCGCTTCTCCCCGACTCGTGTTCCCAAGTAGGTACGGGGCTCGCGCGCAGGAGGAGCCGCGGAGCCGGGCTCTCGGCTTTCCGGTTCCCTGCCCGCATTGTTGCGACGGTGCCGGGTGCTATTATTGGGTAATAGTCGCCCCTTTGCCCGGTTCTCTTGGGGCAGCCGGCCGGGGAGGCGCGCAGGGATGCGAGTGCTGCGGCCGAACGGGACGGAGCCCCCCGGCGCCCGCCGAGCGCCCGCGAGTCGGGCCGGGCCTGCGCCGCCGCCTCGGCGCGCCCCCGGCCCTGCGCCCGGCGGGAGCGCGCGCTGACCCCGCAGGTAACCCGGGCGCAGGCCGCCCGCGTGGAGGGGTCGCCCCGAGCGCCACTCCTGTCCCGTGTGGGATGTCGCGTGCTGCAGGCCCAGTGCGGGTTCGGGGAGAAACGCGGTGTGAGTATTCCTTGAGACTAATCCCCAAAGTTCAGGGTTTTCCCCCTTTGGCGAGCTCGCGGCCAAAAATAGGATCCTCTTTTCTGATTGGATGCCTGCTGTTGCTTTTAGTTCGCAGTTGGGGTTAGTGGTAAGGGTGCAAATGGGGAATTGCAGTACAGTTAACTTACTCAAGTATTTATTTGCTCTGTGTAATTGCCCTTCTCCGTGGTGGCATTAGAACCTTCAAAGTTAGGAGTGGGTCAGTGGTCACGTAGTTTTTGAAATGCAATTTATCGGAGTGACAGAAGGGAACTAAATTTACATTTATTTTAAGCCCTCAGCTTCTCGGACCTAAACTTATCTTAATACTCTGCGGAAGCGTGTGCAGTTGTAAGTTTAACGCCTCATTTTGTGGCCACCCTGTCTATCTGATTTTCTGAAATCCTGGCGCGTGTATGGGTTGTGGAGCAAAATAGCGAATGTTATTTCAAAAGCAGAACTAGTCATTTTGTCTAAGAATATTTGGCTGTATCTAAAGGAGTTCTTGGATATTAGGACAAATTTTACTTGGAAGTTCTGTTTGTTGCTTTCCGTGATGAGTCGAGAAGTAGTTGTTGCATCGCATTTCAAATTCCGAAGCAGGCAAACATAAGACAGGCTTACTTTAACTCTGTTATGCCCATTTTTGGAGGTTTCAGGAGAGTGTTCAGTAAGCTTGAGAGGGGTGGCCGAGGTACTTTCTAAAAATATTTAACTTTTTTTGGTCACTGGAATCATCTTTTAAAAGTTATTTTACCAAAAAGGAAAAAAAAAAAACAACCTGTAGGTGTAGTGCAGGGATTTGAGGCCAGTTTATAATAATCCTCTCTCCCTTAGAGAGACCACAGGCTCAGGTCCTTGCAGGGAAGCCCCCCTTTCCTAATGCACGCCTACCACTTCGGAGAGCTAATAGTTCATTGAATGCCTGAATCTTACTAAATATGATCTTCTAGAAATAATTAACTTAGTTTGGGTTATCAGTACAGCGTAATTTCTCATACTTTTCAGACAGTGAATTCCTTAAAGGCAGGAGATACTCCTTATTTATTTTTGCATCCCAGAAGTAGCAGAGGACTTTTTTGAATGAATTAATCTGGATTAATTTTAACTTCTATGCCCAGTGTTTGACCACTTTGGATTTTGGCTGCAGAAACAGTCACTGCACTTACACTGGGAGAGAATGCAAGCTTTATATAATTGTTATTACAGCACCCTGGGAGCTAATACAGAAAAATGCCCCCGGCAGAAAAATACTCAGGTTTCCTTTAACTATGGCAATCCGGGAAAGTGCTGAGAAAATAAGTTATTGTAACTTTAATTAGCTTTTTTTTTTCTTTCAAAACTAGTTTTAAGGTATAGATTTTTAAAATTTTATGTGTGTTTTCTTTTTTAAACAAGATTAGAGTCTTTTCCCTCAGGTTAAATAATTGCAGCCTTGCCTTTGAAATGAAATCCTTTAGTTCGTGAAGGCTCTTCCCTGTTGGAGAGAGTGGTGGTACCAGAGCTGATGTGACCTTTCTTATAGCAGAGACCGTTCTTGGGTCCTTGAGGGCCTTTTATCAGAAGTTCACGCCCGGGATACCCAGCAGGCATAGTGTGCCTTCTTTCCACCTGGAAAGCTCAAATGAAGGTGCTTTAAATTGAGGAGTAGTTACTTGGCCTTCTTCAAATAGAAAATGTGGGCCCCAAAACATAGGAGGATGTTTGCCTTTTATTCTTCACCGCTTCAGCTCTCCTTAGGTTCCAAAGCCATAGGCTTTCTACCCTCAGCAATTGAGTCAGTCTGGAGTAAAATGTCTTTTGGGGATCATTGGCTGAATTTTGAGCTTGTCTTTTAGATATGTCTGGAGAAAAGAGTGTACCATTTTTAAGGACCAATTCAAAATTTACCTTTTTAAAAATTATTTTATTTTATTTTTGGCTATCTGGTAGTTTCTCACTAAAGTGTCATCTTTTGTTTGCCTTTTGAAACTATTATATAGCTTCTAGAAAAGACACGTATGTGATGTATTCATTTATTTGTGCTTAGGCATAGAGCATTTTGCTTGGGGGAGAAGACATGGGCTCTAACTGGAGCTTAATTGTGCTAAGCTTCTGTTTCCTCATTTATAAAGTGAGATAGTTTTTCATTGGCTCAGTTTTCTTCAGGCCCTCGAGCTGTGTGGGTTCCATGGGCATGCCATAGCTTTTAACACTGCCAAGCATTTGAAGTCCTATGAAGTGTAATGTCATTCGTGTTTGGAAAGCAGACTTGCCAAGCCTGGGTTTGGTGGTCGTGTCCGTTTTCTCCCTGGGGAACCGTGGATCGAGGAAGCAGTCACCCGTCGGCGCCCACTCCGGGCTCCCGCATCGTTGCAGCCGCGTCCCAGAACTTGCCCGGCTGCCCTCTCCTCTGCTTTTGCTCCTGCTTACCTCTGCCCCGAGTACCGTGTCCCCTTCCTGTCACCCGCAGACTCCTGTTCCTTTGGAAGGATGCTCCATCCTGGACTGGGAGCCTTCTCTGGGGTCCCTGAACCCTGCCTGGGTCACGGTCCCAGCACGTAACCCTTTGACTGGATTTGATGGTTTCTCCACTCGGCAGACCTTCCGTAGGGCTGGGACCTTATAACCGTGTGCCAGCACACCGCCTGCACCAGCTCACTTAACTCATAGTTTGTTCATGAACACCCTCCTGCTTCAACTCTTTACCAAGCCCCACCGCATAGAGGGGAAGACACTGAGGCTTTGAGAGGTGAAGGTCAGGCCCAGCAGCTGGGGGGCCTGAGTTAAACCAGACAGGGGCTCCAGAGCTCCCTAAGTGTCTGATTTATATGAAGGTGGAGGCGGAAAAGAGATAAAAATTAAAACGCTTAACGATTGATAGCTGGTAATTGATAAGTATGACAGAATTCATTATGCAGAAGTGGACTGACCACCAAGAATGGAGCTTATTCTTCTTGGTCTTTTAGTAGCTGGTGGACATTGAAGGAGATTGATTGGGCACTGGTGGGGAAATGAGCAGTCCTGGAACTTTGGGACTATTATTAAGTTGGGTGTGATAATGCGACCTGCTGGCCTTGCAAACATTTATAAAGCCATTTAAGACTGTATCTGACAAGCTGTGATTTTTTTTTTTAAAAAAGGGCCTGTGTCAGAAAATACTTTGGAAAACAGACTTTATGAAATGTGGGCTTAAAAAATGTGTGTGTACTGGTGAAAATGCTCGAAGTAGTAAAAATGGTTGTATTTTAAGGTGGTGAACTTGTGTGTGTGTTTTTAAAATATTTTTCCCAAAATTTTTTAAGAACCAAAATGTAATACAAATGATCTCAGGATGGAGGCCTCTCTCAGCCTAACACCAAAAGTAAAAACTGTAAAGGGAAAGGGTCTTTTGATTACTTTAGAAGAATTAAACTTCTGTATGTTAAAATGCTATAAAGAGAATAAAAAAGCAAATGGCAAACTGAAAAAAAGTATTGTAAATTACAAGCAAATTAAGTTTCCTTACTATAAAAAGAGGGCTTATAAAGCAATAAGATAGATAGGACACCCTCCCCCACCATAGGAAAAAAAATGAATAAACTGGCAATTTATAAAGATCAAGAAACATGAAAAAATTTCCACATTTACTAGCAGTACTACTAAAAATGCAAATAAGTGAAATACTGTTTTTAAAATTTGGGGCATAGGTTGAAAAATAAACCACTTCTGGTGAGGGTGTGGAGAAATGAGTCCACTCATACATTGCCTGAAAAAAGTATACTTTTTCTGAGAGAAATATGTTAAAAAAAGAAAAAAGCTTACAAAATATGTATGCATTTTGAAATAGCTAATCTACTTCTAAGGATTTAGTCTAAGAAAATAAATATAAAAAATGATTATTCTTCTGTCATGGGCACACTTATTTAGTGCCTTCTTACTGAGCCTTTGTTTTCAGTGTTTTGCTGTTAAGGATGATTATCTCAGCACTTTCAGACAGACCTTTACATTTCTGTAATTCTGTATTCAATGAGGATTAAAGGACACATACTATAAAACAATGTGTGTAAGGTCTATACTTTTATTTTTTTGATGTGTATGTACATTAAAAAAGATAATCAACCAAAATGTTCATAGTGATTATCTGAGGAGTGGAATTATGGGTTATTTTTAGCTTATTCTGGTTTTATTTTTCCTTCCAATTCTCTGTTGTGCTCGTGTATTTCTAATAACAGTGGATTCATTTATGAAGACAGAAGACAGGAGAAGCAGTGCGCCTACTTTCAAACAAGATGCTTCTGCTTAGTTTAATGCTGGGGTCACTCTGGTGGTTGCTTTCCTTGCAGGTCCCTTTTCAGGCGTGTTGGCACATGGGGTTAACTGTCTGACTTCTAGCCCTTGGGTTCTCCATGCAGCACTCATCTTCCCGCCACCCCCACCTTAATCCTCCAGCCACTGCAGGTCCCCTCAAGTTTCATGCCCTCCGTGAGACCGTCTTAGTCCCATGAAACTCATTTATGCTTGGATAGTTCGTTGAATTAAACAGTAGATAACATCCTGATGGACTGTCTTCAGTGGGGAAGTTTCCTTATCTTAGTGATGCTGTGAACTTCCTATCTTTTTTGCCTACTTCACAGCTCCTAGTGAGAGAAGATGAATTTTTTTAATTGGATGTTTAAACCTGTTGTCATTATGCTTAAGAATAGAAACTTGCTAAAAATTAGAAAAAGTAAATTCTTTTGGCACACTTTGTAGCTTGGAAAACTAAAAAGCTACCATTGATTTTGGAAATGTATTCTAAATGACACAGATTAGGAATACTGGGGGAAATCTGAGAAAGCAGGTGCATAGGCACTTGTCACCTGTTATCTAAAATGGTGACGTGTGCCTGGAAAGGACTCAAAAGTCAGGACATAGGAGAAAGGCCAGAGAGCTGGGCCCCACCCCGGCCTGTAGGAGGGGAGGAGGCCTGCCCTGGTCAGACTAGAAGGGAAGGTTTGAAATCCTGGAGCCGGGGACCACAGGCTTCAGTCCCAAGGGGAATCCCAGGCACAAGAGCTGCAGGCTCTGTCCCCTCCCCAGGCCCCAGGCTTGCCTTTAGGAACTAGGAGACTTTGGTTTGGGCTCCAAGAGTGATTTCTTCTAACTTCTCCAATCTTACTGGTTCATCTTGCAGGTAATAATACCACTGTTACTCGGCACTTAGAGTGTGCCAGATACTGGGCTGAACCCACGCTGGGGACTTCGGAGCTGCTCCCCCTCAGCTTTCTGCTTTTTGCAAATAAATGCCTCATTTTGGACAGAAGTCTCTCCTCCGCTTCCCTGGTTGAAGGTAGACTTGGACACACAGCGCAGGGCAGCTTACTAGTCAGTCGTCAGCTAAAGGCTTCCGAAATCAGAGGGTCTCCTGTTTGATACAGTGATGACAGTCCACCAGCAGGGACCCAAAAGACAGAAGGGAAGGGTTAGAGATGCTGAGGACACTTGGCCTGTTGAGCCGTTCTGCCTGAAGTTGCTGCTTGGTGGTACTTCTGCAAGTGTTCAGCGCATTGATGCCTCTGCCCTGTCTGCGGGGTGTACTGTTCTGTTTCTTAATGTCTGCACTTTAGCTCGGGCATCTGTGGTGAAGCCTGTCATGCAGGTAGTCACTTGACATGGTGAAGCTTTGTTCGTCACTATTATTTTTATAATAAAGGAGCTCAGCTTTACCACTCCCTGCATTTCAGTAATTTTTAAAAAATGATTTAGAGCAGTATTTGTCCATCCGTGTTCTGTGACATGTAAGATGCTGAGTGGGAGGGAAGATGTTTGAGGAAATAAATTCCGGAAATGCTAGGTCGCGTGCTGAGGGGCTTTTAGTAAATGAACGTAGGTTGCCGCACTTACAGGGGACATGTAGCTTCCAGGGTGTGCTTACGTCTGTGTGTAGACTGGGTGTACCCTTAGTTTAATAATAGCCTTTGAGGGAAGAAAACCTTGCTATCAGATTAAGGAGTATGTTTTGTTTTGTAGAGCATGCACTGACTTTGGAATAAGAGAGGTGAACAGTGCCGTGCCCCGCGGTGGAGCTGCGGTTGGAGTGAATGGCTGGGTTTGCTCCTTCCCTCTAGGGTGGGGCCCAGGAGCATCCTGGGCCAGTCCTGTTCTTGGGAGCAGGGTGGGCAGCGCTGTGGAGATTGGGGTCCTGACGAGCACAGGGTGGGACGTGTAGTTGTCTAGAAGTGTTTTTTGTTTCACTTTATTCCTGGTCTAAGTGTAAATCCCAAATGCTACGATAGGAAATATCAAAAAGAAATTTGTTTTGAGCACAGGGGTCAGCGTTTATCCCCACTCACTTCTGAGGAGCAACAAGCCCAGCGCGTGCACCCTTCATGTTTTCTTGGCAGTGTCATGTGTTGAAAGTACTTTTTAATCCTGGGAAATTCTGGTTGGTAGCATTAACTACAAAAGTGGTTCCAAAAAGTTAAGCCTGAACTGCCAGGGTTTTAAAAGCATTTCAGTCCACTGAAACTCAGACTCTGCTTTCCCTCTTTAAGGTTCTCTTAGATCTTTCCGGATCATTTAAGTTGGTTCTCCTGCGTTTCTAGCTCAGTGGTTTGCAGGGTGTGAACACTGTTCACGCAGTATGTTTGGGAGGTGTAAGTGGGCCTGTTTTCTAGAACATTTTGGCCCCTTTCGGGGGGGGGGGGGTGTAACATGCAGATTTTTCCAAACTTCTGGACCAGGTGAGCATCCTTTTTTCTTGAGTGATCTCTTGGCATTAGCTTCTGTGGAGACACTTTGCTCTTTCCTGACTGTATCTTCTTCTCTTAAATGGACGTTCAGGAGATGCCTCTTTGACTTGATTCTCTGCTCTAGTTCCTTTTGCTGTGGGGGTTTTCAGTTTTGTTTTGGCCAAAGCAGTTCTGACAGTTTTCACTGTTGGCTGGTCGACTTCCAGCTGAGCTCCATCAGTCCCCCTAATGGCCCCCAGGGCTTTTCCATCGCTGGCCTGCCCTTCTGTCCCCACCTGCCCCAGTCTGATCTCTCTTGCTCCCCAAGCCGGATCCAACTTCTCTATTTCTAGCATTCTATCCGAGACTTTAATTTTCCCTCCGTGTCCATATTTAGTGAGCTACCAAGTCTTGTTAGTTCTTCCTTCATAATGCCCTGTATCAGATCTTCCTGGTTTGGTTCTGTCACCAGCTTCATATTGTGTGTGTTCAGGATTTGTCACGGCTCCCTTGACTACAGCGTCTGTCCCCAGCGGGTGTTGGGAGCACCGTGATTGGCTCTAGTGGGCTCTGCTCTCTGTGCTCCCCGTCCTTCACTGCACCATCTTCTCTCCTTCTTAAGCTAGGAAAAACTACTGAAAGTCTGGCTGTGGCCAGTCCTGAAGCTTGCGCGGTGGCGGGGTGTTGGTTCTGGCTTTTTGTCCTGGTTCACATTGGGAGTATGATCTCTACCAATAAAACTTAATGTAATTTCAGTAAAGTAAACCAATTTGGGGATGTTCTGTTAACTTTGAGATTTAACCTATTATAAATTATAAACGTAGAAATTTTCCTTTGATAGGCTCTGATTTATGGAAAATGTTTGTGATTAAAGAATTCACAGGGTGGGAGGGTATAGCTTAGTGGTAAAATGAGTACTTAGCAGGCATGAGGTCCTGGGTTCAATCCCCAGTACCACCATTAAAAAAAATAATTAAAAAATAAATAAACCTAATTACCACCTCCTCCTGACTCCAAAAAACAATTTTTTAAAGGTATCATAAAAAAATTCACAGATGTAAGCAACAAACCGTATGTTACATTAAAGTTTGGGTTTTAGAGGTGTGCATGTGGGGAGGGATGAACGTCCACACTGCTCTCTACGGTGGATAAACAGGCGAGTGTGTGTCCTGCTCAGGCAGTAGATTCTCTTAATAGTTGTTGTAAAAAATGACTATAAAACACATTCAGATGACTCCCTTGGCAGCAGTAAGTCTTAACTGCAGTGTTACATTAAAAAGAGGGGTTTTCCCCCCAAAACGCAAAGGGTGATTTGTGTGCTTTATTGACAGTCCAGCGCGGACTATGTGTTTGTTACATGCGTACTTTGTGTGTGTTATCTGAAAAAAATTAGTCCTAAAGTGTGATTCTTTCTATCGTTTGTTGCGTTTATACTTTGCAGAATTTGATTTATTTGCAAAGTTCTGATGTCTAAATTTTATTTTAAAAAATTGAATCGTGTTTGTGAAGCTCAAGGCCTGTATAAAGTACCCATTTTTAATAGATGTGAGTTCTTGAAGAAAACTACAGGAGAAAATCTGAATTTTGTGATTTGGTGTTCTTTTAAAAAACATTAACTGTTTTCAACTGGGAACATGGTTTGATGGTCTTCAAAGTAAGCTATTCGAAGCATCAACTTGAAAACCTTGCTTGAGAAAATACACAAGTTAATGAAGTTTATTATGTGAAATTAAGAATTTTGACAGATTTCTCTGATGCTTCCCACGCAAAACTTGATCTTGACTGCAAAGATGATGGTACTGCCCCAGTCTCTACTGGTGTATGGATAGAAATCAGTAACCATCTCAATGTGTAGGGTGTTCTTTATTCTTACTTAAAAATACAGGTTTTAATTACTGTGGAAGTGAAATGAGCTGCTTTTGTGTCTCTTCTGCCCCTAAACAATAACCAAAACCCCCACTACTTTTATAGTGACCGTAAGAACGCGTTGTACAGATCATGAAGGAAATGCATTATGAGTTTTTGCAACTAAAAAGAAAGATCGTGACTGGGAGCAGGTCAACTAAAAAAACAAAAACAAACCCAAACCAAAAAAAAAAACCAAGTTAAAAAATGCTGGAAGCTTAAATCGGTTTCAGAATCACCTCTCAGGTGAAGCTGTTAAAGGTTTTACCAAAATTTTTCCTCTGTTATAGATGCAGCCAGATTGTTTTGGTCAGGGTGGGGAGCAAGATTTTTTTAAAACCCCACTCCTGCCTCCAAAAAGGGAAAAAAAAAAAAAGCCTCCCTTATTGGAGGTTATCATCAGATGGTATATTTTCATGAACTCAGAGGATGTACTCAAATAATTGAGAGACTGAATTTAATCCAATAATTTATCCTTGAGAGATGCAGCACCTAGGTTTGATCTCCGCATACCTTCCCCCAGTATTTATCGTGTCTTAAATCTCTGC